>NC_135497.1:133755385-134084256 GCF_052857255.1 Amblyomma americanum | reverse complement strand
GCAGGAGAACTCTGCCCCCGTCACTTCCCGTAGTTAACTGCGTCCCCGATGGCCGCAATCTTGGCCTTGTTCAAACTCTGGTGCTCTTCTCAACATCCCAGTACTACCCACTACTCTGAAATATGCTTGGAACGTCGACATTTCGCCGTTTTCTGAGGCCTCTATAATGACCTCTGAATGGCGTTCGGTACATCTCTTGCCATGAAGTGAAGCCAACCGATCTAACGAAGGCTAGCACCAGTTCTTGCCTGGCCTGCTTCGCTGCCAAAGGAGTTACAGAAACAAACTGTGCCTTAGTTTTCAAGCGATTATTTTGTTTATAGAGTACTGGTAACAGGATTAGACCTCTTATGAGAGGCAGTGGCAAGCTCCAAATCATCCGCTGTGGCTTTGGTGGGAACCACACTAGGCCCAGTGACACCCAGTAAGTGGCGTGCTGCAAGTTCATTGGCAGGTGGCACACCACTACAGGAAGCACACTATTACCACAAGGACACCGCGTTTTAGATTACGGATAAGCTTATCTACTGTCATGTTTTATATACTGAACTGTCAACATAACGAACTAGTTTATGTTCCTCTTCAGGTCTGATATATCTGGCATCGACTGCAGCGCAACCATGAATTTGCCCGAAGATGCAAAAGTTTGTTACCACAAATATTTAAAAAAAAATATTTTCATTACACACATCGTTTAGCTAATGGTAGGCTTCAATTCAGTACAAGAAAAACCAAAAACTCTTGACATGGTCCCGTAGCATAGAGAAGTAGATGTTACAATGCACAAGACATCAAGGAGCCACCACACATGCTCACCAGGTTCCGAGTGGCGGCGTGCAGGGGTTGAAGAGCTTTGGGGCGATGTGGTGCCTGGAGGTGCTGGCTGGGGTGACAGGTCAGTACTGGTGTGCCTTGACTTGAAGTGGCCATCTTCCCAGTCTCTCAACTGAGGCAGGCTGTCCAGTGAGTCAAGGTCAAGGTTGAGTGGACGTGAGCCATATAATTGCAGAAGCGATTGAGGGTTCCATGGCATTTGCGTACAGGCATGGCACTCACATGTCTCTGCAGCCTGCAGCAAGAAGTCACAAAGTTAATGCTCACGTAATTCACAATTGCCAAAACCCTAACATACAGTCACCGGCCTATTTTTCAAGCTTGGTAGGACCTGAAAAATGGCCCGAATAATCAAGCAGTCAAGAAGATCCGTAAACTTCAAAAAAATACCTTTTCCGAAAAAAACCAGCTTAAAAAATCGCAGTTTTCAGTTTCCCAAGTTTTGTTTACAAGCTATAATATTAAGCCTGTATTTAAGCCAGTCAAGATCACATGTGCACATCACGTCATGTAACCAATACCAGCCAGTGGGATGTGGTTGTGGGTCGTGCCATGAATATGCTGCAATGCACACCCTGCGCCAGCCTATGCACGCCGAAAAGCGAGAACAGTGTGTTTGCCAGGGCAACAGCAGTCACGAAGACTGAGAGAAGAAACCCATGTGAAGAAGCGAGATGAAGTGAGTGCCTTCGGCTGCACTCCCGCCCTCGCGTTCTACCACTGCCCAAATGTGCGTTGTTGTCTAAGCCATGACGGACGCTACCACTGTATCATTTCCAATGTGATCGCGCACACTGGCTCGTGCGCTCTACTTTGTAGACCCTCCCCAACGGCAACGAAGAACATGCAGTTATTAACTCAAGCGGCAACACTGGGAAACATAGCCAAGTCCATCCAAGTCCAAGCCAGTCTGTTTAACTGACTGTTTAATTCCAAGATGTTGCCTTTCACGGGAGCAACGGTCTGATTGGCTGCGACAGCAATGCCCACTCAAGTCCACATTGGGTTGAAAAATGAACTTTCGGTCAAAAAAAATCTCCACAATAATGCGGACTAGCGACAGGTGCGAGAGGCGCAAAGGGGCGCCAACCTTCTGTTAACGCCACTATATCTTCTGCGGTGCTGTGAGCAAATGCGAGACAAAGCATGAACCGTGGCGTGAACATTTGCTGCACCACCATCAGTCGCTTGTCTAGTAGGGCAAAGCCAGCTGCCTGCCTGAATTAATACCTGCCTGCCTGAATTACAGTCGCCGACCGATTTTTCGGACTCGAAGGGACCCGAAAAATGGTCCGAATAATCGAACAGTCCGAAAAATCCGTGAAGTACAAAAAAATCACTTAATTGAGATGAAATCTGCTTAAAAATGTCACTGATGTTACCTTGCAGAAGATCTCTCTTGCTGGCGACGACCTGCGCCTGTATTTGCGCCAAATTTGCACTTTCACTGTACAGGCTAGACAGAAAGGTCACCGCATTTAGTTGGAATACTTCCCACGCTTCTTTGACGGACCCGACGGGGCCATGTTGTCCACAACCAGAGTGTGCACCACACCGCTCGTTAAACATGCGCAAAGATAAGGTACTTTTCTTTTAAAGCGGAGGAACTGACGGATGCAATCACAAAACGGCGAATGGATATAACTTCGTGAAGACTGAGCGCCACTCGATCGACGCGGTCAGAGAAACCCAAGTGACAAAACGGCAAATGGCGAACGTATGAGACCCGCCACAGTGGCTCAGTGGTTAGGGCGCTCGGCTACTGATCCGGAGTACCCGGGTTGGAACCTGGCTGCGGTGGCCGCTTTTCGATGGAGGCGAAACGCAAAGGCGCCCGTGTGCTGTGCGATGTCAGTGCACGTTAAAGATCCCCAGGTGGTCGAAATTATTCCGGAGCCCTACATTACGGCACCTCTTTCTTCTTTTCTTCTCTCAGTCCCTCCTTTATCCCTTCCGCTGAGGTGTGAGATAGCTCCTGCACAATTTCCTTCCCCCAACAACCAATTTTCAACGTATGGGACAAGTGATAACTGCCCACGACAATGTCGGCAACAAAAGCAAGTTGACGGCGCTGACAATCCGGCTGCCACCTCGAAGTGTCAGATATCGCAGGGGCCTCTACTGGCAAAAATGAGGTACCAAAAGTGTGTCAAGTCAAACCAACTGCAGCGTAAATCCACCTCAATCCAAGATGGCGCCTTTTGCACCGTCAAAAAGCCAATAAGATGGCCGATTTTGGCCCGCAGGAGACTGAAATTGGTCCGAAAAATCGAACTTTCAGACTTCTGAAGTCCAAACTATCCATCACGAATATGTATGCGCTTCTATGGGGTGAGTGACGGTGCCTCATCGAGGTCCGAAATATCCTACAAGTCCGAATTATTGGAGTCTGAATTACCCGTCGGCTACTGTAATGATGTTTTATTGTACCCGTGTTTGTTATATTGAGGTTTGACTATTTTTTGCCAGCAATATGCCTCAACACTAACACCTGAATTTATTTCTATTGAATAGGTTTGGTTTATGGGGTTTAACTTCTCAAAGTGACTAAGGCTATGAGGGACTCTGTAGTGAAGGGCTCTGGATAATTTTGACCACCTGGAGTTCTCAAATGTGCTGACATCCCAAAGCAGTACACAGGCCTCTTGTATTTCGCCTCCATCAAAATGCGAAAGCCGCAGCCGGGATCAAACCCGCGTCTTTCGGGTGAACACATGAGCACCATAACCACTGAGCCACCACGGTGGCTCATTTCTACTGAATAGTAGTACAATGTACTGGTAACACCCTGAAATGACCCAACTGGCCGGAAAAGAAATGGTCCTTGTAAAACTGCCAAATTACCAACATTTCTGGGGTACCAGATTAAAAACAACAAAAACTGGAGGCGAAAATCAAGCTCCACCTTAAGGGTATGACGCGATAACGTTAATGGGTTAATGCCATATATGCAAAACTGGTCATTCTCTACTTAACGTTCACAGACCGCTGGGAGTCCTCATACCACTCCTGGCACAGTAATACAGCAGTTAAGCGATACGCCAATGCCCCGCAATGGCAGGTCCAGCCACCGGTCGGGCTTGTGAGACCCAGGCTGCTCTTCCCAAACAACCTCTTGCGACCAATCATTAATTGAACTGCCACCTGACATGGTGGGCAGTTCTCTCACAATCCAGTGGGCAGGTTGTGATGATGTCACAAGGTCACGTGACCCAAGTGGCCCACAACTTGGTAGGCACACAGACAACGGCTAAGCGGCTGAGCAGAAGCTCCAATGCTAACACTAAAAATGATTACTTATGTAGTCTCGTGTGTGGCACAGCAATATACAAAGACAATCTAACCTGTAAGCAAAAGAGACTTGCCTTTTTGGGAAGGCTTGCTTCAGATGACTGGCTGTCTAGCCCTGGGCCACACGTATCTCCCCCATGACCCCAGGCAGCCCCAGGCAGCACTGGTGATTGCGATAGAGGTGATGTAGAGGAAGGTTCTCCTGCTGCCAGTACAGAAGGCCGGGTTTCCGCAAATGGGCACACCATACCAGATGCTGTTGCCAGGCAGCACTGCCGCTGTTCGAGCGCAGAATTACACCCTTCCTGCTGTAGCTCACCGGCCAAGAGACTCCGACAGCACTGTCCACTGCATCGATAAAGAACAGATGTAAATATTATGCAGCTACTGAGCCCCCACTCCCCATCTGTTGCTGGGAAATAACATCTCAGCGTAGGCCATAAATATGCAACCACATGCTCACAACAAAGCTGTGATGTATGCCTTCTATGTAGGTGCAAAGCTAATAAATGCATCCCTTCCACACAAAAGTCAGTGATGAGAGTGAAATGGAAGAAGCCTGTTGTCTTTTTGTGGACAGTATAGGACAGATGTATACACACAAAAATGTTGTTCCCAAAAGCACACACGTTATGCCAAATGGCGGCATTGCTCAGATAAAAAAAGGAACTCCTAAGGTGCTGTCTGCACACCAAACATCTCTTGAACGCTCACCCTTAGTGCACAGAACACTACTGCTCATCACATGCCCTGTAATGTCATGTCATGAGCAGTGGGCTGTGCAAGAATCTACATGCAGTTGCAATCGAACGATTTGTCATACAAAAAAGAACAGCCCATAGTCTGGATACTGCAAGTGTAACGTATTGTATTGTATTGGGTTTTATGGTGCATAAGCAACTCAGGCTACCATATCATGCGCCAAACACGCGGTGTAATTTATTTCAAGAATTGGGTGTCCTCACCAAAAGTCCTTGTCCGGACAAGGACTTCGAGGAGCCCAACAATCGAATGTAGACCTCAGCCTTCTCAGGCCTGAGGAAATGGATGAGGTGTATCATAAAATGCGTCAAAGCACAGGGTAAGAATTTTTAGAATTAATAGTTCTGTGATATTATATTTTGTTTAAGATTTCCGCGTTTTTCAGAAAACTAAAAACAGATTTATTTATTTATTTATACAAAATACTCCTAAAGGCCCTCAATTTAAGGGTATTATATGGGGGGGGTGGGGGTGGGGGGGTGCAGGCAAGTAATCAAAAGAAAAAAATAAATAAGCCAAAAATTCGAGAAACTACAAACAAAAACAGATAAAAGCATATGGATCCTTGTAACAAAAATACAAAACCGACATAATTAAACATTGAAGCATAAATGGCAAGAAACAAACATTAACAGAGCAGCAGACAGAAAAGTTAATACAAGTTATACAATGTTTATCCACAACAACATGAAACTAAAACAACGAGAATCATCAATAACAGAAATAAAAGACAAAAACCTAATGCACTGGTAAGTTAACAATGTACAAAAAGATGTTACGCAGAAATAGTAGCAGATATTAGTTCATAACATTTCTCCGGATCAGTGGTGGTAGCAACATCTGAAGGGAGAGCGTTCCAGTTGGTTATAGTGCGTGGAATGAATGAATGTGCATAGTTAGATCTATGGTATGACAAGCGCTCAACTTTAAACGGATGGTCGCGGCGGTCAGAAATGGAAGAAGGCAAAGAAAAAAAGTCATTATGAAGAGTTGAGTGATGATACAGTTAATGAAAAAGTGATAAGAGTGCAACTTAACGACGGAGATATAGATCTTGCAGATCAGTGCGTTTCTTCAAGGCTTTGATGCTGGTATAACGTGAATAATCAGAGTAGATGAAACAAGCTGCGCAATTCTGCAATGATTCGATGTTATTACAAATATGCTTGATGAGGGTTCCAAACAGCCGAAGCATATTCAACTTTAGGTCGAATAAGAGTGGTGTAAGCACTTAATCGGAGCTGAGAGGAAGGATGCTTTAAGTTATGTTTTAAGAGGCCTAATGAGCGATTAGCAGATGCAAAAATAAGGTTAATGTTGTGGTTCCATGTTAGGTCTGAATGAACGTGAAGACCGAGGTATTTATACGCGGTTACCAACTAGACTGGAGTGTTATTTAACGAATACGCTGTTTGAAATCGAGACATTTGGTTAGTAAAAGACAAATTTTGTTTTGGAAAGGTTAAGTTGCATAAGCCAAGTAGAGCACCATGCTGTTACTGTCTCGAGGTCGGATTGTAAGGCCAGGCAATTTTCGTTAGTATAAATTTTGCGATAAATTATACAATCGTCGGCAAAAAGTCTGATTCAGGAAGAAATGGAGTTCGGTAAATCGTTAATAAATATAAAAAAAAGCAAGGGGCCAAGCACGCTTCCTTGTAGGACGCCAGAATGTACTTGGCTGAGAGACGAACTATGGTTATTGACACTGGTAAACTAAAACCTGGAGCAGAAAAAATCTTTAACCCATGCAATACCAAGAGGGTGAATATTAAGAAGTGTTAATTTGGTTAATAAACGGGTTAATAACCGGGTTGGGGGTCACAGCTCTGAATGCTAGGGCTGGCACGCTGGTTCTAGAGAGCAACTACTGGTTCTAGCCCATTGAGCGTTATTACAAGAATAACCCCCATAACATATGCTCGAATAAATAGGAAAACCAACAAGAACAAAACAAAAACGTCATGGACATCACATGTTACCCCGTGAATCCCAATGATTTGGTCAAGAACAGATACTCCCTATCAGAGAAGCGGATGGAAGTTTTTAGGCATGCAGTGGAGCAATTTCAGTGTCACTTGGGCACTGCAGGTTGCCTATATATACTCCTTCCTTCAGACTGCAACATCACAAACATGCAGCTGACTCACAGATTTTTGGCTACAAGGTCTGGATCAACCGGCTTCCAAGAGGGTGACATCCACTGGGCTGGTAGCACTTGCTGTAAAAATAGAGAGGAAGCAAGCATTAGTAAAACTCTCAAGTATAGTTTACCCTACATTTACTGTTTCTCGTTTGTAGCACAGTGATCAAATGGCTGGATTATTACAAACTTTGTGTTCCACACAATAAAATTGCACAAATCCCCAGGGAATTTTGTGCCCACACCCCAAATGGGCACCAACTCAATCAATGAAAAAAATCAACTGCAGCTGAAAAAAAGTGCAGTCACTCTAATCTAATTTGTTCTTTGCAGGTTTCTAGACCATGCTTCTATACTAAGAATGCAGTGAGGAAGCCACAAGGCTATTTTAATTTAATAACAATTCTCGTAAAGCATTCTCCACTGGCTGCACACTAAAATGGGAACCACAATTCTTAAATTGTCAAAACAGCTTCACCAGCAATATATCAATTCATGGAAGTGAGAAGACTAAGATGGACATTCCATATGCATATATATGCACAACGTTCATCAGAAAATGTACGGCGTAATTTAGCAGAAATTCAACTAAGATAGCCACTAAACATAACAATTAAACATTTCTGAAGTTTCCACATTTGCATTTGCAAAGCGATAAAGGAATACTTTCAGCTCAATAATTGTTCTGACCTAAACTACGCGTATGGTAGTGAATTATTTACTGTGCATACCTACTGCAAGCATTGTAGTGAATGACGAGGCAATGAACTTATCTTGTACTCTAACGAAATTAATTATAGGTTGCTGAATCAGGCATAGTTCGTGCTGAAATCCAATACTAACCTTTAGTCGTGCCTTTACTCGCTTAACTAGTAAATTAGTGATCATTCATACATGATAAAGTAAAATGTTTGTACATTTTACTTTTCAAGTTTTTATTCAAATTTTTACATTTTCAGGGATTGGATATAATCTTGACCACTCTGAGCCTTTCCTTTTATTATTTACTAAAATATCTTTACATGCTCATTTTTGCATTCTGTCTGTCAAAATACTGCCTCCAGAGCTGGGCTTACAACCATCACATTCAGCAGCAAACTGGCGCAGCCACTCAGCCACCTTGGCAGATATTGTCTAAGACAAACTCACGTGGACGGTACTAATTACTAGATAAACCAGCACATTTTATGTTCAGACAAATTAATCAGGATAATCTGAACAGAAGCAACAATTTTGGACAGCCTCAAAAAAGTTGCCAATGTAACGGTGCAACCCATTAAGAAATTCTTCATTGTTAGCAAGATCAGATATAACCACACAAGATACATACTCATGTGGACGGTACTAATTACTAGATAAACCAGCACATTTTATGTTCAGACAAATTAATCAGGATAATCTGAACAGAAGCAACAATTTTGGACAGCCTAAAAAAAGTTGCCAATGTAACGGTGCAACCCATTAAGAAATTCTTCATTGTTAGCAAGATCAGATATAACCACACAAGATACATATTCACAGCAAGATGTGAATTACAGATCATTTAGCCAGTTTACTGCTGTTCACAGCAGCAGCAGAAGACAACAAAAAGTTATATAGGCACAAAATAGAGCAGGCTGCATTTTTATGACGACATATGCAGCTCAATTTTACGATACTAACGATACACTACCAGACTAGATCAGATACAAACACAAACACTCCTAAGTATTATTCCTCAACTCAAATAATTGATTATGTGCAACTGGCTGACAAATGCACACACACAAGACCCTCTACATAGAAACATTAATTACACTAGCTGCTCATCGCAGCCAAGCACAAAAAGACGAAGGAGTGCGCTTTCTTCACATGCAGTGTTAGAGTTCAATTGTGGCCCGGCCACACAACATGTAACACAGCAAGCAGTAGCTCCGGTGCCCTTTATGCTTGCAAACAGTAAGCCTGCATACAGTAAAACAGGTACAGCAACAAAGACAATGCTTTTACCAGTCACACAAAAAGAATGTTTTTACCAGTCACACAATCTGAAAGTTTTGTCAAGTAATTGCTCACTTTCATGAATAAAAATTTGGTAAAGCAAGTCCACAAAAAAAAAAACTTCAGAAATAGTAAACATGAAAGGCAGCACAATAGATAACTGATAACTTTTTAAAGTCACAGAGTAAAGCTATAATTCAGCAAAATGCATGCTGGTAGACAATAAGCAATAAGCAGGCTCCAGCTACAACAGCAATGCTGATGCAAACACTGCTGTTCCACATGACCTTGCACCAGCAAGGCAGCATGCCTTTGCGCCGCAATATTTCTGTAGGTAGGTTTACAACTTTCACCACCTTCATGTATTTGTGGTGGCTCCTCGGTGCTGTAACCTCGTGTGTGTGCCTTTACAGTATCATGAAGCATAAAGCTTGCCACCAAGCAAGTGAGAATGAGCCTAATGAAAGCAACCCCAGAAATAGCCATGCAACACTTACGATTTAATTTTCTCCAAACCTGTTCACAATTCACACTTACCATGAAGATCATAAAATGCTTCAACATGAACCAGCAAGTGCAGGAAATGTAGAAAAAGTATAACAGGCGCGGGGGAAGCACTATGGAGCATTCTTTGCCTCATTATTTGTCTTACTTGCGCACTACAAGCACAAAGCAGAGGTGTGGATGCTAGGGTGCCAATGGAAAAATCAAAAGGAACATAGAAAAGCCATGCAACAAGCAAGTGGAGCCGGACTGCACAGAACCTTGGTGCTAGTTCCAGTAAGACCCAAAGGAGAGACCAAGGAAGAGGGCCGAAGTGGAGTTAGAAGACAGATTCCAAATAAGCAATCCAATAAGCATATTCCTACAGCTACCATGCATGCAAGTACCAACAATCATTAAAAACATCTCAAGACAGCCAGGGGGAAACAAAACGACAGTTACACAGCACTTCAAGCCAACTACCATTGCAGTTAGTGAAATGCAACTCATATGACACTACAAGAGGTGAATCCTATGCAGCAGAAAAAATCTATTGGTTAACCAGTCCATTCTGGCTCCAGACAACCCAGCTGTGACAAACAGCTTTTCATCCAATGGCTGGCAACGACAACAAAGCACAAGCTCACCCCTTACCTCTAACTGATGTGGTTCATCTAAAAGCTGTTGCACCTTCCGCCAGATTATGGTTGTAAGAGTCATATCGTTGTCAAGTTCCAACAATGCTTTATGATCCTGTTTGAACTTTATTGAACTGAAAAGTAAGAAAAATGTTGGTATCTAGATAATGCTTCCCATGCATGAAGCACGCAAACAGGAACGCTAAATACGTACCACCTAAGACTTGCGAAGAACAAAAAAAAAGTCTGTCTGCAACTATGCCATAAAATGCCATAAAATCCGCATTGTAACACCTCTGCATTATAGATACTCAAGTAATCAACTGTAATACAAGGCTTGTAACCTCCTATGTTGCCTCATATGCTGGAGAATGTAATATAGCTTTAGCACCAATTCCTGCTAAAAAAAAAGAAAACTTGCCCTTCAAGCTACTATATATAGAGTTGAATACTAGGAACGATTTTCACTTTGCATTCCACCAGCCTGCCTGCCATAGCTGCAGAACAGCCCATGGGCTATAAGAGACCTTGCAGTGGATAGATCAGGATTAATTTAGGCCAACTGGGATTCTTTAACATGTGATGACATTGCATCGCACATGGAATCTTTGTATTTTGCCTCCATGGAAAAAATATGGCCACGAAGGCCGGGATTCGATACTGCATCCTTGGGCTCAGCAGCTGATTGCCATTGCCACTAAGGAGCTGCAGCACGTACAGTAAAAAAAAAGTGGCAGAAAAACATGTACTTTTGCCAGAGTCTCCAACCATGGCTGGCATGGTAGCTTAAAAAGTGGTAGCATTTTTCTCAGACGAGTTCACCCTTTGAGCACAACGGTGTATCAAATTCTTTTGCAGATTTTTTTCTTACTTCGTCAATGATAGTGATTATTAGCTTAGTGCACATTAATCCAAGGATAAAAAAAAGTGACAGCCAAGGCTGGAACTACACAATATGGAATGCTACACTCAGCATATGGCCTGTGAACATGAGCACACTTCCTCACGAGAACTGCCTTGCTAAACAAGATTTTAAACACAACCTCTCAATTGTTCAAATGCAAAAGACACTCATACCCTTAACCTCGTGCACTTGATTAAAAGATGCTGACTGCAGACGACTACTGGTCCTTCCACTGAAGCAAAGTGATCTACTACATACAGCGACAGGCATGGATCGCTACAATGCTCACATTGCATCTTTAATTGAACGTTCCCATGCAGCTAAGATGTATCACTACAGAGACAAAAAGGGCACTCATACAGACTTTGCATTTGCTCAAATTTTCCACATTCCTCTTAAAAGTACGGCATCAGAGTACCCTGTGAAGGTTCTGTTTACAAGGAAAACAGCAAGCCTCGTATTGCAATTGAAACCCATCTTCAGCTATACAAGATGTTTTCATCAAGATCAGCCAGATTTCTTCAAAAACAGAACTCACATTATGTTTCTTTCAACAATGTGGTTACACTGTCAGTCTTTAGAAACATCACAAGTGTAACACTAAACTAAAATGTTCTAATTACTAAACAGTGTTCTTCAGACTCCCTACTTAATATGTTGCCCAAATAAGGTACTGGACGCTGCTAGCCAATTAATTTTACCTTCAAAGACTGCTTTAAACCAAAATTAGATCGAAATATAGTTACATTTACCCCCATTCCTTTATCAGACTGCTCATGCCAAACTACGTGAAAGCACAGCCTGACGTTATCTGAACTACTTTTATCAGCTTTCATTGGCAACGTTATACTGTTGTCAAAAGCCTTGTGAAACAAATGTGCTGGCTAGGCTTTAGAATAATAGCTCCCAAGAGAAAGATGTCAGTCACGTGCAATTAAGTGCATATCGATGATGATGGAATTTTATGGCACAAGGGCATCTGTGGCCAAAGAGTGCCATGGCACAAGGTATTTTTATTCTATTCAAGGTGGGGTCAAAGACCCATTTCCCAGCCATTTCACCCTAACCAGGGGAAAGCTTGCACCCATTATATCACCAGTGGGCACCCGGCAGCACCGGGGATTGAATCCCGCACCTCCTTCATGTGAGGCGGATGCTCAGACCACTAGGCCACCGCTGCGGTCAACGTGCACATCCTTGAACAGATGACGCTCACTGACTGGGTGATTCAATATTGGGGCAAAAAAGCATATTACTCTGTTACTAAAAAGAAAATTAACGGCTTTATCCAAACATTCAATAACCAGCACTGGTTATCCTGCACAACTGCTGATAGACAGTCAGCGCAATGACGATACACAGTGGGACCCAATGCAAGCCTGAGAGCCACACTGCTGATGAAAGCCAATCCAAATGCAAGTAACCTGGGTCACTTCTTTGTTTCGTGCGACATAAGCAATCTGATAATGGTGTCGGATGAAGATGCTGATGTTACTGGTACTCTTTCACTCACTGGGTTTTAATTTAAAGCAGCATCAGAAGGTAAAAGTACTAACCCAGCAGCACCCAGTATTATCTTCTGTCATCAAATACGACAGCATGATCAGGCTAAATGAAGACCGATCTTTAACTCTTCCGATGCATTATGCTCCATATAATATTTCTAACAATTTATGTGTTAGTTATTGCATTACAATCAAATAATTAGGTAACAATAAAATTAAATAAAATAAAACCAAAAACCAGCTTAATGCATGTTCCATTTTTAGGAAATCTGAATGTTGTTGTAAACATCCTGTACTCTCAGGAACTGAAAGCAACACTCCATATTTCTGACGAACCTTATTAACCAGGACACTGTTCTGATATTATGTGATGATATATTTAAGCATAGAAGAACAGCTAGGCACTCACTGTCGGTGGGTGAGCAAGTCTGTCAGACATTTGTGAATCTCAGGATCAGAGTAGACAATAGCTTGAAATAGGTACTTGTTCACCAGCTCCCAGGACAAACCGTATTTGTTGAGGTCAAGTGTAACCTAAGAAAAAGAAGCTTATTTAAGCTTTTGTGGAACTGTCCATCTCTAAGGAAAAAAAAAACAGAAGAAAAGACTAAGCCAAGTTTTTCAGTAAACCATTACAGTGTCGTCTGATGAATGCGAACAGCTTTCTTCAAAGATAGCCTACCACAGCTACGCAAGTGTTTGAATTCAACAAGTTGCTAACAACAGCAACAGTGCACATGCCACACCTAAAAACATGAACACTGTAAAAAAAAGCTACTCAACAGAAACATGCTGAAATGACAGCTTAATTTCTATATGTGGCAACTAGTGTACTCTCCATCCCAAATTATCACCGTCTCTTTTGAGCTTGTCCCTAACAAGATTACAAGCACACACACACACACACACACACAAACTCAACATTCTAGAAATAAAAACTGTGTGCACAGTTTCAAAACCAGTCAATTTACCCAGTGTTCACAAATGGCACAAGAGATGCCAATTGTGGACATCAGCACATACATTCCAAATTACCACTGTGCTTCCTATGCAGCAGGGACCCAAGAAATGGGCTGATGGCATCATGTTAATTTTGTAGTATCCCATGAGCTGAGATTTCAACAAAGCAGATCATATAAAGTCCAAGGTTCCAAAGTTTCTCCGTATGAAAAAGAAAATGAACCAAAGACACTTGAGTTTTCCCTCCTACGACAACCACAAAATGCCGCTGCTATCTATTATATGCTTAATGATCTCCTTAACCCTTTGACATACTATGTAAACAATTGTGCACAAAGTGAAATCGCAGCGTTTTCCGAGAGTAAGCTGCACCTAGCTGTAGTTTCTTTGTTTCAGGTGAATTTCGCATCCTTCATCCTGCAAACAAGCAGGTTTTTTATGCTATACAGCAAACACAGTAAATAATATTTCACAAAACAGTAAGTTGGGTAGCACATCATCCGCCATTATATACAGACATATTTTGCCACCACATGTAACATTTTTTTTCGCAACTTCAAGTGCAATGTGCACCGCCAAAATAGAATTTCCATAATCCTTCAGGTGTTTACTTGTGGCATTCTGATGTTGCTATTTTCCACATTTATGACACTTTGTACAAATTTCACACATCTCTGTAAAAAATCAGCCGCTATTATTGTGCGCCTGGAAAAATAACACATTGTATTTCTTAAGGCCTGAATATACTATTCAGGAAGAAAGATATTTCATTTCGATGGAAACAAAAAATGGCGTGTCAATGAACGAACATAAAGAGTACAAAAGATGTTGATTGGGCATAAAAGCACCATCTCAAGTATGGACGTGTTCTGTGCTAACATAAAATGCTCAATTTTTATACCTGACAGCCTGAGTGTAGCCCTTTGTTCTGAACATTCACTACTTGTCCTGAGCTCTCAGAAAGTAATTTATAAATCTCAACATAGAGTAGACAATACCTTCAAATAAGTGCTTGTTAGCCAGCTCCCAGGACAAGAAACTTACCTCAGTTTTTATGAACCTGCCTGCCCCTATGGGCAAATAAAATGACTAATACCCCTATCACACGGCATTCCTCGAAGTCCTTTCCAGCAAAGGCATCTTTTTTTCACCAAAGGAGCGAAATCTTAAAGAAGCAGCGACGCAGCTACGCGGTGCAGCCCAAAGGTGAAACAGTCGAGGTTTAGCACCCGCTGCTGTGCTTGAGGCGGCTGAAGTGAGTGTTTTAAAATTAAAGTGGGAAATTCTGTTCATTCGTTGAGCTCAGACAATTTTTTTTATTCTGACTGCTTCCTTAAAAGAACTGCAACAGCTACTCTCATCAGCAGCCGCAGGTTTTGTGTATTGCCTTGGCCAGCAGGGTCACTCAGTGTTGCTGCAACACTTTTACCGTCTTAAAATCTGGGCATAAAATATAAGCGCCCGTACAAAAAGCAAAGGCAGACACCTTTCGTATTTTTAAAAGATGTTTTCAAACATTGTTGGTTACATGTATCTTTTTATTGCTTTTACTTTTTGACGTTGGATGGCACTGTGATTGCAGGTTCTCGAAGGCCGCGCCTTTGGGTTCCAAAGGTCTCTGACGGGCGCCTTCGCCTCCAAGGCCCTTAGCGGCAAAGGCGCAACATTTGTGCCATGTAGCTGCACTCCTTACACCTTTCGATATAAGAACCTGATTCTCAAAGGCTTTTGCAGTGCCCATGTGACAGCGGTATAAGCTTTTTCAACACATTGCTGCAGTCTCATATGAAGATTAACCAAGAAAATAGCCTACTATAGCTAAGCAAATATCTAAATTCAACAAGGTAGTACCAACAAAAGTAATGATGCACATATCACATTCCAGAATATGAACACTGTAAGGAAGAAAATATGCTATGCATGACAAAGGTGATTAAAGCTACAGCTTTTAAAGTGCACTTAACAGATATTAAATTAAAGACTTTAAATCAAGCATCTCAGTTTTGTTCTGCGACAAGCAATATGCCACACTGGAATGATCAAGTCATGCTACTGACAATCCACCTCCTTTGGACCATAGAGTTTCTCAAAAATTACACAGAGGGAAAAGTGACACCACCGTCTATGTAAGTTTCTTAAAAAATGCTTCATCCACCAAGAGCATGCCGGGAACATGACATTTCGTACTTCGCTAACCAGTGTTCGGTTGAAAACGTGGTTTCTGGCGCAGAATCATGGATGTGCCGTGATACAGTGGCTAGATCTAGCCATCACACCAGTGATGCTCTCCACCGTGCGCAGATTAAATTCTTTTAATAAAGCGCCTTTTACAAATACGTAACAAATTTAACATGAACGAATGTTCAGTAGTAGGCTTGAATGGAGATTAGCAAGCATTCCTATGAGATGTACCTATAAAAAAGTCGTATTGTTACAAATGAATCCGTTTGCGGCCCAACAATAGCTAAGGCAATTACGAAACCGCATCTTCCTGGCATGCCTTTGGTGGGTGAAGTGCAGCACCGCTGGCACATTTCCCCCTTATAGTCTGGACGGCACAAAAATGAGTTCCATTCTATTTTTTCCCTGTTCCTTGGCAGACTATGATCAATACAGTAAACTACTAATGTTTGTGTGGCATTCTGTGCTAGACTGCACGCTAGCACAGGAATAAAGTCCACAAATATTGCATATCAGTTTCAGTGCACACTTTTATAGAAGCCATATCAAAAATACCTCACTGGAATGCAACAAAAAATTGCTCCCCAAGTGCAATTGAGAAGCACATCTGTTTCTTTGCTAAGCAGTTTTCCTCTGGACGAATGATGTCCACATAATACTTTTCTACGTTAGGTGCAGAAGTAACAATTAACTTACAGATCACTAGTGTCTGCTGGTTAGTCTTTAGCATCCGTTACGATACCCTGCATGAAATGATCTTGATGCTTTGTATGTCGAGTATGCCTACTCCTGCTTGAAACCTGGCACTCAGGCTGGCAGTATTCTTCTAAATAAATCAAAATACCAAATTCAGCTCTTGAAGCTATGTGTTCCCTTTACCATTACTTTTAGGTTTTTAAAACAATTTTGAACAAAACGTAATGCAGAATAGAATGAGAAGGGATGAGATGAATGTTGACAACAGTATTAACAACTGACAAAAAAAAAAAGTTGCAGGAAAGTTTGGCACGGACATCGTCCTCATGGCCTCCTGCAAGCTGTTCAGCCTTTGACCCCTTCTCAGTCAAGGTAGGGTTATGAAATTTGTTTGCAGTATGAAACATGTCTTTAGTTTGCTGTGTGCACAGCCAACATGGGTTACTAGATTCCTATCAGTTGTGGACATGTTTACAAAGGGAAAGCTGGTCGTTTCCTAAAGAAACATAGCGAGCCCGCTGCTTTACCCAATTCCAACAATGGCGTGTGCTTACTAATGCACTCCAAAGCATGCGACTGTCGTCTCAATAAAGTCGTTGGATGTGCCTAAGATGTGCCTGCCAAGAAAATTCTCGAGGCACAGCTCGGTCACAAGTCAGAAGCAACATGTGCATTAACAGCCTATTTATTGTCCTTCTCAAAGAGAACATGTACTGCTCTGTTCCCGGTAATTCCTATTCATTCACTTTCACTGTTCAAAGACTGGTCTTCTTTTTTATTATGACAGAATGTGTCAATTTTTTTTTTTTTTCCCAGTTCTGTAGTTCAACTTTTTTTACTAGTGATATGTGCCATCTGGCCCCAGGCGTTCTCAAACTGGGTTTTGCTGAAGCCTTGGTTTCCTTAGAGTGTTTCTTGGGTTCCTCAAGCACCTAAATCCATGCATGCCTTGAGCCCATCTTTCCTCTTGCCCATTTTATTTTGGGACTACTTAGTCATAATGTAATTGTCCATAGCAAACTTTCACTACAAAGCCAGCCATTCATAACTGAATTAGGGTTATTTTCTCAGGGTCCATGCATCTGCATGCTCTATTATGCATGCATGTTAAGCAGGAACAGATGAAAGCCAAGACACATGGGGATCCTTAGCGTGTCTTGAAAGCCGTTCCCAAAAGCCGAGTTCCCAAAGGCTAAAAGGATTGAGAACCCAGGATCTGACCTATAGTCACTGTTTTATTATTTTCCTACTGTTATGAAAGTTGCTCACCACACAGAGCTGTTCACTTGAGAAGGGTGTTCCAAATAGATTTCCAGATGTAAGTTGTTAGTCTCAGACTCATTCCTTGCTGTCCTATTTTTCTGCACTATATTTCTTCAATAACGCTTCCCCTACTAGCCCCGAATTCTTCTTTGCTGAAGTTCACATAACAAATGTGCAAAAAGTAAAAAGGGGAAAAAAACATTCCTTTTATGTACTGCTTTTAAAGTTTGCTAGGCAAAGAAAAGTAGCAGTATAGTTCACGTAAAATAATGTCACACTGGCCACACATTCAACATCTCAAATAAAAGATCTGAGGCAGATCACTGCACACAGCCATACTTTGCATCAGAAATAAGATTTCTTTTCTCCCAGATAAGCATCATCCTCAACCAGTAAGACCACATTTTAGGATTAGTAATATCAAATACTACCAGCTACATAAACTCCACCTCTGTGATGTTTGATCCAACTGGCATTAAATGTAGGTATATTTAAAGGTATGACTAATGAACTGAACTTCAATCTTGTAACTTTAACTACAATGTTTCCGATATAAATTTTCATAATTCCCGCCTTCAGCTTGGAAATAAAAATACCGACTGTTTGTTAAGTTTCATTTTCTTCTCACAGCATATCTTATTTGATACCCTATATACTCCCATGCCAAAAAAAAAAAAGAAAATGATAAAACTTTAGAGTATTTACTGACAGGAAAGACCTGGAGGGGTTTGATTGTTCTAATGCCTGTAAAAGCTTGTTAATTCAAACTTTAGGGGACTGGAAAAATGTTCAAATTATTGAATGATCCTGGGAAACTAACAACTGATTGCATCACAGTATATTTGTTTGGTGAAAGAATGGACAATGGTTGCTTGCTTTTGAGATGAGAACGGCGTGACAATTTTTTTTTTCTTTTCATAAACGCTTTATTGCATGCATAGTGTCAGGAGTGTCAAAGCAGGACTGCTCAAAGTGGTAAGGGCTTCTCCGACAACGTCCACAGTGCGACGCGCAAGAGCTGGAGCTCCACGGCTACTGCGTCACACCCTCACAAGTGGCAGTGTCGTGTGTGAGGAGGCTTCACTGCACAAAGAGCGAACGGCACGTGACGAGCATGCAGTTTCGGCACACTGGAAGAACCGGACCAGAGACAAAACCATGCGGACGAATGCGATCGCGATAATCAGCGCCTGAAACAGCATGCAGCAGGGCTCAGTTAGATGGCTGCTATGAGCCTGCCCGAAGCTCGCAAAAGCGAAACCTAAACTACGTGGTCTGGCCAATTTCGAGACGGGCCATGTGTTTGTCGTCATGCCTGGCGCTGTACCCATGTCTCAGGTGCACGGATGACTCTGCAGCATTGAATTCAAGTTTGAACAGGGCTATTTGGTCGCTCACTCGCTGCGCTAGTCATACCTGAATGCAGCCTCCGTTTGAGAGCCCGTTCGAATTAACCGGTGCGAGACCCGTAATGTGTGGATCAGCAAGCATACGACGCCATAGACTTACATGGGCGTTGGCCAGAGCTGCGCTGGCTGTTCGAATTATATGGATTTCCGAATTAATGTAGGTCGAATTACGAGCTTTTAATATTATATTACACCTTGCAGAGGTTCCTGTTCATTGCTGTCCACGCCAATGACAGCTGCCATGATCACCTCGTCGATGAGGTCTTCATTTGTTATGACTGCATCATCAGCGTGCAAGAAGAATTCGACTCGACATGCCGCATTCATCACTGTTCACCGATGACCAAAGCACCATCACTGCACCGGCGGGAACATCGTGTGCCTCCACGTCACTGGCATCAAGCCCGCTTTCTGGAAGCAATTCTTACGGGAAATCCAAGGAGCGTGCAAAACCAAGGGTGCAGTACAGCCGACAAAAGAAAAACGACGTTGGCAACACGCGAGCACCACACCGACTGATTGGGAGTACGCATGGCGTGCGTGGCCAATGCAGCAACACATCAGCTCATCTGGCATGGTGGCGCCTGCCCTTAGGACATGTGAAATCTGCGAAACGGGGCCAGAGGCCAAGTTACCGAACAGGGGAAGATGGGACAACGCACGCACTGCGGGTGCCAGCCGTAGCTCAGAATGAAAAAAAAAAACAAGAAGAAAAGAAAAGGAAGAACGCCACGGCACGTTTTCTTTCTGCGAGCGGCGCACCTCTCAGAAACTTAAATAATGGACTGCTCCACCAAGGCTCCCTACCACGTGACCATGCTCCCTACTTTCTTCTCTGCATGGGCCTTTTGCACTCTGCAACGCAACGCATCCATCTTTTCTCCTGCCTGCGTCGCAGCGACAAGTAAGCATCCTCGGCGCGACCAGTGGCGGTGTCTCCGAGTGCGTGGTCACAGGTTCTTTCGCTTTCACGCGCACACACTTATGAGTTGTAAGCGTGCCTTTGCTGATGCAGTTGTAGCATTTCCATGTTTTTGTTTCTTTTATGGTTGACACTTAATGACCAGACTTAACTGTTCTAACCAATAAAGTGCTAGGACAGCATTGCTATAAGCGGTTTATTTTACCATACAACACATGGTAAAGGTGACGGTGCCATGATTACCATTGTTATATCCTATGTAATGTTATAACCGGTATTGTTATAAGTGGGTTTGACTGTATTACATGCAGTCTTTGTGCTACTGCTTAACCTCGCTCCAAGTAGTGCAGTTTTCGTGGTCCATATTCGGAATAAAGCATTTGCATTACAGCTGCAGTGCTTGGTGGTTGTCACTTCCTCGAGGTCCATGCAAGACAGTAACTAAAAGTGACTCCGCAATCCAGCGCTAAGAGTGAAGCTCTTATCGCCAACGAGACCTTGAGCATTTTCATGTCCGCATATTGTCACCGAAAGCAGGCAGAAAGGGCAGAAGGGCACACCAGGACTTGCCAGGCAGACACACTCAGCGAACGAACGCACGAGCCGGGGAAGACAAAGAAGACCAGCGGGTGCTGTCCCACCGCATGGCGGCGCCAGTAAATAACTAACACTGTGGCAATATCGATCGAGGAGCGTACCACAATTTTATAAGCGAGGTTGATATAATTGTGAGCTTCGTGTGGTATGAATGCGTTGCCATGCGCGCATTATAACAATTATATCGTGGAAATCTTTGAAACGATTGCACGCCAGCTTGTGAAGGCTGCTTGATGCATGGTACTGCTACCATGATAGTTAACATTTGTGTTTCTATTTACTTTTGTTGCCTTTGTGTGTTTAGCTGCTGCGGGAATATGAAACCTTGCCGTTTTAGATAATAACAATAAAAAACATTCAGCAAAGCCTTCAGCGGATGTTAAGACAAGCATTCAAGCGACCTATCCGTTGGCTCAAAGAGGCGGAGAGCTGATCGGCTCTCTGCGACATGAAGCCTGATCACGTTTTCACGCCTCAAGTGATCAAATTAGGGTTCCCACATGTCCTTTGAAGCTTTACCCAAACCATAGTGTCGTCTTCCCACTCCTTTACAACCGTATCAGCTGAAACACTGCCTGTTGGAACCGAAACATCACATGCAGCAGCCATCGCGACAAGGGGCGCGCCGAGCAGTCAGGAGACTTGTAATGGTGGCGTGATCACGTGATCAAAGATGGCAGCCCCCATGATACAGCACTGTAAAGAGTCTATATACAGTCAAACTTCAATATAACAAAATTTGTGAATTAACACATTTTTTTTAAACTTCTCAATATCTGCTCAACTGAAAGCCATGCATTTTTTTTTTGCAATTTAATAAAGTAATTTTATAATGCATTAAACTTCTGGAGTGCAGAAAGCTGGCCGAGTTGGCTGTGAATTGCAATAATGAAAAACAGTGTGAAAGAGCACGGACGAGAAAAGTCGAGACAAATATAGCGCAGTTACAGTTCATGCTTCATATTGACATTAGCCCACAATTTGTGAAAAACTACTCAGAGCATACAAACAGAGATACATCAGTGCTCCACTATGACAACCACCAAATGAAGAATAGAAAATCTATGAAATCTTAAACAAGCAATGAAGGCCTGTTTGCTGGCCAGTCTTGGCCCCTACTGTAGAAAGATCAATCTGTGTGTGAACCAGCATGCTTGGTTTAGTGGTGATGATCTGCTTCCTAAATTCTCATTGCCTCTAGTGCAGTCAAACGACCATCCCACCATGCAAAAGCCAAGCTGCTCCTTTGTAGGCGTTCAATGGTTTGCCAGCTCCACGAGGTCCCAAACTCCTGTGGGAGAAGCATCCCACCTTTTGTAGACCCCCAGGCCTTGGACAAGCAACTGCTCAAGCAGGTGTCGGAAAGTCCTTAGTGACTTGTTGCGCAATGCAAGGAGCAAATGCCTCCGTGTGCTGTGTGGCACACTTTCTTCACACGCTGACTGAAGGAGAGTGCACTGGGCCTGGCACTTTCAGCTGGGTGTGAGGCACATTAGTTTATCTCCCCAAGACAAAAATTCTGTAGTTTCAATGAGGCTGTTGTAGCAATCTGTGTCCAGGTATGCAATATCTCAAGTGTCGACAAGTAATAGCAGAGCCAACAAACTTGAGCAAACAATGTGCACAATATGTACCATGTCTCAGACACTGATTCTTTACCCTTGGACATAACACTGAAGGTCTCGTGTGCCCTCATGACATGGGGGAAACCTAAACCCAACCCATATGCCAAGTCAAGCATACCAGTTCCTCAAGCAGGGGGTCCAGTCCCTCCCAGGCGAGTCGCAGCTTTGCATACTCGGCAACCAGGGCGTCCGCGAGACGGGGACCAGTCACGAGCTGACGAAGCATGCGCAGGCGTGACTCAACCACAAACAGCTGCGCCTGGTACTTGAGGCACTGGAGTAGGTGTTGGGGGTCCCTGCGGCGCAGGCGTGACACCATGGCACGCACCTCAGCGTCCGAAGGGAGCGGCTGGTCATCTTGCAGTGGGGGCACTGCCTCGCTTCCAAGGCCCGCCCTCTGGTACTTGCGGTGCAGTGCCTGTTTCACCACCTGCCAGCACAGCAGCTCCTGCTGGTCCGCCTCTGGCTCCAGTGCCCTGCGATACCAAATGCACTGCTTAAGACTGTACTGCTATGCTATGCTCACTGAAGTAGTCGCTGTTGCACAGCCAACTACCTGCAGGTTGCAGCGATCATACAGTGATCAGTAGCAGAACACCATCTGAAAAGCCAATTTCTACACATCTTTTTTTTTCAGCTAAAAATGTACCATCCTATTACTACCCCTCGAATTCAAGCACAAAAAATAAAGTAGAACCCAAGAACAAAGAGAACAAGAATGCAACTGCCAGCTGACCCGTAAAATTCACTAGCAATTAATTTCAAATTTAAGGCACTTGCCTGCCTGAATTGAGACAATGTGTGAAATGTTACGCCCCCCATTACAATCACCATCAAGGGTATCATAACACGTTTACACTTGTTAAATGATTCCAATGCCGGCAGCCCAGATCAGGTACACCCCAAAGTACTGAAAGCCTACTATTTCATTCTGTCTCGATATATAGTCATAATGCGTTTTAAGTCATTTGAAACTGCAATTTCTTCCTGAGGAATGGTAAACGACTTTTACAGTGCCCTATTACAAAAGTTTGATTAGTCCATAACAGCCAAACAGGCTGATTTCGCTGTACAGTATATATTGTAGGATGTTCGAATATACTGTGTACGAGTGCTTTGGTTTGGTTTATGGGGTTTAGCGTCCCAAAGCGACTCATGCTATGAGGGACGTTGTTGTGAAGGGCTCCGCAAATTTCGACTTCCTGGGGTTCTTTAACGTGCACTGACATCGCACAGTACACGGGCCTCTAGAATTTCGACTCCATCGAAATTCGGCCGCCCCCGCCAGGATCGAACCAGCGTCTTTCGGGTCAGCAGCCAAGCGCCATAATTACTGAGCCACCGCGGCGGACATATTGTGTACGAGTAATGTTATCGAGCATCTAGAAGGAAACAATTTTTTCCTCCCAAACCAACACACCTTTTGTAAACGTGCTTCATGTAGCATCTAATTAGTACAGCTTTTTCATGTCCTTGCTACCGCAGGTGACAACAGCCTATGCACTGATACCATATGCAAAGTTAAAGAAAAAACGAACTCATTTCTGTCCCGCATCAATTATTAAAAGAACAAACTGTCTTCTAAAAGCATTGATCAAAATACTCTGAAGAGGGCTGAAGAGTGTCTCACTAAGAGAAAACAATGAGCTGTCTTAAGGGGTAAACGATCAGGATTTGTAGACACAACCCTGAGAATTCTCAAATTAGAGGAAGTTATTATTCACAATATTCGTCAATGACATCACGGCTAATATATCTTCCACTATCAGATTAGGTATGTTTAGATGACTGCATAATACCTATACCGACGGATCAGTACAGGCAGTGACATGCAACCACCAGGATCTTGATCATTTCACCTCATGGTGTAATACATGGGCTCTGGGCTTAAATGCAGACAAAAGCTAACGTATATCGTTTACCAAAGGGACGCACACTGGAGTTGAGAATGAGTAAGCATACGCGAATAGAGAGTTTTCAATTCAAAGCATAGAGTTATGTTGTCTGAATAGTTTCGAAGCGAAGCGAATGTTTTCGAATCGAAGCGAACAGTTTGCGACTGGAAACACAGGAGTAGTAAAAAAAAAAAAGGCAAATCGTTATAGCTGAATAGCAAATGCCAAAGTAGTGGTCTGCAGAATTCATGAGGGAACTGAAATAAAATTTTAAGAATAAATGCTTTCAAACTTGCATTAGCCAATGTTCAATCAAAAGCAAGTCAAAGTGCACTAAGCATGATAGCCTCAAGCCCGCGATGGAAGAGAGCTGCTCCGATGGCGTGGCTGTGCTGCAGCCACTTACTGTGACCAAAAGTGAGCGCCGCCGCTAGGGGCAGCATGTGTTCAGGGGGCTTTGCTCTCTACCGATTCTGGTGGCGTTCACATGGAACAGCGGCACACACGTGGAAAGTTTTTGCCCTTAGCCAGCATTTTAAAACCCCAACTTTAATGTGTGCCTGTGTTCATTAATAATACGCCTAACTCTAAGCAGGTAGATGCTTTCATTCCGGCTGCTGTACAAATACCTCTATTTCAGACCGCAGAGTGATGCGTCGTCTGTTCGAGCAGGCTTCGGAGTGCACACCGGAGGCGCTTGTAGCGAATTGTTTCTTTGACTGGCCAATTAAAGAGCCGTTTCATGACATCATGACGTCAATAGCAATCCCTCATTGGGCGATCAATAACAGAGCTGACAAGTGCACGGCAATCAATGTGCAGAACCGCCTGAGCTTCTGAAATCGACATCGTGTGAAGTATGTCTCCGTGGACTGGTACTGTCGGTCTCAATTTCTGATCAACCAGAGGCTGCTCTTGTAAACCTCAAGACGCGAGGCCGGGTGCTGCACCTGGCTGCTCACACTTCTCAAATACTGGAGAGTGCAGAAGCAGTTTTCCGAAAACATGCTGCAAAGCCTGACGCTTACAACCTTACCATCAACTAAATGCTTGATAAGCACTGCATTGCACTTCCATGCACTGAGCACAAAGCAGATATGACTGCACATCTTCTAAACTACTAGTATGTTGCAATGAGTATGCGACAGTTCAATAAACAAAAAAAAAACACACAGCAGCAAGTCGCACAACTTGAGAAAGCTTGTGAAGCTGGTGTAAGCCACGAACGCTGTTGTGGCAGCTGAGGCGTCAAATGTAAAGACGGTCTTGGTACAAACAGTTCGCTGTCGACTGATCGAATGAGGGTGCATCTTCCGCAGTTTCTACGCAACTTCAAATGTCCAGTGGCGCAAGGCAACGCGAAACCGAACAGCTGTGGAGCAACTTTAGTAGAACCAACAGTGTGCGCTCACTGATAGTTGATACGGCCCAAGCTTATGAATGCGAAAGCATTACATGGTTATGTCGCGTCAGCAAAAACTGTCCTCAAATTTTGTCCACACGATCCTGTCATCTTATATAGACAGATGTCAAAAAGTTTAATTGTGTTAGGTAGTGCGTAAGTACATCTTGAAATGGGAGAAATTTGGTTGACGAATTGTAATTTGTTAAACTGATTTACATAATTGCTGCATGTGAAGCAGGTTTTGTGTGTGTGTTGATAAAAATGTAGTTAAAAATTTAAATATAAATTAAAATAAATAAAATAACAATAAATAAAAACAAAACTTCCACAAATAAAAAAATTCTAAACTAACATTTCAAATAACAAAAAGATAATAAATGAAAATTGAGGGAGAAAGAGGAAAGAGAAAGGCTTTCACATTTCCACTCTTAAGCAGACTTGTGCGGTGCAATCCTGTAATTTTTGCCACAGTGGTGTGTCTGCCAAAGAGAACAAAGACATCCTATGCTGGTTGTGTTTCTGTTTTCTACTTCTAGCTTTTCTGCATATCAATTTTTGTTTTTGGCAGTAAAGCAGGCGGATGTCGGTTTCCTTAAATGAGATCAGCGACCTGCTTATAATGCTTGAGATTAATTTTCTTACAATAAAAAAGTAAGAAAAAGTGACTACAAAGTTTCCTCTCGTCATTGCATGCCATATATAGTAATTCAGAAATCGATTACAGCACCGTTCAAATTTTGCCGTAATGCAGGACACGTGACATGCTTGAGAAAAGCACAGCTTGCTTTTTCCAATGTGTCCAGTACTTGAATTTAAATGGGCTTATCTAGAGGTATGTTCGGCACCATTTGAGATAAACAAAATGGCTTAATTTGTTGCCCTCAAGCGACGCCGACGACTGTAGCGGGCGCCTGCAGCATTGTCCGAAAGACTGGGTCACACCGCCTAGCAGCGGTGCTTCCCACTTGATATATTTGCGTCCTGTGATGTAAAGAATCCTCGATTTAAGGTCACTGTTGTCAAAACTACGCTCGATGACCATATGTGTCCGCTAAAACTTGTGAACTCGCTCTTCACAATCGCCGACATTGCACATACGAACCCGGCGGACTCGCTAGGCCTATTCGTATTGCAGGTGAGCCGAAGGGTGAACATATGAAATTTAGTCGCTCGTTTCGCTTATTCGTATTACGGTGAAGGTGCAAACAAGAGAGTCATCGTCTCATCAACGTGAAGGTTTCGCTCGGCCGCCTATATAAGGTGCCGGCTGATGTGTCAGCAACGGCATATATGCCGATGAGCACACCGACAGATGAGTCGCCGAAGCAGCACCTCGCCGATGTCGTGCGTTGCCATACATAGTATGTCACATTACTGTGTTGTGATGTCACTGCTATTCACTGATATCGTTCCCAGGGCTCTACGTCACAACCTATAGCACTAGCGATGGGCCTCCATCGTAAGAGAGAACACTTAGGGACTCTTTGGAGCTAATTAAAATATATTTTAAGCGCTTGTTGCGTCCAATACTTCGCCGTGGGTGACCGTCACTACAGAGGAAGCCCATAACAAGCTTACTATAGCCTCAAAATTTGATGTCCCAACCCCTTTAAGCCCTTGTCATGCGATTTGTTACATGCGGCTGCAAACAAATTTTTCGCACCCTCGAATTTCCAGTGCTCCAGGCTTGCGCAGCACTGAGTCATGCATCCCACAAAGTTCAGTGTACGATCATGGTTGAATTTTCAGACGCGTCACATGACGCCACAATTTGTCAGACGCAGCATACGGTAACATGACCGCACTGCGCACGCGTAATGGCATGCTGCCGGAGCAGTTGTTCAATATGCGAAAGTCTGAAGATGTCTGCGAAAGCACCGCGCACGTGCCAAAACTGGAACGCAGCACGCCGTGGTATAGTAGTCA
Organism: Amblyomma americanum; assembly: GCF_052857255.1. Lineage (NCBI taxonomy): Eukaryota > Metazoa > Arthropoda > Arachnida > Ixodida > Ixodidae > Amblyomma > Amblyomma americanum. The sequence goes on along the minus strand of NC_135497.1, from coordinate 134,056,837 downwards.
GGAGGACGCGGCAACAGGAATTTCTGGGGTGGTTCCTTGCGTAGACCAACCTCGCAGCTTGAGGTGCTCCAGATGGAGACACGTCGTCGGCACAGGCCAACACGAGGAAATGTGAGCATGCCCTCTTCGCCGCGACCATGTCCCGCTGCGCAAAAGCGCGGAATGCACCTATCCCTGGAGAGAGATGGTTTCAGATATTCCTCAAAAATGGAGCGGAGAAGCGCGGAGGAGGCATACCTCTACACATAAATTGTGAGTGCGAGAAAATGGCGGCGCTCTTCTTCAACGCGAAGCTGTACACCTGCGTCAAAATGCTTTGTGGTGCCAAATTTCTCATCGCAGCACTTAAAATAATTGGAGTTTCATATCTCATCTAATTTCTACCGTCTGCAAGCAATAAGGTATCGCCGACTTCGATATTGGGTGTCCGGCAAGACCGCAAATACGAAAGCCAATGCCGACAGAGCGTAAACCACGGTCATATTGCTAGTTCTGCATTATCTTTTTTGTCATCTTCGTCTTTTGGGCCCTCCGTGCGGTGAGCGCAGCAGTCTCTGTCGTTGCGTGTTCGCTTTCGCATCTGGTCTTTGTCCCATATCATGCGTGCTCCTCAGAGGCGTGCCGAACCGTGCAGCCGTCGAAGGCCAAGTTTATGGACGCGGCTGCGTCGCCGTATGCACGATGCGTGCAGACATCGACAGCAGTGGTATCGTGCGTAAGTGTCAGAGTGTGCATATATGACCGTCGACTGCTTCTTCCAGCACCTTATTTTCCCGAATTCTCTAACTTCGAAAATATCCGAAGCTTTAGAATATTGCTAGTCACTTCGAAGCCTGAATCGAATACTGCATTTTTCGCTTCGACATTCTGAACGTTCGAATATTCGCACAACCCTTAAACAAAGCACTCAGAAGAGTACCTAAATTCAAATAACTTTCCTACTTTCGAACGATTTATTTTTTAATCAGCACCAAAAAAAGACCCTAAATCCCACTCTCCTGCTGTAATGCTTTGGTGCTACAGAATATGCTATAAGTAGTCTTGCTATTCCATCCAGGGAAAATTCAAACTGAGTGAGACAGGACAGGAGTGCTGTTATAGTACTTGTCAATCTTTAGTGAGATAGCAATAACAACAACATGTCACCACCACAGCAAACAACATGTCATCAAACAACATGTCAAACAACAGCATGTCACCACTGATACTAGGTAGCATCTTGCTGTTTATCTTACAAAAAAAAAAAACAAGTCATTTAACAGATGCAGATGAGCTGCATCTCTTTGCAGAGAGCCTGTTTGATGGCAAGCGTTCACTCAGCATTTAGAAACAAATGAGAACTAAACAAGAGGAGAAAAAGAAATGCACATGCTCAAGCTCAAGGCCATGTACGTTGACAACTACACAATGAGGCGCGATCCCCTCATGTGCGCTGTGCCACACAAAGCTTCCATCAGCATTTGAATGAACACTGCTTCCCAAACTCGTTTTAAGCTGAAGCGGCAAGCTGTCACCTGAGCCACATCTAGCGCCATGTGCTTCAGGCTTTTCCCCGAAATTCAAAACTACCTTCCCCCGAGCTGATGCAGTGCCACAGTGTGGACATATCAGGCAAGGACCAAAGCTCTTTCATAGAATTATGCAGATGTTTAATAACCACTACGGAGTTTTCCCAGGGTACTTGCCAATATGTGAATAACATGGTTATTGCTGTAAAAAAAATAATAAAAGGAAAAGAACACCACATTTTTCAAGGTTGTTGCTTTTCTTTCTTTCCTGTCCTTACAAGTGTTGTTGCTACTATGTAACATCGCTGCTGTCTCCATCAGGACATACTAACGATACACAAAGCGATGCCTTTTTGAGTTCACACTGTAAAGATGAAACCTGATGCCATTGCGACTGCAAGATCACTAGTATAAGAATATTGAGAAATAGGTATTCATTTTCTATAGACAGGAATTATCTAGAAAAAAACAAAAGGTGTCACGGCACAAATATTTGTCTCTTTTAATCAGTGAGGCAAGGTTCAACTCCACTGCCTGCATGCAGCCTGTAGGCAATGTAATTGCCCATGTGCAGCCGTGTGGCATTAACCTCCTAGTGAGTGCATGTAAGCATATATAAATATGAAATACTCACTTCCAGTTGGAATAGCGTTCACAAACGCACACAGAAGACCCACAATCATCCGCTAAACTCAGCAACTCCTTCGGAAAGGTTCCGTCCCTCAGTGCTGAGGATAGGTCAATCTATAGAAAAAGTTAAGAAAAAAGGGGCATGCATGTGCAACAGAGCTCAACAAAATGAGGTTTATTCAAGTTAATGTTAATAGACAGTGAATCTGTACCAGCATGTCAAGGTTGATTTAACAATCTGCCTATCTACCAGCATAGCTAATACTGGGTCTGGCATGCACAAGAGATGCACCCCATAATAATATCATCTATAGTGACCAAGAATACAGCTTTAAGTGACAAGCTGCGAGAAAGCAAACTCTCAAAACAAAACATTCAAGGGATGACAAAGGCAAAAAGGTTTACGGTCTATGGGGGTTTAACGTCCCAAAGCGACTCAGGCTATGAGGGACGCCGTAGTGAAGGGCTCCGGAAATTTCGACCACCTGGGGTCCTTTAACGTGCACTGACAATGCACAGTACACGGGCCTCTAGAATTTGGCCTCCATCGAAATTCGAACGACGCAGCCGGGATTGAACCCGCGTCTTTCGGGCCAGCAGCCAAGTGCCATAACCACCGAGCTACCACAGCTTTTAAGGCAAAAAATTGGAAATATATATTCATAAACTGAAAGTGGTATATTAACATATTGCTTCACATCACTATACAACAATATGCTTCTCTCCAAATTAGCGACCTCCAACTGAATTTTTAGGAAAGTAACTATAAGTTGCAAATCACAAGCCTTAAATTGATTCCTATGCATTTAGGGGGTCATGATACTCAGACCCAAATCAAAATGAATTTTTCACCACATGCAAAGATTCTGAGAAAGCTGTGTAGCTTTCCTTTGTAGCATATGGATGCTCTTGGGTATATGCTAATGAATATCAACCCCCTTGACAGAAGTCAATTTTATTTTGTCCCCTGCCTCCTACAAGGCAAAATTTTAAAAGCGACAGAAGTGAGCAAGAAATCAGCCCCTTTAGATGGATAATTCAGCAAAGATAAGATGCACATTCACTCTATTTACTCTTTTCATTTACTGATTTGCTCACACATAGACTAACAAGGTTTATGGTTTATGGAGCTTAACGTTCCAAAGTGGCTCTGGCTATGAGGGATGCTGTAGTGGAGGGCTCCAGATAGTTGCGACCACCTGGGGTACTTTAACGTGCATCAACATCACACAATACACGGGTCGCTAACATTTTTCCTCCATCAAAATGCGGCTGCCGCCCACGCCATCGAACCCACGCCTTTCGGGTCCAAACCAAATTGACAAGGATTAATTTTTTGAGGCATACAGAATTCTCTCCACATTATATTTCAAAAGGATCCTGTAAGCTTCATTTATACTTGTAACATTCACAAAAGCAACAGTTTATTTTTTATTCCTAATAGGCACCCCTAGAGTAGTTTCAACATGTGCCAAAACAGATGTGCTTAGACAAAAAAAATTGAAGATATTTCAGAACAAAACCTCAAAACTAGCAACAGTGTTGTTGAGACACTAAGAGAAAGCTGATGGGAGGGTTTGCAACTAAACAGGCCATTTCATACAGCCAAAAAAATTATCCCATGATCAAATGGTGAGTGACCACTTGTTACTGTTTCAGGAGTTCAGTGAACTAGGCAAACTTGCAAGCTTTCAAAGCACAAAGAACATAGCATCATAGCATGAAAACTCTCGCTTAAATCTGTTAAAAATACAGTACTATAGTCGGATACAACTTAAGTCTGCAGTGAAGCTCCGCCCACATTCAGGACCGCCGCACAAAATTCCTTCACAGCAAAAAAGTAGTCTGTTAAAACTTTGCTTGTCACCTTAACAAGAAGGTAATCAAAAAGAAAGAAGTTATAAGCTCTAGAATTTTGGTACCTGACTTGTTTAATAAAGTCAAAGATTAAAAGGCTGATTTCTTTTACTTTTGTGACTGGCTAGCGGAGTAATACGGTACGCCGCAGACCGTGGCCCAGTGTTTACTGCTGTTTTTAAATTGTATCCTACTACAGCATAAAAAGTATCATTAAGGGGCCTAACATTAAAGATCTGGTGTTGTCACGAAGGTCCTCGAGCATGTTCACTGAATATTTCTTCTATATTCTTAACTTGCCTGAAGCTACATTAACATCACAAAGCCACTTACACTTCAAAAACTCCTTTGGACAAAAGAAATATATTTTTGTAAACTGCTACATAACTTCACAGACCCTGTAAGGCAAGACTGCTGGCATGGAACTTTTGAGAGCAAAGCTCTACTGATAAAAGCCAAATGGTAAAAAATGTGGGGAGAGGGGGGGATTTGTGCCAACATATTTCCAACTATGTGACGAGAATTTTCAAAAAGTAGGCACTACACCAGCAGGCAACAAAGTTACACAGTTTAGTCATCATCTTCACTTATTACCCCTTAACACACCTGCGAGGAGTACTACATAAGGGGGGGGGGGGAACACATTGGAATAACTTGTGGCATTTTAGGTCAAAAACGGTGAAACATTCCTTGGTAGGCAGGATACAAGTGAAAGAAGAAAAATATATGTATATATAAATCAAGCAGACAGGTGCAATGGAGTATACAATGAAAACATAAAATAAAACACAAAGGCAGCGATTACCCACATTAGGATTTTAAGTCTGAAGACAGCATTTGCCGGAATTTCAAGGCATCTCATTCAATTACAACGCATTCAGGTAATGAATTCCATTCTTCAATGGCAAGAGGCAGAAATGACTTGTTAAATGCGTAAGAGGAACCATGGAGTCATAAAGGCGCTCTGAAACACCTCCCGAGGAGGGCACATCAACTCGCTCATTCACTGCATTGTGTAGTCATGAAAACCTAAGCCACTTCTACACGCATCAGATGACCCACAATCAAGTGCGAAAGTTGGCGAGCCCTTCCCGGTGAATTTTTCACGCTCGCACCCTCCTCCTTCCCTCGCACCTGTATATACGTGGCTGTTGGCTAGATTCTTTCATACGTCGGGCAGCTACCGTGGCCGTGGCCAATAAGCCGCTTAGCTCCAGCGGCTGAGGAAGCTCTGCTCCAGGAGGTGGGGCCGGCGGAGGACCACCAACCTTCCAGCGTGAAAAAAGTGACGAGAGGAGAGGGAAAGGTGCAAAGACGCTAAAATTCAAATTTTGACTACAGTTAAGTCAACTTCTAGAAAGGGCATTAAAAAAATGCTTGCTGGACAATATTTGTGAAGCGGCGTGCTTTAACATCCCTGACCTACCGCAACTTTATTAGTGCCCCTTTCAGAGCCCCTTTAAGGTGCTCATGAAGTTAAAAAGACAGCGTATGTTTGGAGGGGAGGGAGTAGAATGAAGTTTGAAGTGAGGGAAAACAATAGTACAATTCACAGAACAATGATAAACGGGCTATCTTCCGCCTATGTGTGAGAGGCTCGCTGTCGACAGATAATTTTATATTGGTAATGCTGGAGCGGGTGTCATAGTTGGAGCTAATAAAGCGGGTTGCCCGGTTTTGGACGTCTTCTAAGAGACTAGTCAATTAAGTAGGCTTGATGTGGGTTCCAAATTGGGGAAGCAAATTGGTTTGGTTTATCAGCGTTTAACGTCCCAAAGAGACTCAGGCTACGAGGGATGCTGTAGTGAAGAGCTCCGGAAATTTCGACCACCTGGGGTTCTTTAACGTGCACTGACATCGCACAGTACATGGGCCTCTAGAATTTCACCTCCATCGAAATTTTACCGCCCCGGCACGGATCAAACCAGCATCTTTCGGGTCAGCAGCTGATCGCCATAGCCACTAAACCACCGCGGCGGCTCTGGGGAAGCATATTCTAGTGCGGTCCGGAAGAAAGTTTTGTAGGCTAGGCTGTGAACAGAAGGGGAGAAACTGAGGTGCCGTCTGATAAAACCGAGTGATTTCGATGAGTCAGCAGCAACCTTCGTGGTGTGCTCGGAACAGGTGAGGTTGTTGGTGATATAGATTCCAAAATACTGGTATGATTCGACATGGGTAAGGGGGGTTGAGTTCAATGAATACACTAAGATGATGTTAGTTAGCTTGCGTGTTACCTGCATGTATTTGCACTTGGATACATTGGGAGTCATTAGCCATGTGGAACACCAGTTTTGAATTCTGTTAAGATCACTTTGAAGCAATACCTGATCATTGTTGGTAGTTATGCGATGGTACAACATGCAGTCATCTGCGAAAAGACGAATTGTCAATGAAATATAGGAAGGAAGAAAGTTTATGAAGTTTAAAACAGAAGTGGGCCGACAAGTGGGCCCTGCGGGACACCAGAAAAAACTTTTGTTGCGGGAGAATAGTCATTACCGATAACTGTGAATTGAGAGCGATCAGTTAAAAAACAGCAAATCCATGTTAATATCGGCGGATCGAGGCACAATCATGAATGTTTGGTTAAGAGGCGTTGGTGGGGTACACGATCAAAGGCTTTTGAGAAATCCAGATATATGACGTCTGTCTGAAATAAAGAATCTAACTTCAGGCTGAGATCCGTAGTGTGTGGAGAACCTGTTTCCCCCCTCCATTTCGACGCGGCCCATCCTCACCATCGTGCATCAGGACATCACTGGCTGGGCGAGGAGGGAAGTCTCCCTCATGGGGAAAGTGGAAACAGCGACGGGAGCGCCACCTCATAGGTTACGCGGATTTCCGCAGAGCCGTTGAGTGTCTCTTCGGGATCTGGCCAGCGTCACGAGCGGTTGCAGCCGCACGCTCTCGTTACCTTCCGTGGCAGGCGCATGGAGATCCGCCGTGCCTTGCCGCTGGACTTCTGGTTCCAGGCAGCGAAGTGAGCGCAGCAAACGCGCGCTCTCGTCACCTTCCCCAGCAAATGCTCGGGGATGGCTTTGCCCCGAGAATACGGTGCGCATACATTGTCGGCGCATACAAATGTTCGCCACCGATACTTCCGAAGTCGCACCCCTGCCCCAGCCGTTAAGTCGGAAGCCCTTCTTACGTAGCCTTCTATTTCCGAGGAATGCCTCGTTGATGTTTTGTAGCTAGCTGGCCCGCTCTGTGTATTGATTGCAAGTGTAATAAATAGCATATGAGTGTTCACGCTTTGTCGACCCTTTCCTTTGTTCCCTCAAGCACGAACCCCTCCATGGTTAGCGAGCGGGAACGCTGCACCCGCGGAGCGGCGGGGGACGGGGGGGGGGGGGGGGGGGGGGGGTCGGAAGGCTGTCTTCCCATATTTCCACAAGTGAAGTCAAATAGTTGGGTTTATCACGAGTAATCGGTTCGGAAGCCATGCTCATTGGAAAAAAAAGAAGGAATTGGAATCAAGGTTAGATGTGGTTTGTGTATATAATATGCTCTAGTAGTTTTCATGCAATGTATGTTAATGAAATTGGACGATAGTTAGATGGATTATGATGGTTCCCTGCTTCAAAGACCGGAACTACTCGACAGCTTCCAGCCATCTGGAATTGAGCTAGTTGCAATAAATTGCTCAAAGATTACTTGCAAAATTTGGCTAGCGATTTCTTTGGTGCATTTCAGTATCTGAACTGGTATATTATCTTTTCCTGGGGTACTTGGCATGTTAAGCTTGTCGATGAGGCTTGCAATTCTATAGGGAGTTATAGCAACAGGCGGCATTTGCGAAAATGTAAATATGAATACGGGAGGGATGTCTGAGGTAGATTTGTTGGTGAAAACTGAGGAGAAGAAAGAGTTCATTACGACACTGCGTTCACCTGATGGAACCTCAGAACCCAGTGTTAACCACAGAGATATGATGCGAAGACTTATTGCCTGGCTTTAGAAGTTTCCAGAATTTCTTAGGATTGGAGCAAATGATGTCCACCAGGTCCAAGTGGTAAAACCTTCTTTCTGAGCGTCAAAAAAGTCTCGTGTATTTGCGAAGACATGAGAAATACTTTTCCCACCATAACGCACTGATCGAATGTTTTGCTAGATGGAAAAGCAGTTTCTTTCACATTCAGTTTTCTGAAGGCGTTGGAAAACTACGGTTTGCAGGTATCACCTTGAATGCATACAAGGGGCACATATAGGTTGATTTTCTGCTTGAAAAGCAACCAGTTTTCATGAATGGGTCTTGCAGAGCTGTAAAACTGAATTTGAAAGCATTTGATGCTTGAAACAGTTTTACAGAATGAAATGCAGTTTGGTCACACGACTGGCTTGCTGTCAGAAAGAGTTCTGAGGCCATCAAAGTGACTGACAGAAAGCAATACTACAGACTATTGTGCATGTTGCAGTGGAGAGTTCCAGAATTATTCTGGAGCCCTCCAATTGTTCCAGTAATAATTCAACCACTTGGGGTTAATTAATGTATGCAGAAGTATCAGTACATGACCACTCTTGTTTAGCACCTCCCTCAAAATGTATCAATCGCAGCTACGAACAAATCTGCAGCCTTGGGCTCAGTAGCCAACTCCAAAGGTACAGCGGTAGAAAGCCATGAAAGTGTGGTGCAAAAGCAATACAAATACAAGCAAAATGAAAAACAACATAGTATATGCAATTGTGCATGTTCAGTGGTGCTTATAACATTCAGTCTTGTGTTTGTGTGGTCTTTTGCCTACACTTTCACTGGTCTACTGAGGGCGCTGCTGTGGTACAAAAATTAGTGGCACATGTTCTCCAAGGCACAGTTCAGGAGGATGAAGCTTTTCAGAATAACTTTAAATATATAACCATGGCTAGAATACTCCCGACCATGTAAAAGCTTGCCGAGTGACCTTTTCATGACTAAATGCAGACTTACTTGTTAGTTAATTCACTATACTGGGTTTTTTTGGTGAAGAACTGACTGAGGTTATCATGCGCAATACACAAGCAAATGCACACTTACATCCTCACTAAAAAGAGCATCCGATGAACAAAGGGCATCCGAAGGCAAGCTGTCCCACACTGCTTCCTAGAACAAAACGTATAGTATAGAAATTAATTTTGGGGATTTAGCAAGACCTGAAAAGTTGTTCTACAAATGATGAAATGTCCATACCGGGCCAAAGATATCCACAGCATCTTTGGTATGCTCTGCAAAGCAAAAAGAAAAGAAAGCAGTAAAGTCTGAGAGCATGCAATGACCTCACTAAAGGGAAAGCTAGATGAGTATTGTAAAGATATACTTACGTGTCTAATTCTGCATTAAATATGAAAACAAAACAGAGCAAACCAAACTATTACCCCTCAATGAGACACTGCTGTAGATCAGATTAGCAAAAGCAAGTAGCTTTAGTAGTCACAGCCACTTCTCACAATGGGAGATTCTAAAGCTGCCAGAATAATGACTCCTCTAGTTAACCAAATAAGACTACACCTCATAATGTGCTGTTTCTGCTGGTAAGCCACAACCGCAGTGTGCTCACTCAATAAACTGTACACTGAAATAAAGAAACAGTAAATGGATGAAACAAACGGAGGAGACAAAAGAAGCACTGTTTGTCTCCTTCATTTGAATGTGGCAGATATACCTGTTAGCCAACACCAGCACCATTTAGCAATGAGGCAGATGTCACACAGGATATAAGATGGTCACGCATTCTGTATTTTTGAAGCTAACAGGAAGACAAATTATCGCCCCAAAATGCTCAAAGTGTGACAAGATGTAACGGTAAACAGCAGGAGCCACAACACAAAATGCACCATTCTACTTACCTGTAGCAGAATCAGTGCTATGAGCCCTTGAGCAGAGAATGCACCCTTGCAATTCTTTTGGTCCACAAGCTGGTGAGACTGATAATGTCAAATCATGAACTCCAGCATCCTGAAATGGGAGCAGAAAAACTATTAAAAGTCTACATCTTTTAACACTCCAGGTTCATTACACACTCCTGCAATGATCACTAAAATTAATGGGTCCTGAAACCATCCAACCTAATAAGCTAATTAATTTAGGCATAGAGAGCACTGCTGAAACAATCTTGTTTGGGAAAAATTTTTCGAAGTATTGTGCTTCAAGGCACAAACATTACTGGTTATTTCCCTCCCCTCAACCCTCAACCTTGTTCCCGAAAACATGCTCCGGTCAGTTCGTGCCATATACCACCTAGTAAAAACAGTCTATCTACGTGCTGCCAACTATACTTGAGCGCACTTCATCCTTTTTTTGGCTGAGCCTCCTTTTTTACTGGCAATATATGTAACACCATAAGCTCTTCACTTGGTTGCTTTGCCAAGCCACAAAACCATGCACATGAGAGCACTTCACACAATCATGTCTCCAGTCTGTGGCTTCTGCAATCAGATAAAAAAAGACGCACCTTTTTGTTCTAAGCTTTTGCCAGTTGTATTTTGCTATTTTAGAAGGAACGAAGCATTTGTGTATAGCAACAATTGCACTTTTGCAGCAGCCCTGAGGGGAACGTGCCTGCATATCCAGCAAAGTAAAGGAATGGAGGGTCTAGGTTGAATATTGCCCACCCTGGCACACCTGTCAATAGCCTTCATGAATGTCACTCGCTATCAAGTATCATTCTCACCTCTGAGAACCTTGGTAGCTTCATAGACGTCTTAAGTGCCAGAATATATTGATGAAAAACAGACCCTGTGGCCTGGGAACTTAAGTTCTGAAGGGAGCATGATGCTTTTCCTTCATTGTACAGCTGTCTGCAACACTTCGAGGCTTTCCAAATTACAACATAGCAAAACATATTGTACAAACTACGGGAATAAAATTTTGCACCAACCGCAGGATCAAGTTACATGATAATGTGACCAGGTGACAGCCACTCACTCAAGGTTGGAGGTGTGGTGTTGCTTTAAATAATAAAGTTTGTTCACACATTTCTAATTTCCTTCTATAACAGAAAAAACGAATACTATTAGTTTCTTCTATTGTGGTTGAATGATAATTTTGAGTGACCAATTTTAATTTTTTTTGCCATGTTCTTGGTGTTTTCATTTCGTGTATGAATGTGAAAACGGTTGAATACTTTCTTGTACTGCAAGTTTTTTTGTACATTTGTTCGTTTTGCAATGCGGAAGCAATTCCAGAGTCTATATCTGGTTTGTACTCTTTTTTGTTTTTGTATTTTATTCAGTGCTGAGTCATGTACTTCTCACCCCTGCTGACCAGCCACGCACACAAGTGATAATGCTTCCGCGGAGTGGACCATGAATTATGCGAATGGAAGTGAATAAAAGATATTATTATATCCATTTTGTGCTAATTTGGACGGCAGACTCTCAAATAACATCGGTCTCTTGTCTGAGGTCAGTGTAGTCACAGGTAAGCTAAAAAGCACACAAGCATACAGTAGTGCAATCAAAAAATTATGCATGAAAGGCTTCATGCTGAACACTTACTCATACACCTTCAAGAACCTCCTGTAACAATTCAATGCATTTAAAAGGGACAGTGAGGACAACTGCATTCAATTACTGTATACAGCAAAAATTAATTTTGTGGCTCTCTCTAGGTATGTTGCAGTTTGCCTGGCAGCAAAAGGTGCATTTATGGAGAAAAAATTTGAATTTGAAACCTTCCCGTCAGTCGATTCAAACTCATGATGTCCTTAGCAAAAAGGACGGGTTGCCACTGTTTTTAAGTGAATGGCGACCTTGCGTAGCCTCTGGAATTTGCACCAAAAAAGTGGTGTTGACGCAGGCATATTATAAGGGCTGTACCACACTGCCACACTGATCTGCACTTTCATTTTTCCCACACTGCATGGTATACTGTATTCTTCGTTGCACCTCTGATTAGTAGTGGGGGCTGTGTTCTACCACCGGACGACAGCCCGAATCAGAGGCATCCATTTTGTGGTTACCAGCACACTTTCTTCCAGTACATGTTAGCAGTAGAGCGGACAGCATGGATAGTGACCTGCAAGGGCAGCATTGGACGACATGTTTCTAGTGTAAGTGATGTGCAGCCAGCTTTCCATTTCCAGCCTTCCACTCAGTAGAAGACGGCTTTTCAGGATGCTGTTTGTTCGTCACACATTGTCACAAGTTGTCTGTAAATCTCCAGGGAGCTCACACCATTCTTCCAGAAGAACCATGTTCTCCAGCGATGCTCTTGCCGGTCACTATCCGTACTGTCCACTCAGCTACTGACATGCACAGGAAAAAAGTACACTCGCAATCACAAAATGGATGCCTCCAACTTGTGCTCCCATCTGGTGATTGAACACAGTCCCCACTGCTAATAACAGGAGCAACGAAAGATATGGCAGGCTACATGGTGGGGAAGACACAAAAGTGCTAATCAAAATAATATGGCCCCATATTTGCAAAATTAGCCAGTGACAGCAATACCCAAATTTCATTTTTTGGCCTTTTCTAGCTTATAAAAACTGCTTTTCCGGTAAGAGTGGTCTCTTTGCGATTCGAACGTGGTACCCTATTGGTACAGGCCTTCTATTTGTCCGCATAAAGTACCATACTAAACGTTTGTTGCCTAGTTTTTAAAAGCAATCTTTCAAAGGCTGCTACAAAAGTGGGACAAGAAAAATGACTGCAAAAATCTCCCACCAGAAAACCAATCTGGCAAGACTATCTATCTCGGGGCTGCTGCAAGCGAATGATCAACGCAGAGCCGGAGATGATATCGGGCATCATGGCCACCATACAACAGCACATATAAACAGTGAACATGGTGAGATGGGTATATTATTAGGAAAATCAGTGAGAGGAACCTGGCGGTACAAAAGGTCAAGACTTACAATAAAATCCTGGGTTCTACAAATGTAATTGCTAGACGAAGTAAGAATAAATTAATTTTTGCAATCACCGTGGCTATGTTCAGAGATAAAATTCACAATCTGTACAATACCACATTCACATCCACACAAAGAAACAAGAAGCTAAAAATAAAACGGCGTGCAAGAGCATGTTGTGCTTGCAAATGTTCAAGAAACAACCTGGCTTTTCAGAACAATGATGCAGTGTTAGAAAATGACCAACACTTAGCTATTTCCATATCTGATATACACTAAACCAGTTATCACATAGAAGAATTACTACAACTTGATTTCAGACATCAATGTGGGACAACTTAAAGAGACAGCCATTACTGCCACTACTGCACATATGTGCTCTGTTTTTGTTGCTTGGGATAACATTCCTTCTGATGATGTCTACACTTTTCTACGCACTTAGTCACATGTTTGAACACAGTCGTGGGGTGTTGTCTGGTTCCCTGGCCACAAGACACCCATCAAGAATGTACAGAGTTGAGTAGACATGCCTAGAGTGCTTAAGAAGTGTGTATAGAAGGGCAAATTAAGAAAGACCTTGGTGCACATACTATGTTTGGGGCCCTATGCTTGTGGCTTTGTCATTCTTGCAGGTAGGAAGAACCACTTGAGCACAGTAATTTTGTGAAAACCACTACCAGCTTCAAAAATTAGTTTTCTTTGCTACGGAGAGCATCACTCAGGCATTCCAAACAAGTCTGCTCACCTCTGTACCACCTACTGCAGAAGTGCCAGGACAGTGTCCCTGTGACCAAAGTGGGCACGAGGCAGTACAGTGCAGTGATCACTGCCACCTGCCAATTCAGAGATTAAAGGTGCTGCGACGGAATACAGTTCCTAAGCCAAATTAGCATACCCATCTCACCAGGAAGACTGTACAACTCCACTTTAGCCACAGGCACATAGGCCTAGGAAGTTTTGCGACAGATGATACCCGTGCTTAAACAGCAATCTTATAGTGCACAACAAAACCACTATGCTTTAAGAACTAAATTGCATGCTCCATTATTAGCGCAAATGTTTTTTACTAGCATTTTTTCAGCACTGTTTGTGGCACCCACCATGAAAATGCCAACAGGTTTCAGTAACAATGCATATCAGACAACTGCAGCACAAGAGCCGTGTTCACATTAGGAATACACATACAAGCAAACGAATGCTGTGGCATTTGTATATGCATGCATGTGTGCATGTCTTCCTAATGTGAATGTGGTTCTTGCACTGCAGTTGTCTGAAATACCAAACCAACTCACACAAAAGCTCGTTTTATTGAAATGCTATGTGGTCACGACCAAAATTAACAGAAATAAGACAACCATTGCCCCCGTGGAATTCAAGCGTGGAATTTGAATATAAGCAGACATAAAACATGAGGTATGAGTGAGGTCCAGCACTTTTAAATGTGCATCACAGTATCACAGTTGCATGCTGGCATTAAAAAAGATCAATTTTTAGAAAACAAGGAAGAACCAACAGAAGGCACTCTTATGATTTATGATGACCTGCCACTTACTGCATGCCGAAAAGCATTTCACTGTTTTTACAAATGGGTTTTGAATTGTTTCTTCTGTTTGGTAACAGATGTATGAAATTGTTCTGGTGGAAGCATACAGAAATTTTAAAGTTAACAATCCACCTGCTCGCAATCAAAAAAGCCTTGCATTTCACTGTACAAGCCACATTCAAGGCAATAAGGTAAGTAAATGGTACAGACTGCTTTTTCCATTCTCAATTTAAACATACAGAAGGCTTACACTAGAGCACAGAGAAACAACAATGGCAATTATGAGGAAATTCAAAAATGAAATTGCATGCATTCCTAAACTTACAATGCTTCCACTAGAAATAGAGTCGGTCTTAGTTATGCTAATACTGAGTTATTCACTGAATTAGCTTTGTCAACAAATTCTACATAAGAGAAAAAATTACCGACGCCAGAAGTATTTTTGCCAAGAGCCCCATTCAGCCTCTACCTAAACTAAACAATGCATTTAGAGGAAATTGACTATCACCTAATAGCAAAAAATAAAAAAAAGTTAAACAAGAAACCTGGACGAAACGCACGCACTCATGCACACCAGCCTTGATATAGGCACCTGCCTATTAGTTATCTTTGATTCCACATGATATCAGGATAATGAACAGGAGTTTTGAGCTTTTTTTTGTTTTCTTCCGCTTGTTTTGCGTGCGACTCGCCTACGGGCATAGATGCCTCGTGTGTAACCGTTCGGTTAAGCATGAGCGGAACAAGACAAAACTACAAACGGTGAAAATTTACATTACAGCAGGCGCACAACGCTTGCTCTGGCGACAGTGGGCGTGACATGGCAATGGGCGGGCTGCATACGGCCGTGAAACGCTTCCTATTGAGCAAGAATTAGTCATGTTTTACCAAAGACAGTGTTTAACACCAGACAGATTTCATTATCTGGGTAAATGTGGTCCTGCGGGAAACGTTTGCTCGCGATGAGCATGGTATGAACGCATACCAAAAACGTGCCTCAGTTGCGAGTCTTGCTCCTCGGATGGAGATGACTTCTCCGGAAATCTAACGATAAGACAGGCGCAGCGAGCACAAAATACACAAGTGTGCCCATTTTTTGCTCCCCACGCTCTCCCTCCCTCCGCCAACCATTTTTTTCTTCTTCGCATTAAGGAGCAGTGAAAGCGCTAACACGCCGAGGCACATAAAGGTCCTATGCGCCCTCCCTCCCCACCCTGAGACGCATTTCTCATATTTCATACAGTAATACACAAGCAAATGATGAAGTGGAGCACTCGTTTGCTCGATCTGAATGCTCCGACTGCCAAATGGCAAGAGACAAAATACGCAGAGAGGAAAGCAAATGTAGAGGATCGTGTATACCTTTGCGCTCTGGCCGATACAAGGATTAGCACTGCCAACTCCTGCAGACATGCCTACGCCTTCAATCTGCTCTTTCCCTGTGGGACGCGCCACCTTCTTGTTCTTTCGCCGCTTGGTTTTCTTCGTCTCCGCCGGACTCATCGTTACAGGCGGGCTTGGTACTTAATCTGGTCAGAAAAACTCTTTCCGGACTTTATTTACAGGCACGATGTAAATACTGGTATCAGACGGCAACTACCAACATGGCGTAAATTCTTATCCCAGAATGCCATTTCTGAGTACAAACGTGAAGATTAACACCCAGGTGGCAGTACTGAAAAGCTTAGCACAGTAAAAACATTACCTTACAAAATTATCATTGAACACACTCAATACTTATTCTTTATAACTAAAAGTGCTTATTTTGTTTTATAATAATCTAGCATTGCAGCAAATTTTTTTTTTTTCAGGAAATGTTGTGACGCCGCTGACGACGCCACGGGGCGACGACGATGACGGCGACCTTAGCGCCAAACGCCGCATGTTTTCCAAGGCGGATCTACCTTGTACTTTCGTCGAAGTTGTAAAATGGCGGGTTTGGAGTTCTTGTCTGACGAAGGTTATCGTTTAGACGGTCGAAAGCCGTCTGAACAGAGGAAAATAGCGTGCCGCTTGGGTGTTTTCGGTCAAGCCGATGGATCAGCTTACATCGAGCAAGGTAATGCCAAAGTCCTTGCCGCAGTTTACGGTCCTCACGAACCACGAGGCAGCCGTTCCCGTTCTTTTCATGACCGCGCGCTAGTCAACTGTCAATTCAGCATGGCCACATTCAGCACCTTGGAACGAAAGCGTCGTCCACGAGGCGATAAAAAATCGCAAGAAATGACCCTGCACATCCAGCAAGCATTTGAAGCTTCTATTCTGACTCAACTGTATCCACGTTCACAAATTGATATTTTTGTGGAAACTCTGCAGTCGGATGGTGGCACTTTGAGTGTGTGCATCAATGCTGCTACATTGGCGCTGATCGACGCTGGAATTGCACTGAAGGACTACGTTTGTGCTTGCTCCGTAGGATTTGTCGATGATGTCCCGCTTGTCGACATTAGTCATCTTGAAGAGTCCATGCGTGGCCCCGAGCTTACAGTGGCTGTGCTCCCGAAGTCGCAGGAAATGGTTCTGCTCGAAATGACTTCTCGTGTTCACGTGGACAACTTGCAAAAAATGCTGGACGCTGGTGTGAAAGGTTGCACCGACGTGCATGCTATATTTGACAGTCGTGTGAAGGAGCATACTGCTCAGGTTGGTTCTTGCATAGGCTGGGAATAAAATTTGTGTTGCAGTAGCCGACTGCGTTGTCGCAGAGATATTGCACTTTAATCCGTTCAGCGCCTCCTTGCGTTGATCCGTTCAACGGCGTGTGCTAACATTATAGATGCAATGCAAACCTGTAAAAGGTAGCTTCTTTTGCAGCCTGCGTCTTTCCTTCTTGACACAACGGCACGTGGACATCTGTGTCTGGTACTACCATAGCTGATACTACAGCTGTACCATGCTGTTTAGCCTGTTCTTAAAGTTACGTAATTCAATGCTTACATGTCACCGCCTCTGGATGTAATTGTGTGCACGGAAATGTGCTAAAACAGTTATCAAAGTCACTTCAGTGGTGGGTAGTAGCAACGTATTTATGCTGCATTGGTTGCAATGTCATTGGTGCACACCTCCCCCTAAGTACGCAGCTTCGTTTATAGCATCTTCTTTGATAGTAAATTAGCTTCTCACGTGAAAATTTGGTGCTCAAGGTATCCATAAAATGGAGGTAAGCTCGCGCAAGGCGCTGTTTGCAAGGATCTGCGAGCACGAATAATGCGGCAGTTCGTTGCGGTAACGCACGACATTCATTTGACCTGGATAAAAACAAACGCTGCCTGAGACCATGACCTCCTTTATGTGCTTCGCGAGGCCTTGCCAGCCTTGCATCACTGAGCCCGGCTCAAGGTCCTGTGAGCTCGACAGTACACCTAACGATCGCCGGCAAGCGACACTAGTCACGTGATTTGCGCTCGCAGAGAGTACTTCGTGCGTACGCACTGCGGCAGGCTACTGAAAGGCTGAAAGCTTGCCGAGAGATTGCTCGGCGAAGCGCAAACGACGTGTCCGGTATTGCTGGAGGTGAGCTATTTTTTTGTTTAGTTACCAGTGTTAAAGCGAAGCATCGGCAAAAAGTTTTAGTGGGAGCTGGAAGAAAATATCCAGGTTCATGTGGAGCAGTAAAAAACGGGATTAAGAGGTTTGGGCGGTTCAGGACAAGATTTTGGGCTTTGGTGGGTTGCATTGGCTCCTTGTTCGCCACGGCTAACCATGGTTCGTGCCGTGCGGGAATCCGATTTGATTTTGATGTTCCATCAGTGCCTCCTGTCAGAACATGCCTGAAGCGTCTCCTCGATTTCAATGGGCCCGAGATCGCCTCGAAATTACGCAGACTGTCCGCTAGGCGGCGCTAAAAGATAACCCTCAATTTCGGTTTCAATGGCTGGGAGACGGTGATGCACGGCGCCCAATCATGCTGTTTCATCCTCTTTTCGGGCTCTGAGCAACAAGTTTATTCTGTTAATGACAGAAAAAAACATGTTTTTGAATGTCTCAGAGTTCAGCAAATGCTTAAGAAGTCTGAGCTGACTTCCACATAATACTAAAAGAGGGTCATCAGTTTCGATTTCGAAATCTGAAAGCGTGTTGTGCACGCCGTTCTATCATACCGTTAGGACCTTTTGTCTGCTGCATAATCAGTAACTTTTTGACGGTTTACAACAAAAAGAACATGTTCGAAACATCCATATTGCAACAAGTGCCTGAGGTGGCTAGAAATGACGAAAAAAAAAAAGAATTTACACTGCATGATGCATGGTTGTATTGTACTGTTTCCATTATATATATGGCAAGAAATCAACTACTTCGGACAAGCAAAAAGGGAAAATAATCCATGAGATAGAATAAGGGCAGGACGAAGTCAGGAATTACCTGAGCTCTCAACTGTAGCCAGATGACCCGTGGGAAAGAAGGACTGCATGGCGCTCAATGGATGGAAGCCGAAGACGTCGCGGTAACCTGCCTGGGCATGCAGTCGTTGGCCCGCAGGGTCACATCCCTCATATCTAATGTTCTTAGAACATTGCGAAGCGCGCGTCTGTTACAATCTTGCTGCGGAGCATTGCGAGAGATATGTTTAGATCGGGTGAAGCAGATCTTGAAGGGCCCAGCCTGCGCTGTTTCTGGTCATTTTTCCGACGAGCTTTCGCCGAACGGTACCTCCTTGAATAGCGTTGACAAATTTCAAATAAACCCGTGCCCCTCTTCTCTATTCTTTCCGCAAGAAACACAGCTCACTAGGTTCCTGTGTGATATTGCACACGCGCACAGTGACTTTGGGAGTAACACAGCTAGCAGGCCTGACTGACCGAATTTCTCCAAATGACAAACACGTGCGTTAATGAAATGACAACTGGAACAAAGGGGAGTATCACACATAGCGAGCGACTTGTGAATATTAAAAAAAACTGCTCTTGAAGGCACAGACGTACACGTGCGCACTTACAAGGAAAAATAGCATGCGCCGGTGCGATGAAGGCGGTGGAATTCGTTTCTTACTGCAGTTTCAAGAATTTTCGGGAAAGAGGTCTCTTGTTGTACATCTTCGCAACTGCGTTCGTGTCTGTTATGTCAAGTGAATGGTTTGTTAGCAACGGTTTGATGAACTTCTTGCATATAATATGCATTAGTGCTTCCCTGTGGATGCTTCCTTGTTCTCACAGGTCAGGACAGACAAACCCGCGATTTTATTCACACTAGTAGAGCAAGCATGTGTCCAGTGGCCTTTGAAGACGCGTTCGCTCTTTGAGCATGATATCGACGAACTTGTTGAGGCCATGTAACACTCTTTGGAGCGCTGACGTCGGGTAAAAGAGTCCACCCCTGTCTTGGTGGACAGTCAAACTGTCTACAGTAGCATTTCCTTGGCTGGAAATGCAAGCTACAAACTGCAGAATAATTTGATGTTGTGCTTCGCTGCCAGTTTTTTTCTCTAATTACCTTGAGCCGCTTTCCCAGAGTTCTAAGTCGGCAGGAATTTTATAGAACGAAACGCTGGGCTTTTTGTTTCGCTGACTGGACATGCAAAACGGAACGCAGCAGCAACGCATTTTCGCTCGCTACTCCCTCCAGCAAGTGCAGTCATCGACGCGTCACTTGTCAAACGGTAACACTAAATACACCACACAAATAATATAACAGCGCACAAGAATGCTTACTTTCTGCTGCAACGGCAGTCACAAGAAAATTCTGTGCTGCCTGCGTGTCGCCTGCTAGAGGGTCATCTGACAGCGCCGCCATACGGCGGACGCGCACTCTACGGCGGGCAGAAAAACCCCTGACGCTTCAGGCATGTTCTTCAGGAGGCATTAGTTCCATCTACATGCACCGCTAGCGATAGCAGCGACACCTGCCCTTCAGGTTTCATTTTTTTTTTTTCATGGCTGCGCTGTGGCTGCAGACGCGAATCGGGTAATTGCTCTAGCTCGCGCAGCTGACCGTTGGCGCTTGGCGCATTAAACGCGGTGGGTTTGGGTGGAGTTGACTGGTGTTTCGTACATGGTGTACCGTGAGCGCGACTGTGCTGTGTCTGTGTAGCGTACTAAAAACGTAACATAGGAAGCGGGGCTCGTGCACGAGGTGTGCATTGTGCAACGGTCGTTCTGTTCTTAAGCAAAGCTGCTAACGATTATTTTCTTGTAGTGCTACTGTTTCCTCGACCTAGCGATCAAGCCAGGGATTGATAGTACGATTTATGGTTTTTGTAAGGACACACTCCGTTCTTCCCGCTTTCGAAAGTAGTCGAGTGGGTTTATTTTGCTGTTGAACTTTCGCGCGTCGCTTAGGTCAAGTGCCTTGGGCGCATAAACCAAAGCGTTGACGGAATGCCGTGCACTTTACTGCACCGTCAGTTCAATGCGTTGTGATTAATTTTTTTGTTTACCTGCAGGCAACATGCGAACTTGGAGAAATGGAGCTGCCTTTGACAGCACAGTCAAGTTTTCTGTCAGCCTTCTCGTTCCCGCTGTGCTATTCGACACCAGACGCACAGTCTGACAGCGATACATCAGCACACTGCGAAGACCAGCTGCCAATATTACGAACAATCTGGAGCACCACCAATTGTAGTGATAGCAGCGCTTGTGCAAATGGTGGCAGACGTTCTCGTACTACGATATACCAATATACGCCATTGTCGGTACCATCACCTCCACAGTTTACGAGCAGCGCGCACGAACAGGAGCTGAAAAATGCATGCGTCGGCTTTGCTTTGAGCACGTTTCCTCGGACGGCCAAAAAGGATTCCATGGAAACGACCGACGGCTGCCCGCCAGGAAAGACGCAAGGCATATCGTATTCCGCACCACCGGCCCTGATGTTCGCGGCGTCTCGAGGGACATCGGTTGCAAGTTCATTCAGTAGCGAGAGTATACCAGTCGTGACTACATCACAAGGGAGCACTGAACATGAGAGCAGCAGCTACACAGTATCTGGACCAGCTGATGGAGGTACTCAGTCGTATGACAAAATGCTTGAAGAGGAACAGGTAGCTGGCTCTGCACCATTCTGTCCAAGAGTACGCTCGGCGAATCAGTCGCCAACTGAGAGTGCTCTAGATGCAGTGGTCACTGCAAAGCGAGATGTTTCAGAAGGCAACTTAATGAGTAACCCAGAATTGGCACTTTCTCTCGAATCTGTGCTTACAGTTGTGCCGCAGTCACTGAGGCAGTCTTCCGCAGCTGGAGAGGCTGAGGAACCTGAAGGGAAACAGTTTATCAAAGAGCAATTTTTAAAGAAGCCCTCTTGTGATGTGAGTGCTTGGAAACCAAGGTATTCAACTTCTTCATGTGGAGATGTCAGCTTTCAGTCTTGGGACTCTCACCTTGAAATTGACACAGCTATCGAAGACATTGTGGACAGTGTTATACATGAATTGACCATTTGTGAAACAGATTTTCATAGCTGCTCAGACACATTTTCTCGAGGGGATTCTACGGTTGATATACCACGACGGGTATCTCCAGCCTCATTGTCAAGCTACACATCTAGCAAACGTTTGGAATGGGACAACGGGGCTGACATTGGCTATTCTGGTGCCAGTGAGAGAACACAAAGACATGAGAGGCTGCAGTATCCGGACATAGAAAGCCACATTCACAGATCGAACACCAGTGTTCTCATCAATGAAGCCAGCGTCTCTCCAGAAGAAAAAATACGTATGTTTGCTGGCCCACATTTTCGTGATGTTGTTGTCCAGACTGAGGCCTGTTCAATTAAAGATGCAGAAGTCCAGGCCAATGCATCTGCTACAAATCTTGTGTCTACTCAGAGTGGTGCGACAGCATCGACGGAGCGAACTGATTTATTAGTATCAGGCAGTGGCACAGAAGATTTGAATGGCCTTGCACCAACCAGACGAGAACATTCTCTTTCCTCACATGCTGAAGATGATCATCGGAAAAACTATAATGAGCGAGAAGTACCTTTCACGGCTGTGGGTCACATGTGTGCAAAGCAGAAGCCTGCAAGCAGAGGAAGCTTTGAAGTGCCCATGCAGGATTATGCAAGCAGCGTTTCACTGTGTTACAGTCACAGAATTCTAAAAGAAGCAAGCAATTTAAAGAAGCATGCAAGTTCAGTTCGAAAACATGCAGCAGACAACAATGGCCAGGTGGAAAGAAGACATCGTGATTTTGTTACTGCACCTGATGCTCCTGACATAGACTCCAGTTCATTGGATGTCACTGGTTTCACAATTATTAACAACAACAGGCTGAAAATGAGATTCCCTACAGCTGTTCCTGGACTGGCCTCTCGAAGTGCAACCCCTGCTGAGCCGCCTCGAGCTTGCAGTGAGCTTTATAAGCGTCGGCTTGACTATTGGCTGAGCAGTGGTTTTCCATACGTACCTGCTGTGGTGCCACTTGAGACGGATGCCCTTCCCCGTATTCGCACTGCTGATCCTGCCACAGCAAAACAGGACTGTCGTGATCCAAGGCTGGTGGTGTCTGGGTCAAGCCTCCCATCTCTAACCCAATGCCAAAAAGCCACTAACATGACAAGAGCCGAGCCTGCTGGCACGGCTACAGGTGCTGATGGGATGGTGCGAAAGCGGTACATTGCCCGTCCAGCACCTCTCAAGGTATCAAAAACTTCTCGGTCAGATGCAGTGCTCTCTCTGCAGGCGTCAGCACCATGCCAAAAACTCCTCAGGCAAGACAAACTCGGGTGAGTGTGCAACATGTGGTGTGCCTTATTATAAACAAAACTAGCTGCAGCGCTTCTCAATGCTGTACTAAATGCATTGCATTTTCGCTCTCCTTTTTGTGTGAGAATTACTTGATCACACTAGGAAAGTCACAGAACTGGGCTAGGTATCGTTAAACTTCAGTATTGGAATTATATTACGCTGAGAAACTTGAATTAGAGCTGCTGTTTATTTTTTGCATTGCTCAACAGTATTGGTGTGCCCACCAAACCCTCTTTGGTGATGAATGACATCCATTCTGGCACGCCATCCTTAAGTGGAGCAGCGAAGTCAACTTTGCTGTCACGAGGCCACTCTGAAGGTAGGAAGCAGCAACAGATGTGTTTTTTCTTAAATATTTGTTGCATTCAGAAGCCTTGTTGTTGAGGTTTGAAAAGTTGGTAATTTTTTCCTGTTTCAGACGCTTTGCTTTCAAGATCAAATGAAAGTGAAGTTTGCTCTTCACCAGAGTTATTAGTTGCTTCCAGGAAACAGCAAGTGTGTGGTCGGCACAGCTCTTCTACATCCTACAGTACTGCATCTGAAGGGACATCATCGCAGCTGCTGACAGTGAATGGGAAAAGTTGCAAGCTGAAGCGCCTGGCTCACAAAGAGCTGGAAAAACTGAGATTCTTGGTTGACCGACAACGACATGGCTATTTGAAGCAGCTGCAAAGGGAGGTAGAACGCCTACACAGGCTTGAACAGCTATTCCTTTCAGCTGCTGGCAGTCGCACAGCTTCTTCACCTGAAGCACAGACTACTTCAACAGAAAAGAACTCCACAGAAGATGCTTGCAGAATCACAGATAGAAACAGTGTTGCTGTACAAACTTCACAGTTTTTTCTGGAAAACTGTCACAGTGAGGATGACGTGGCTAAGGACAGGTGCTTTGTGTCGGTCAGTGGTGGTGCTGGAGTGAAAAAGCAAAGGGACCGCCTGTCACCCAGGAAGAGGAAACCCACTTCCAAGCGTCCTGTAGCATGGGTGGTGCCTTTTGGGTCTAACAGTCAGTACTCTGGCAGTAAACACCGAGGGTCATCGCCCAAAGGCAAAAGCCAGCAGCTCTCGCACAAAGAAGAGTCCTTGCAGGTAATAATTCCCAGTAGGCTGTGTTAGTGCTGTTTATCCCTTAAAGGGACGAACAACTAACTAAAACGTGTCGTGAAATTATTGTGGAAATGAGATCTTGCCTCATATTGTAACAATTGGGCACTGTAATATCGAAGAAAGGAAGTCGCATTAAACAAGCTGAAGCGACATCCTACAGTGAAACCTTGCCATTATTGGTGTATCCTACCATGTGACAGCTGTAAAATATGTGTTAAGTGCATCGTTTTTTTTTTTTTTGTTACAGAAGTGTTCGTCATAATTTATTATAGTTAGTGGTCTCTCCACTGCACCCTTCACTGAAAAGCAGTGCTTACTTCACATTACTGATGAAGTGCTATGGGCCTTTGTCTCTGTATGACAGCACAGTGTTTTTCATTTCTTAGTAACTATGGTTCACTAAAGCTGTCGGCGACAAGCCATCCTAACAGCTTTGGGTGTGAAAACTCAAATGAACACTATGCTATACTGCAACTGTCTAATTACTGTCTGGCAACTGTAACTATATTAGTTTATACTAGATTTTAGTTCACCACTTTTGCCAACCTGCAATCACTTTTGTGCTCATTGATCAGATACATAAAAAATCCACTGATCGAAGAATTCTCTCTAAAAATTGTCTACAGCATATCTAACAAAATTATTGGGGAATTGGGCACCCTGGATGCTAAGTCTTCTGTTGTGAAAAAAAAAAAAAAATCCTTAAAATTCAGGTTTTGCTCTTTTAACAGAAAAAAGAAACACCGATGAACATACATAAGGTTTGGTGGTATGTATAGTTTCACATTGTAATACTAGAAGGAAATCTGGTGGTGCTGCCTGCACTGGAGCTGTCATTATGGTAGCCAAACACTGGGAATTATAGGAAGTAAATAGTTTAAAAGCGAGTTGGATTCGAATGTCCTTGTGGTTTCCTATATTGTGCATTTCAGGGACAATTTTTACAAGCTTAGCTTATGTATATTACCAATATTTGATTTAATTTGCCCTTCATGCTTTCTTGCACAGTGCGTCTTCTAGCTCCCCCCCCCCCCAAAGAAAAAAAAGCGGCACCCATGGTTCCTTGCACTGGTAGAGCATTGTCCAAGTGTAGCGACATACAAACATTAGCATTTCAGTCCCATTTAGATGAAGCATCAAAATTGTCTCAAGTTAAGTAAAGTATGTGTAAAACAGATTGTATTGGCCCCTTGTACCACCAGGAGAGTAACGCACATGAGTGCAGTAAAGTAACGACTGAGAACCGATTGGAGGAGAATAAGAAGACGCAAGGCCATTTGATCTGCCTGGGCCATCTGCTTCCCATTATTCTCTTGGTGGCGAACAAATGCAGCATCTGATTTCTTTCTAGTATGATACTTTATTGTTGGGAGTGACAAACCGGTAGTGTGTCAGATCTTTCAGCGAACTGCATCATTTTGTTGTATTTCTTGCTCTGGCAGAGAGAGCAGCAATGTCTGCAAGTGCAACAAATTCATGTCCCAGTGAATATGAAATTTTGAAGATTAGTGGTATTGACCTGAACAAAAAACCAAGAAGACATTTTAAGCAAGCTACAATTGAACCACAATTTTAAATTTTCCTTTCTACAGAACAAAACTGAAGTAGTGAAGTTTTTTTGGTTTAAATTGACTGATTTCCATGGCACTTTCAGCCAAGCATTGTGTGCATTTAGAATCTAAGCAGTGCAGTCTCGTTTGGCGGCCTTGCATGGGAAATGGTGGCTGTATTGTTGTGGTTTTTATCTTAACTTATGGCATGCAAGTGGCTTGCTCATAGGAGTTGCTTTTGGAGCTACCTTTGTGCTAACTCAGCAGTGTCATTCTGTGGCATTTTTGTGCTGGAATAACAAATGGTGAAGCTCTGTTCTTATGAGCAGTGACATTACAATAGGTGTGTCACAGTTTTTGTTTGCGAGTGACATTGCAGTTTAAAAGGCACTGTCACAGAAAAATTATTTCTGTTTACCATGTATACTGCATGCGACCCCGATGGTTTCGTGCATGAAGCTAGTTGTGTTACGTTATATTGTTATGCGGCTGATCCCAGAAGTGTTTTACAATGACGAGGTTGAAGAAAGAATTCATCAACTCCCACATATTGCCCGATGTGACAATGGAAGGGAAGTTTTTCAGCACTAAAGTACATTATTTAAGCTCTCTCATTCACAGCATACTGCCTGACGAGTGTGTCACCATTTTCAACTCCTGAATCTTTGCATTCTGCATTTCATTGTTTCCTTTCAAGGAGGTCAAATGCTTTTTGTCTTCTCTTTTTATTCTGTAGTGCTTTTTACCAAAGCAGACTACCTGCCATCAGTGTGTTTAGGTTAAACAGCATTAACCTGAATTGATTCAAAGCTCCTATGGACTATAGTTCTAATTGGAGCTCAGTCAGAACTGAACTGTTTTTTTTAATTGGTACAAAAACTGGAATGAAAAACAGACTTGAAATCCTACGGGATAAAAGGTGATGTGTGTCTGGTGCTCGTGATTCTTTCATGTTGCCACCCAGAAGCTGACACTGGCTCGCTGAGCAACGAACGCATTCATTGCCTTATGGCTGTTTTTCAGATGGCAAAAAAAACAGTCCAGAATGAGTTGTTTTGGAATTGTACATGAGAACCCTTAAGACGTTTGGAGCAAGCAGGTTTATTCCATCTCTACATGTATTTATTGTCAGATGTTTCATGTGATTGTGCAGGTGTGGCCTAACATATCTTGAGCAGAGTAGGAGGAACAGGTTCATTGATTGTAACCAAACTGAATGAAATTGATTGGCATCTTATTTTAGACGGTGACTTGCACTAAGAATAGTTCTCACACGGCAGCCTGAGGCCGCCAAGGTGGCTCAGTGGTTATGGCGCTCAGCTGCTGACCCGAAAGACGCGGGTTCGATCCTGGCCGCGTTGGTCGAATTTCAATGAAGGCGAAATTAGAGGCCCATGTACTGTGCGATGTCAGTGAACATTAAACAACCCCAGGTGGTCTAAATTTCCGGAGCCCTTCTCTACAGCGTCCCTCGTAGCCTGAGTCGCTTTGGGACGTTAAACTCCCATCAACCAACCAACCAACAGGGCAGCCTGAATAAGGGTCTGACTTAAAAACTGTGGCTGTAGCACAACCACTATGCCTTTCATTGATGAAAGTATAACAGTGTGCACAAAACCTTGTAAAGTTAAATTTAGTTCAAGCTTAATTTTCTATGTAGTCTCCATGGCCTCACTCCCTGTGGTGCATTATTGGCAAGGCCACTGCAGAGTTGTGATTAGAGCTTGAGTAATGTGAGGGGTGAGCAGTTGAGATTACACTTGTAGAAAAATGCAGCTCTGTAAAATGCTTACTGCCAAGCTTTGCTCGTAAACTAGTATATACAGCCAATTTTGGTTTCATGTTTCATCTTAGTAATGATGGATTACCACGTGGTATTCGCCTTTGACCACTAAATAATTTATAATTGACTTCCTTCTCTCATGCTGTTTTGGTAAACAGGCAAATGATAGCTGTGATGTCAAGGTCAGTATAGGTCATGTGAGGCATGAAGAAACTACTGTAATCGCTGCTTTATTCATTGTCATTTTGGCTCTTGAGGCAAGTTGGCTTTAGCGTTGTAGGGGATTAAAACGATGAAGAAGTGATTATATCAGTTTCTTCATGCCTCACGTCATCGATATGGACCTTCAGTCTCACAACCATCGTTTGGCTTTGAAACCGAAACAAACAGCATGAGAGAAGAGATTCAGTTATTGATTATATAGAAGTCATAGGCAAATACACACGGTAATCCATGTATCTAACGTCTTGCATGCCATTACAAAGAGAAAACAACCAAAAATTTGGCTTATAAACTCCTTTAGGATTTGAGGGGAACAACCTACTCAGCAAGACATTTCACTACTTTTCTGCTGAGAGACGTGCATGTGCATAGTAAAAAAAAAAAAGTTGACCTCACAAGCATCAATAGTTTTGTGAAGCAGGACAAATTTTTGCACATAGTTAATGTGAAACAACTTCATGGTGTGGTTTTTGTAATGCCTGTTCCAACTTGGTCTATTACCCAAGTTGACAGTTATTTTGCACACTAAAAGTAATTAATATCCACAAGAAAGCGATGCCATTGGCATCTAACCTATTAGTTGGTTTTGGAGGTTATCACAGATGTGCAACCATCTTAGCCAATCTTCCAGCATGTTTTTCTAAGCGTTGTTGTTTTAGCTTTCATATTTTGTGAAGAAAACTTTGTATAACCTGTATGTGTAACCAGGTATGGCCTGGTATATTGTATAAGATGTCTGGAATGGTTTATATGTATGAACAGTATATCTGTACAGAAGATGCACCACCAACTGCACCAGTGAGGAATCATTAGTAATGGGCCAGAACTCAAAAAGGCCAGCTCTACTGTGATGTTATGTTGTGTTCCAACACTGCCATGGTGTTTCCTTTTTTCCTTCCAGGCAGCATTCGCAGCCCACTGTAGCCGCTTGATCAAGCGTTCCGAGGCACGGCAATCTAAGGTCGCCAGTTTGGCTGAACGGCGGCGGATGCAGCGCTCTGTACTACCACAGGCACAGTCGCAGGAGCGAAACCCGACGCACTCTCATCCACCAGGAACTCGAGGTCTGCCTCTGTTTAGTACTTTTCTACTCGTGTTGCCTGTGACAAGTGTGCTGTCCTTAGGTAGCTTAGCAGGTTTCCTTGGCCATGGTTGTGTGACGAATAGCTCATACGAAAACAATGTTTCTCGTACCATAAGTCAAAAATTTAACCTTAACCAGGGTGCACGTGATTTTTATTTGCGAAAATCTTGGAGGCTGATAGTTACCAGTGGAAAAAGAAGGCTGAAAGCACGGCAAAAAAAAAAAAAAAGTTCCTTCTTGCCCATCACGACTGAAGTGGTAGTCAACAATAGCCGAGCTGTTAAATTTTTTGCATCCAAATAACATGTGAATTGACTTTGCAAGCAGCATAAATGGTGTAACTTTGCAGCCTTTGTGCTCTAGCTAGCTACACTTCCCAAGCAAGGTGCCGAAGGCTGTGGTTTACAAAAAATGGTAGCCAGCCATGTTGATTTGGCATTTATAAACGCAGGAGGAGCACCTACAAAGAAGACTTTTACTCACAAGGAAATGCGGGAGCAAACTGAGAGGCAAGTTCTTAAGTTAATTTGATATGTCAAAATATCTGAACTGTCTCTTCTGTTCTCTAGGGTATATCAAAAGCTGCCTGAAGTTATTGACTCGAAGAAAAGGTTACACAGAGAACAGCAGTACAGGACAAATCGTCTTATGGCACAACTATACAAAAAAGTAAGTTTGAGCAGTAAAGGACATTGTCTCATGGTGCATCTACAGAAAAAAGTAAGTTTGGAGTCTTTCAGGGATGCATCTACAAGTGCATCTTTTGTTTTTCAGGCCATTCAAGAGAAAGCTTTGTTGGGCCGTGTGAATTTCCCACTTAACAAGCCATTCACTCAACCATGAAGGCTGCAGCAGTGCTAGTCATTTCACTTCCAGATTGTTGGCAGTACATTTGTTCTGCACTTGTTTGTAAATAAAAATTTGCTTATCGTCAAATGTGTTGGCAACCTTTCCTAGATCAGAATTTCAGCCAGGGCTGGTTGGTTCATTGTGGAAGTTAACAAATGGAAAACAGCGCAATTAAACAAGGATAAGGTAGGCGCTTATCCTATCTTGTATACTCCTTCCTTCCTTTATAATTGCGCTGTGTTTCGTCTTAACTTTTCCAGAATGCATTAGTAGTGTTTATATGACACAAATTGAGTTGTCACTTAAATTTGAGTTCTCAGCATGCATAATTTATGATGTGTACTGTTACAACTTACAGAATATTACTAGGCTATGGCTTAGTTAAAATATTCGGTGAAAACTGCCATTGGTCACGAGTGTGAGCGCGAAAACGTATTCCGCAATACCCATAGCAGTCGAGCGCACCTATAACAGCCCTTCTTATAAGGAACGCTCGCTTATTTACAAACAAAGACGACACGATCGTCACAATCTACATTAATGCTATGGAGCCGAATCTGAACGAATGTCTGCGGACATAAAATTCGGCTACAATGAACACGCAGGTGCCAGGAGCTCCCGTTCTGGGGCTTTTCGTTCTAGGACTGAAAAGGGTGCAGGTTACACGAAAAAAAATACAGCTCTGCCGCTGGTGCGCAACATCACCTCGACTTTCGCGAGCTTGACCGCTTTGGAAACTACCTTCTGGCAGAAGAGTGGCACTCTCATGAATTGTCAACAATACCTGCCTTCCCCTATAGAAACGCTCGTTTTTATGGCGGGTCATAAAAAGAGTACTTAACGCACGTGATCCCATCCTGTGCTGGAGCTCGTTTTTCAGTTGTGCCAGTTATCGCCTGCACTCATGCACTAATGACAGATTCTGGAGAAGCCAGATTAAACGTTATAAGCTGAAACATTCAGAGCGCCTACCAAAAAACATGCACGCTTGTATGGCTCCTGGCCAAGGCGGTTGCTCCTCGCAGACAGTGCTGCATACGAGTACGAGATTCCCAAAAAGGCCTCTTCTTTTGTACTGCATCACCAAGTGCCCCTGCGCTTTATTTTGGCTCGAAAATTGATTCTGGCTGAGGCTAGCTTAGATGGTGTGGAACGCTTTCTGTGCATGTGAAAAGCGGCTGCCACCGCTGCACCCACACACAGTGCAGGTGTCAGGGACTCGAACTTTTTTCTGAGTGGGGGGGAGGCAAGGCTTCGAGTTCATTTTGCTATTTATTGAATGCTTATTTATGTAATAAATTTTATATTTTTACCATTCTTTATTTTTCAATGTTCAAAGGTTGATGCAAACTGCCACATTTTAGTGATGACACTTCAGCAGTTGGGAAGACAACGAAAAGGCTTCCAAAAGAAATTGTTTAAGGGGCTGACTCCCGCCCACTAAGAACTGAACGACTCGGCAGCAGCGATAGCCACAAGTGTGCTCGGTGGTCATCGAACTGAATGCCTGCAGTTCTTAGCCGTTCTCAATTTATAGCTGGCAAGGAACCTTCGGGATAAAGAACCAAAAGCAACTGCAACAATCTGGGAAAATCTGGAAGCATTTGCACGTGGCCACGATCTCTCATTAGAAAACAAAATGATAAAGCTATGTGCTGGCAGTTTTGAATGCAAAGAGATTCGAGGCAAAATAAAACGAACTAAAATGGGCACCTTTAAAGATGTACGCACGAGGAGTGATCAATTGCATAAAAAAGTTTCTGCATAGTTTGTTTAAAGGGACTATGCAATGAATAAAAAGTCGCTTGTAAATGTTTTCAATGCTTAGAAATGATGCTAAGGAGAATTGACATCAAGTATGAGTCTTCGGAACTGAGCCGGCAATTTATTATGAATTTTTAAAAACCATGTCTTTTAAAATTCGCGGGCCG
Source organism: Amblyomma americanum (assembly GCF_052857255.1). NCBI lineage: Eukaryota > Metazoa > Arthropoda > Arachnida > Ixodida > Ixodidae > Amblyomma > Amblyomma americanum. The sequence goes on along the minus strand of NC_135497.1, from coordinate 134,025,268 downwards.
ATTGGTGTGCTCGTAGTGACCGATTTTGAAACCAAAATCGTGAAAGAAGACGTCACTGTACCTATGACATCGCCAGCCCACCACACGCTCTCATTCGCTGGAGCCACGGCAGCCACGACGTCACGGCTACACTTCCGGTAGCCGCGAAAATCGTCTGCTCGTGCCGCCGCGTGACCCTCTCGGGCAAGCGCGAGCCAGGGCATTGCCTTTGCGCATATGGTTTCAATTTTCCTCTGCCGCCTCCTTCTGTTGGGAGTTCCGGAGCCACTCGCAGTGACTCGCCGAGTCGCTACTGTCGTCGCTGGAGTTCAGCCGGTACGGCGCGAACGCATAGGGCTCGATGCCCATCGCGGCCGTAAGAGCGAGCAATCGCGCCTCGAGCTCCGGGTCCATTACTGCTAACTACAACTGACGACACGCAAAGAAACCAGACGCGCACCGCAATCACACCGCCGACGCTGCTGCTGGGGTGCTAGGAGCAACAACCGTAAGTTGCAAAAGGAACGTCAGCGAATGACGTATTCATGGGCGGGGCCCAGTCCCAGAGCTGTTTTCTTTATTTTTGTCTGGTGCCTCGCGTGTACGAGTTGAGGGGAAGAGGAGGAGCGTAATTTTTAATCGTCTGTATCTTCCGGTGTTATTGATGCTAGCTTAAAAATTCTTGCTTTGGGGCGATGAGTGATGAAATGCCTATCTCTCGTCTGCTTTACGTAATCTCAATTTATTGCATAGTCCCTTTAAATTCTGCTAATCATGATCATGTACACGGGTCAGACAGTCGACTTCTGTTCGGACATGGCTCGTTTAGGTTACTCATATACGAAAAACTTTACAACTGGCTACGAAGCCAAGTAGCTCAGCTCCACTGTGCTTTGCATTAAGAGAGTCCCAGAACTGAAGTGTTTCAAATGTCGGAAATCTGACCCTCCCCGCCGTTCCAGGGTCCTTACAAAACTTAAAAGTGCCAGAGACACACAAATGACAATACTTACGAGTACAAATTTCGCCTCTGGTTGAAATGTGTTCCACAATTAATAGTGGCCTTTCATCGCATGACGCACTAGGCCTAAACGCATGGCGCCGTTCGACTAGTCCGCTGATTGCGAGAACGTGCCAAAACTTATAAAAAAAAGTAAACTTGGCCAGGCTGATAGTGACTAGCCGCCTAGCAGCTGTTAGGACGAAATCCACTTACTGCAAACATTCGGATATAACGAACGAGTGGCGTGTGACAGTCCTTAGTTCGTTTTAAGAGGGCTTGGCTACTGCATGCTCTGCGCTGGTTTACAGAACAGTGCTCTTGGCGTTTTATCCAGCCTTGCTGAGACAGCATGACCTTATCACATTCCTTGCTCAGCGACGACAGTGAGGGCAGTGCTCTCCACGAGTCTCCCTTCTTTCTGGCTTTGTTTCTGCTTTCCCCACAGCTTCAGATTTTTTTCTCTTCTCTCCAATCTTCACTCCATGACAGTGTCCCCCCCCCCCCACCCCCTTTTTTTCTTTCACTCTTGGCTGCTACTTGTGCGAGGGTAGTTAGAACCTTCATGTATCTTACATGCAGACTCTGGATATGCACTCAAGCCCACACCGTAAAATGTTGCTTTGCTGTGTGGAAACTTAAGCAGTTGATACAAGATAGCATGCTAGAACTGATTTGTTGCGCCCGTAATGCCCGTCATATGGTAATCGCCCCAGCTATGTCCACCGTATGCCGTCCTCTTACATTGACCTTTGTCACAGCTATGTCTAGTGCAGGACAAGGGGCCTCTTCTATTGGCCTGTCATGTAACATGGTGTGCTAGAAGGCTAATGCAGTGGCAATCACAGAAGTTAGGTACTTGTGAAACTACTTCCAACACTATTTTCCAGTCACCTGCAGCTGGTCACCAGCTGTCTGAAAATATTCAGAGTATGACAGTAGAGAGCTGAAGGAATGCTGCTTTGCTCATGTTCCTTGTCCAGTTTTCTTCAACACAGTTTTGTCGTACTACTGCATTTCACTCGAGCACTACTTGCTTAGCAAATAGTGACAGAAATGGCCTGTAATTTATAGTTTTATTTGCTTAGGAAGTTGTTGCGAGACTAATTTGACTACATAATCATTATGTCTAGACAGCACTAGCAGCAATAGCTGCGGCGTGATTTTTTCAGCACATATATATACAGTAATAAACACACACAGCTGCATGAGAGTTATGCTTCTGAAGCACATCGCTTACGACAACCTACATGTTTACATATATTTAACTTCTTCATGTGGTGAACAGACGTGTCTGTAAGTAGTGTTTGCAGCTACTTGCGTGAGGGTAGTTGAAACCTTCATGGAAATGGGGGGAGGATATAGATGGGAAGAACATACATATATTTAACTTCTTCATGTGGTGAACAGACGTGTCTGTAAGTAGTGTTTGCAGCTACTTGCGTGAGGGTAGTTGAAACCTTCATGGAAATGGGGGGAGGATATAGATGGGAAGAACAAACTGAATAAGGGAAGCTGTGCAGAAGGAAACCACCAGGTTTCATAACAGAGCGGCCAGTCTGGTTGTCCAGTTTCATGCTACCATTACCACGGCACAGTTAATACAGCAGCTGCTTTTGTTACAATAAGAACTGCGTTTCACTAGTACCACCTGTTCACTTTGAGCAACAATTTTATTCACTCTTGAGGGAGATTTACAAAAAGCTACAGTGAAAGCAATGTTTGCCCATTAACTTAAGTTGTTGATAAAAACTCTGTACAGACAGTAACATAAATACATACACACCATATAAAGAAAAAAAGTTGTCAGAGGGGCTTCAACATGCCAGCAGCAAAGAACTCAACCATTTAGGGTGCCCTAGTTTGTTTGCAAGCATCTCTCTTTGGCTGGTACACACACCACCCTCACACACAACTTTTGCCTCTAGAAGTACAATGGTCAAACTACAGACTTATGAGCGGACTTGCAGTGCTGAGCTAAGTAGCTTGAAGTCATCTGTAAAGTAGCAATATGTTCAAAGCAGACTTGGTGAGCTGGTGAAGGCATAACTCTATGGCTGCAAGAAAGCATATGCCACACAAGCTATGCGGTGTGCTGTTAAATTGCCCCAGCCATTTTTACAAGAGCTAATGCACCACCAGCCTCATTTAATCAGACCAAATAAATGGAAAATAAAAACTGGGCAGATTGCTCAACAATTCTGCTGCTTGCCTGAGTGGAACTGTTGCTTCCAATGTAACTTTAAGACAGATTGGAGTCAGCTGCAGTGTAAATGGAAGAGTCCTATGAATAGATGCACTTCCAATACGTTAAGTACAAGCACCACTGTTTTCTTTCACAAAAATTTTTCTTTAATCCAGCATGACTGAAGAAACCTGGCTTGCAAAGTGCCTTGTCAGAAGAAGTGCAAAGAAAGACAATAAATACAAAAGTATTTGCAGCATGTCTTTTACACAAACATGTAGTTTAGCTAGCAAGCAAGAAAGTCAAAACAATATTCAAATCTTTTGTTCTCATCCTTTGATCATTAGCGATTATATAAACAAAATTGACTTTCTTGCACATGTATGAAAAGTGTGGCAGATGGCTGAATACATGTGAATGATTGAATGAATGTCATGAACACAGCGACAAAAGCTGCCAAAGGCATTTCATTCAAGAAGAAAGCACAAAAACCACCTGAAGAAAAAGCACTGCTTTGAAGGAGCGTATGTATTGAAAGCAATGCATTTGAATACACAAAAATTCTGTAAATGAAATTCACGTTGCAAACTGAGTTGCTGGCAGCAGCGGTAATTTAGAAAGTGACAAAGTGACACTTTTGTATGACCAGACCCAAGAGACCAAAAGCACTGCTTTCTGTGACCTCCTGATGCAAGTGTGGGCATCAGTGGTGCATTACCAGAAACCAGTAGACAAACACTCATGAAAGTAGCAGTCTACCATGCCATTGTTACCGAAGAATTTTTCACAGCAGCAGAAAAAAAAAAAAGATGAGGCCCCCTCTGTGCGTGCATGTATGTGTGCACAACCTACAGTGTGCATGGCGAAAAGATCTCGACCAGAGCCCATCTTGAAGGCTAAAAGCAGCAGCAGTACGCACACGGGAATGAACACAAATGCGGCTACTGAGCCTTACGAGGCACAGCACACAACTGGACAAGTTCACCTGTCCTGGCTTGGCTGGCTTAAACTGTTCCTGTCTGCCAAGCACCATGCTGGAAGCACACAAGGTCTGTAGGCATTGGGTTAGGCGAGTGCACTTGCAGCACCCACAGTCAGATGCTCCAGTGTGGAGAAACTGGCCGGTATGCGGGAGGGCACCACCACAAGATCACATGCACATTTTCACACACACCCACAAACACAAAAAGAAAAATATGGGGGAAGCTCACTGCAGCATCTTCCTAAGACTTGCAAGAAGGCTACTGCTTTTCTGCTGTTTGCATCAATGTCCATGCACGTCAACAGTGGCCATGATAACACCAGTCTCACTACAGCTGACTGACTGTACAAAGTGGGTGTGACGTGTGGCTGGGCCGTGTCACCACCCACACAAGAGGAGGCCTCCCCTCCTCAGGAGCCCAGGTGAGGCTGGCGCAATCGTCGGTGTGGCTGGCTAAGGGACATGCTGGACAGCTCTGAGGCCAGCCGGATATTCTGCACTGATGGGCCTGCTTTTGAACGGTCCAGGAATTTCCTGCACAGCCAGTTGTTGCCAACAGCTCAGTGTACATGATAAACAATAAAACTATGCCACACAGCACCATAAAAGTGCACTACTCACTTGCGGGCCATCTTGAGAAGCTCCTCTTTCCTGCGAGACAGCATGCGTTCCCGCTCACTCGGTGATTTGGAGAAACGGCCACCAACTTGTGGTCCCATGCTGTTGTCTCTGTACGGAGCACAGATGCAGATCAAATTTATGAATGATGCCTCTGTCACTACTGTGGGGTTGACATGGGGAGATAAGTACGTTCTCCCCACTCAATCGCGGCTGACACGGCGCCAACAATATCTCCTATATTTCAATGACAGTAGCATTGGTTGCTTTGTACTTTGAAAGCCTCGGCTTGCTTAATCGTTATGATGTGGCGCAATTGATGGGGAGCAGTGATTTACGCCACAGCGAGAGCTGTTAGCACAGCTGGCCTTGCCAAGAAAAAAATAAAATTTTTGCTGCTATGTGTAATCATGGGGTGCTCTCTCCCTCTCAATGGATGTGCAGAGCAGACAGGTGGCAACTTTTGCTTCATTTGCCAAAAGCAGGAAATCAAGCAATGAAGGGTCACAGCATGCTATAATTTCCACCACACACTTCAGCGTTCTCCTAATTTTAGAACTTGTCTTGCAGAAACAATATTTCAGTGGATTAATGTTCAAGTGTCGACTAACATTCCATCAAGAGGTAGTACCAATATGCATGGTACTTTATGCGTGTTACTTGGTACTTGGAGCGTGTGTCTGGCAGGGAGAGAGAAAGTGAGAAGTGCAGAGGAAGAAGAGATAGGAAAGGGAGGCAGCAGCGGAGTGTCAGCGATCATGGAAACAATTCCCGTCGAATCAACCATCGATTGCCAAGTAACTTTTTTTAATCTGCTGAAGAGTTTCAGGAAAAACGCAGTGCCCAAATGGTTATGCTAGCTAGATTCCAACTTTTCTCTGGCAGAGTTAAACTGTGCACAGCATTTACAGAACGTTTAATGTGCAATAATGAGCAATAATAAGGTCAGTTTGATTAAAATCGAATAACACAACAATAACGTTCTGCAATAGACTGGTTGCACATCCTAAAACGTTGTAGCAGGTCTCAAAATAAATTTTTATTTAGAACCTAAATGGCCATACGAGTATAATAAATAAATTTATGATGATGGTGATAGTCTTTTATGGTACAAGGCACCTGCGGCGAAAAAGTGCTCAGAGCAAACATCAAATGAAATGTAGCATGCTACTCCGTTAGATGTTAGAAATTCATGTTATGCTTCCACTTTGCAACAATGCATTATATGACTCCTCTAAGTACGGAACACATTACCCCGATGTAGACGCCTCTTCAGCTTGGGGGTATGGTTCGGGATCTTCAAGAAACATGGGGGAAGTGGAATCCAGAACGTTCGCAGAGGAGTTTCTTGGAAACCTCTCATCTGCAAGTGCTTCTTTATGGGTGTCAAGCCCATGATTCTGCAAACCAGACAGCAGAGATCAGACATTGTGTGTGAGAATAGCTAATGTTAGTCACTCTACTAGTCACCTACAGCAGCTTCTCTTGATGTTGCCTAATAGGAGAAAAAAAAAACATGCGCGAGAAAGCAGTGTTGGTGCACAAAACAAGGACGAATAGGAAATCAATGTAAATACTTAGCGGTTCAGACCTAGGACATCATGGGTTGAATTCGTGCCCCCTTCAATAAGTAATAATGATCAAAACAAGCACGACATATAATTTCCAAATTAGGTCAACATGAAAATAAAAAGGAGAAAAACCAGTCCCATTGATTGAGTTCATTTATTAGGATGCTGTATAGATTTTTAAAGAAAGGTAGAAAATCACCTCTATCCTGCCTTCAGCACCTTTCAATCCTCTAGTAGTCAATGCCTCTTAAAGTTCCTCCAAACACCATTACCTCCATATTACAGTTACTACTCTGGGACAGGTCATGACTCTTCACATAAAAACGAACAATGCAGCTAACAAGACAGTGCTGGCATCATCAGTTCAATCCCACAAACTGTTCTACGAATAGATACCTACAGCCACACAATACTGGTTAAGAGATCAATACTGGCAGTTATTGAGGGAGTGTACACCTGTACTTTCATTGCTGTATTCTTGTCTAACACACAGGGGGTTCCTTGCCGCAATTAGAAAACCAGAGCACAAAGTGTTTGGGAACCCCCGCCCTAAGGCCTATCTGACTTGCAGACAGAGTGGCATTTTACTGCCGGCCAATATAAGTCTGTGCAACTGCACAGAGCAGTGCCCCAGTCCACAGGCAGTAGCACGTGACGTGGTTTTGACGAGCTGACATTCAACTACACTGCCAGTGCTCTGCAACCAACTGACGTGACACTTCAAGCTATTGTGTCCCAAGACAGTTGCGGCCATAGCTAGTAGAGTGGGAGATTTGAAACAATTCACAGTTGCTGTGTTGGCCATTATTTTTAGTGCATGGTTTGACAGTTGTGTGCTGGTCTCGGAAATGTCTTGCGCAGCATTTGATTAAATGCTCGCCGATGATGTGGCTGAATGGTACTTTCCAAGAATTGTGGATCTTAACTGCAGAAAAACGCCAAATGGTAGAGGTGGAAGAATCACCCAAGGCTGCCAACAACGAAACTGGTATGCAGCCACCCATCGCTTTTTATCACCTTGAGTTTGTAAGCTGTGCACTCACACTCACTCACTTCACTTTCAATAACGGCTGATTCATATCACTCTCTATTCTTCCATGATCCAAATGGCTGCTTTTTAAAAGCCTAGCAATGCAGTGGCAGGCCATTGGTGCTTGGTATCAGGCCAGCCAATAGATTGTGACACTGTTTTCTTGTCAGTTTTATCATTTAGTGCAGCTGCATACTCTCTACATCATGAAAAAATGTTTTTAGTAAGAACACAAACAATTCTTTTTCTTTGAGGCAAGTAAGAGTAACACTACTGGAACTTTCTGTGTTGTGTTATACAGTCATATTTAAAGGGGCACAGAAAAGGGTGTTCGAGCTTGGCTTTAAAATGCTTGCACTTGTAGAGTACAGGCCACTGAGTGTTCATGCTGCCTGCGAGACCTCAAAAGCGAGCGGGAAATTGACAATTTTTTAAATTCCCGCTTCCGCACCTCATGGCGACGTGCGGAGCCAGGCTTTCGCGCGAAACCTGACATACAACGCCACACCATGCAAGTGACATCAGCAGCCGGGGGTTGTCATTGGTTCACCGTGACAAATTCTTTCGGACGTCACGCAGCTACCACAGCCGCGGACCCGGCAGCCAGCAGATGTTGGGAAGGGTCCGAGTGGGTCGGGCCGGCGGAGGAGTGCCGACATTTTCGTGTGCAAAAATTGAGAGGAGAGGGAAAGGCGCGAAGACAGGGAAGCTAAAATTTTGACTGCATGTAACTTATCTTCCACAAAACGCGTTAAAATAATTCTTGCTGGAGGATATTTGTGAAGCAGCGTCTTTTAACATCCCAGGCATGCCGCAACTTTATTGGGAGCTCCTTTCTGGTGCCCTTTAAGTGTGTGGCACTTCTGCAAGCTCCAAGCAAACTTAGGTGTTGTTTTAATGGAATCTGCGGGGCATTTGTTGCATGTGAGAGCACTTGCCGAAAATCGTGTAGCAGCATCAACAACTGTGCCAAATTTTTTTTCTATGTGGTTGCATGCATGTGAAATGGGCTTAACTGAGAACTAGAACAGTTGAGCTAACTTATAATGGTCACAGTTATAACGAACAATCTGTTATTATGAACGAAGGTGATGCCTACCTTCAAATTGTGTATTAGGCGTTGCTCCTCAGTTAAAATCAACAACTGCGGCCACACCACTTGGTTATAACGAACAACCACGTGCTGTAAACTGGCCCCTGCAGTTTAAAATTTGCTTCTCGCAAGTGTGCAAGGACTGAAAAGCATTGCCTGGGCCCCATGACAGCTCCCATCCCTTAAAAACATGGTGGCCAAGAAAAAAAAAATTACGAAGGGTGCATTAAGATAACCACCGGCGGGTTACAAGTACACACGTGCTTGCTGGCTGCGCAAAGTGTGTAATTTGGAAAAGAAAGAAAGCTCAGTGGGCATGACGCGGTGGCAACACTGAAAGCGAATACTGTCCATGACCGATCAACAACCAAGTGGCAGTGACTTCAGATGTTTGGATACCAATTGCGTGGTATGCCTAGCTGACCCAGCGAGTCATGTAGCATGTGCCGCATGCCCTATTGACTCTCCACCTTCTGCGCTGCTACTTCACGCAGACAGCAGACTGTGCTGTTGACACCCTCTGCGCATGCATGCACCGCACAAGCTTCAGCACTGCAGCCTCACAACTGTCGATGATCTGAGGCTCCAAGGTTGCTGGATCACGCGAGTGCAAGGACCGCAAACACATGCTGTACGGCACTGGGCTGTATGCCAAGTTCTACTTCGACTGCAAGAAAAAATACTGTCGAAGACAGCCATTCCTAACGAAATTTCTCAAGGTGCGAAAAAATTCTTGTCACCTAATGCGATGTGCAAGATCTAGTCACTGGACATTGGCATCATTCACGCGGCTAAAGTGTCCTATCCGCGGTGCACACATGCTAGTAGCAGTCACACGACCAGATGCCGACATACTGGGTCAATCTCTTTTTTCACCATAGTGGAATTGATTAAAGCTGCAGGGATGGAACTGAATGCAGAATGCATCACAAAGTGATCCCGCAAGGTGGTGTTTATGGACCCACGAGGGACGGAGGATGCTGTCAAACACTCGCATGATCAGACGCATGTGGATTTGTGGCAGTGCACCAATAATGCAGATGACGCCGGCATGGTCCAACCATATTAGATGAAAACATTTCACGGGTAGTACAAGCACTTCCCGACTGCCAGTAATGTGATAAAGACTGCAAAATGAGGAAGCCACTACTATCAGCTGTCTTGAATGCTTCAAATATGAGTAGTTAAATCGCGAGCCTAAAGTAGCTCATTGGCAGCAAGGATATCTGCGAGGAGCATATGACAGCCTTGGAGATTATTAAAAGCACATGAAAGGGCCTGCTTTACATGTAAACAAACATTTTTAAGGAATTAAGGACACTTTTGCCTAACTTTACATTTTTAGTTTTAATACAGGAAACCTATTTATACAAACTTCGAATACAATGAATGCAATCGGCATGACCAGCAGGTTCATTATAAGTGGGCTCAATTGTACTGCTTATATCCACTAAAACGAACAAGCACATTTGTTTTAGCTCTCACCGAAATGAGCATGCACCTGCAGATTGTAACCTAGTCGCTGAAAACAACATGGGAAGGCACAGACACTTACCTGAAAGCCACTGTTGTACACTGTTCCCCGGCTGTTTCGAGGCACAGCAGTCTGGTACATCGATGTCTGGAAAAAAAAAGGAAAATGATGTTGTCACAATCATGCAGCCATAACATAGCAACACCCGTGTGACTAAAGCTTTCTGCTTACAAGACAAGCAAAAAGAAATTAATAGCTTACTGGGGGCGCAATGAGACGTTCATCTAGAATGTTTTCAATCGTCAGCTCCACAGACCGCGTGCTTCGCAGGTCTTCAACAATGGTGTTCAATGGCATGCTTGGGAACATCTGCTGTACTTGGCGTGCCTGCACAACGATGACCAGTGAAGTCAGAGTACGGACATTACCCTTTGGTGCTCTAGCATATAATGTTAAGAAAAGCAACTGTAAGCACAATCAAGGTACATCCCAGAAGTGTGTGCATAAAGCTCAGCTGAAAAATGCTCTAGAATTTTAGTAAACTTAATTGGAAAAAGCTGTCTGTTTTCACTGGTATGTCCCAACTGTTTTCTAAATGCTTAGCATTTATAGGGCCTCAGGGAGCTGCACTTATGAGGAAAGCTGCATGATAGGCAGTACTATGCAAAATAGAAGCATCTGCAGCATATACAGTCGATCCCGGATATATCGAATTATTGCCTATATCGAACAGTTGTATTGCAAATTTTGCGTTTATCAAACTTCCGTTGTGGAGAACCTGTTTCCCCTCTCCGTTTCGATGCGGCCCATGTTCGCCGTCGGGACGGACAGCCCCCGGCTGGGCGAGGAGGGAAGTCTCCCTCATGGGGTAAAGGGAACGGCGACGGGAGCGCCACCTCGTAGGTTTTTGTGGAATTCTGCGGGACCGGTGAGAGTCTTCAGGATCCGGCCAGCATTACGAGCGGTTGGAGCCGCATGCTCTCGTCACCTTCCGCGGCAGGCGCACAGGAATCCGTTGTGCCTTGCCGCTGGACTTCTGGTTCCAGGCAGTGAAGCGAGCGCAGCAGACGCGCGCTCTGGTCGCCTTCCCCAGCAAATGCTAGGGAACGGCTTTGGCCCAAGAATGCGGCGCGCACGGGAAAACTTGGCCGCCATTATCAGCGCATACAAATGTTCGCCGCCGATACCTCCGAAGTAGCGCCCCTGCCCCAGCCGGTAAGTCGGAAGACCTTCTTACGTAGCCTTCTATTTCCGAGGAATGCCTCGATGTTTTGTAGCTAGCTGGCCCGCTCTGTGTAATGATTGCAACTGTAATAAATAGCATATGAGTTAACGCTGTGTCGTCCCTTCTTTTTGTCCCTGGAGCACGAACCCCATCCGCGGTTAGTGAGTGGGAATGCTGCATCCGCGGAGTGGGAGTGCGGGCGGGGCGAAAGGCTTTGTCCCCCCGTATTTTCCACACCGTGCACCCCATATTTGATATATCAAACTCCGTGCCACGCCACGCCCCCGCAAGTGCGCTTCTCCTAATATGCCCCACCCTGGAAGTGGGCTTCTTCGATCGCTGCGCACCCCTGCACACGGGCTTCTCCTAATGGAGTCGCATCTTCCCGAAATCGCACCTCGAGGGCGAGTCACTTGATGAGAACTTTGTGGGGTGTGAACGGAAATGGGAATGGCCATAGGGACATGCAAGGGGATGCGAAGAGGGAAACCACGCTGGCCACAGGCACCAGATTTCTGCATGCCGGTTGGCTGACTTCGCTGCTGCAGCCAAAACAAGCGACGTCAGCTAGCTGTCACCAATGTTTTGGCCATTTTGGCTGTCACTGCTGTTGGTGCTGCTTCGGCATGTGACTAGTGTGGTACGGTGTGGTGGTCGTTTCTTGAAGTGAAAAGCTTCACTAGGCTCGTCAACACCGGGCTTCGCGTGAGCCACACTACAGATTTGCCACAGCTGCGCATGCGCGAAACCGAGTGACGCTATGCGGAGCGCAGGTGGTCGCTGCTACTGCAGCTGTTGTAGCCACCACGCGCTGACTCCGTCGTCTGACAGTGAAACCGAGTGACGTCACGCGGAGCGCAGGTGGCCCAGCTGTCGTCACTGCCGCGCGCTGCCTCCATCGTCTGTCTTTTCGCCATGGAAGGAGGAGAAGAAGACCCAGAAGTCGTAGCGTGGGAGTTGGCTCAAAAGCAGCGAAGATATGAAAAATGCAAGGCTAGACAAGCGGCTGAAACGCCAGAATCACGAGAGGCACGCCTTGCTAAACGGCAGCAAAAGGACGCTGAATTGCACCGTTTGGCTGCGTCAATTGAGAGTGGCCAGGTGAGCGAAGACTGTACTTCGGGAGACGTCGAGCGGTTTCGAAGAAAGAATGAAAAGGCCAGAGCTAAACGAGCAACCGAAACACCCGAGCAACGAGAGGAGCGTCTCGCTAAACGACGACGACAAGACACTCAAAAGCGGCTGTTAGCCGCGTCTGCTACCAGTGTTAGCAGCCAACAGAGTGAAGACGACGACAACGACGCTATGGAAGAAGAGGTAAAGACTCACCGCTACACAGTGTTGAAACTCGGTGAAAGTGCCAGCGCGACCAAGGTCTTTACGACAGACTTTGTGGACAAGCCGTTCGGCCACGTGTCTGACGTTTGTGAAAGACTATGGCATTTGCGGGATCTTGGACCGGTAAGTGATGCCATGCGGGAGCCACAAGCACAGCTGCTTGCTACTACTCTGATCACAAGGCCATCTTTATGGCTATACAGAAAGTGCAAGACATTGTGTCCATTGAAGAAGAAATAAAGAGATTTTAATATCCTTGTATAACGATTGTACAAGCTTTGTAAACCTAAGACAACACGTTTTGGAAAAGCTAGAAAGGTATACCCAAATAGTAACCCTATGTATGAAACCTTAAGCTAAACCACGAGCATCGCCACGAAGCTTTTCGCTTCAAGATATCTAGGCTTAACACTTTAGCTAAGCCTCAGCCCAACTTTTTTTTTTCGCTTTGTTTGCGAGGCAAATGAGAGTTCACTTATGACTTGTGCGGTGCCATGCATTTTCTTTTTGCTTTATTCGTGTGTTCAGGAGCCATGAATGTGAAAAAACGCAAGAATTTGGACTTGGCAACAAAGGCGGACATCATCAGATGGGTGGAGGCCGGTGAGAAAAAGTTGTTTGTTGCCGACGCATTTGGAATTCCTCGCAACATGCAGAGTACAATCCTGAAGAACAAAGCCTGCGTGAAGCTGAAGGCAGCACAATCCAGTTGCCCTAGAGCGCCAGTCACCAAATACAACGGCGAAGCTTCAACCTCTTGATCAGGGCATAGTGAAAGCGGTTAAGGTTGGTTGCAGACAGCGACTGGTGCAAAGGCTCCTAATCAACCTTCGGTTGAGAATCGAACTCAAGGTGGGCCTCCTTAGAGCCATACAAATGCTGGCTGGTGCCTGGAATGATGTGAAGCAAAGCACAATCGTGAACTGCTTCCGCAAAGCAGGGTTTGTGGTAGCTTCAGACGACGGGTGTCTAGACACAGAAGACGGCGAACACAGAAGACACAGAAGATGCCTGGACAGCAAGTTTCGCGAGCTCTCAGCGTTTGCAGGCGCCGTTCTAGATGGCGTAACAGCACAAGATTTTGCCAGTGCTGACGACATGCAAGCCGTTGCAGATCGTGCTGATGCTGAGATTGTGGCTGACATCATAGATACCGAGGAAGCGGACCCGAGCGGTGGCGAAAATTCAGGCGAAGAGACCCAGCCGCCATGCACTGCGGCTGAACTTGCATCCGCATTCAGCGTGTGGGGACCTGCCCTGCAGCCCCGTGTTTGCTTTCCCGCGAGGCACCGTGCAGCAGCAGCCTCACCTCGAGGAGGAACGCATTCCCTTGTCAGTTACATTAACTGGCAAGAGAGGGCGCCAGCGTCGCTGCGCGAGAGACTGCTTGAAGCCCACGCGCGGGAGAGGGCATGAGGCTCTTGGGCGGGGATCGTCGGCACGAGCGGACATGTCGCTCGCGGCTCCGCTCTTCGCCAATGGGGCGAGGAAGCGACGGGGAGACCCGCTCCCGTATTCTCGTCCCGTCCAGGCCGCGGAATATCCCTTGCCCTAGCGCGGGCGAACATTCGCTCGGAACCTTGCTGGTGAGTCGGACGACCTTGATTCATTAGCGTACCTTGTTGCTAGCTGGCGTTATTGTTGCTGTAGCAATAAATGTTTGTGTCAGCCAATGTGTCGTTCCTTTGTTCCCTCAGAGCAAGGCCCGCCATGGTTGGCGTGCGCTCAGTAGCATACGCGATCACGGGGTGGGGTCCGGGCGGCTTTGAACTGTTTCAGCCGCGATTAAGCGGGAAGAAACTATCTCCCCAATTCAACCTCACAAGCGTCATTCGTCGCTGTTGGGGCGCAGTGGAAGGCACTGGACTTTCTCATTTGGATACCATCAACAAGCTTGAGGACAGCTTAATGAACTTCATGGTGCAGAAGAAGAGGCAAGCTAAGCTCAGATTTTTTCTTGCGAAATAAAGTGCGGTGGTTGTGGAGCTGTGCTTTCGTGTCTTGTGGAATTTGGAGGAGTAAATCAATAAGTTCCCACTTGTCACGATCGCAAGGAAATTGTCCGAGATGTGTGCAATTTTGAAATAGGCATCTAAAAGCTGTATTTTGTATTTCGAATTATCGATATATTGAACTTTTTCGCGATCCCTTTAGAGTTAGATATATCCAGGAACGATTGTATACGACCATACATGTATACTGGAATGGGAGCTCTTGTAGAAGACTATGTACTAAAGCTAGTATATCCTCTTGGACCTGCAGTGCAAATTTTGTCAGTATTTTTTCAAATGTTAAGTTATCATAATTGGTGTCCCCAAATATGATTAAAATATTTTTCACTGCATTTCGAGCTTTTGGCTACGTGCTGGGAAATGTTCAATATGGAGAAAAATATGCGACATCCAAAGCAAAGAGGAGCTTTTGTCACTCAAACATGTCTGTATGTGTGTTGGTTGCATTGTCAAGTTTTTATAAGGCTCTTATTGTACATGCATGTAAACATGCTTCCTTTTTTTTCTTAACCTCCACAGTAAAATGTGCTCACACTGGCTCCAACCTTTTGTGAAAATTTGACATAGCAGCAAAGGATCTCAATGAAGCCTAGAAAGAGCTTTTTATGTCATTAAAACTCATTCGATGGCTGCCGCACCTCTGACTGCATTGCCCAACATATTAGACAAGTTTTCACTGCCACGTCTCGGGAGGATATGATCATGATGGGATGATGATGGCGAATTTCATGGCGCAAGGGTGGCTTGGCCAAACTGTGCCAAGACACAGCAGCCTCAGGAGGATGTGTGTCGCGTTGGGAATAAAAAATGCTGTCCCCCCTTTTTAGAGGGCCCACTTCCTTACCCACAACCCACATTCTTGCATCACATGACCAAAGGTAGTACCTTCTTATAAGCCAGCAGACATGAACAGGACAATGCTCCATTCCTAGGTCAGAAAGTGCCCATGTGACACCAGAGTGGTCACATTACTGAGTTTTTTTATCTGCTAGACGCTGTTACTTTTACTGATACTACTACTGATGCTACTGCTACTATTGCTACTACCCAATTCCACAAACTCTGGAGAACCTCTTTGATGCTTTGATGAGGAGAACCTCTGTATGCAAGATAAGAAAAGGAAAAGGAAGCACTGTTCATTTAATTTGTAGCTTATTAGTGGATAGAATACACATGAAACACATGATAGAATACACATGAAACAAGGCATGAAACAGCATACAAAAACCCCGTCCTCACCATGTTGTCAAGCTGTGAAGTCTGCACCGGAGGTGATGGCTGTCCGCCGAGAAGGTTGGTGTGCGTCACTTCTACAGAAAAACTGGGAAGCCAGCTCACATATCGCGAACCTAGAACAAAAGAAGCCTTTGTATATAGAGTGCATCCAAATGGAATGCTCAAGATGAGTGAAAGCAAAAGCCAATGCTAATTGCTGTAAGTGTACCGTCAAAGTGGAAAAAGTGGTTTGTAGTAGCATTCTGCGGGTGGCGAGGTGTGTCTTCTTGCCCTCCAAGTGCTCCGAGTAGCAAGGTGGTGTTACGGCCCTCGTCCTGAAGGCTCTCTCCAGCCAAGGCTCCTGGCTCAGACAGGGACATTCGGCAAGTTGGACACGAGGTGTCCTGCTCAAGCCATGACCGCAGACATGAACTGCATAATCAAGCCATCAGGTTTGTCAACGAGTTTGCATAAAATGTGAGCAACAAATTGCTTTTTACGTCCTTCATGTAGTAGAAGCAATCTGATAATCTGATAATGGTGCCTGAACTAACATTGCTACCAACATACATACAATGCCTCATCTCTCACAATGGTCATGGTTGTGCACACTGCTCACATACACTGAATTTCCTATGCTTCATTTCGCTAGAGCCAAAGGTTGTGGTCCCTGGTTGCTAGACCGAAAGGCTAAAAGTTTCTATTATATACCTTATCTTGGCATACCTTTGCACACCAAATCACTAATATATCAAACTATTCTGTAGCACCCTTTGAATTCAATGTGTCCGGGTTTGAATGCACTACACATATAAAGCAGCGGATGCTTACTTG
Organism: Amblyomma americanum; assembly: GCF_052857255.1. NCBI lineage: Eukaryota > Metazoa > Arthropoda > Arachnida > Ixodida > Ixodidae > Amblyomma > Amblyomma americanum. Next base: position 134,008,712 of record NC_135497.1, on the reverse strand, counting down.
TGAAAGAGATGACCGCAAGGAAGTTTCCTTGCAGATTCCATGTGGTCCCAACATATGGCACAATCATCGCTATTTTTTTCCAGTTCATCCGCAGTAGCCATTGGATAGCTGCAAAAATACAAGGTGAAATCTCTTATCAGCAACACCAAAAAATAAATGTGTAGACAATGTGTAGAGTACACAAACCGCATTAACAGACAGCCTGGGTGGCTTACACAGCAGTTTGTTATATCAGTAGGCGGCTACTTCTCACTGCTAAAAAATCACATGTTGCTAAGTCAAGAAATAACAGCTGATAGGGCTTGAGTTTCCCACTACTGCAGGGGATCATACATTGCCTAAGGATTCCACCATCTGCGAAAAACAAGGCAATGGTCAACCCCTGCCTTGAAATGAAATAGAATCCTTTTGCTTACCTCTATTTAGACACAACCAAGATGAAAATTTGAACAAGATAAACCTGTCTAAACAGTGCACCATAACATATGGACTAAGACGTTTGCTATCCTAGCAATGCATTTACCCCATTATTGAACTTGTTAGTTATTAATGGAGAAAAGGAGTTTTTTTTATCAAGAAACTCTATGCCATACAAGCTGGAACTTACACAAGATGCCCAGAATTAACATTTTTTTCATGCGTGCATGCTTTGTACTTGCTGGTGAATAGACTTCCAGTGAGTGTGCAAAGTGCTGCAGATTAAAGGCTGAATGGGCCACTTACTGCACTGAATACCACCTATGCATGCGTGCAACATTAAATGATTTTGTAGTGGTTGACAGCAATGAAATGAGCATGTGTACAAATGTTTTTTAAAGAAAAAAAAAAGAGCATATGAAACAGCTTTGACAGGCAAGCCTTTAAGAATGTTTTCTGCAAAACACAGAACTAAGAGCGTTTTTTCATTTTAAGACCTGCAACTTTTCAGCTGACAGCAAACCCTGACCTGATAAACATTAACAAGGATGAAATATGCAGATACCATCAGTTTTTCAAGCAAATTAACAAATATAATTGAAAAAAAAAGACCACTAATTTCAGCTGACAGACTTGTCATGGAGCTGATAACGGAAAATATTGAACTGCAAATGAAGTATGCATATCTTGCGTGATGACAAAGGACAAAAAATGTTCTTGGTGGGTTTGCCACAATATGGATGAAGACAAAAACTTAACACTTCTACCAAAGGCTGCGGTCATTGACATAACTAAATCCTTTAATTGAGAAAGACAGCAAACTAACGGAACGAAAAATTACTTCATGTATTATGCAATGTGCTGTCAGTGGTCAGGAAATTGTAGAATGTTGCTGGTAGGCATTAATTTCTTACAATGAATGACCAATTCTACTGTGCTGCTTACAGCAAGTCATAGCAAGCATGCCTACCAAGTGTGTGCAAATGACAAAAAATGCAACAGCTATTTGTCAGCCCTCTCTTGTAATATGCAAGCTATGAGACAACCAAAGCTATGTTTAGTCTTCTACAAATGGCACCTCATCTAATCTTATTTCTTACACCACTCAGAGGATTACTCCTTACTGTGAGGCTCAAATTTTTTAACGGACAGAATGAGGAACTTTTAGCTTGAAACCGTATAACACTGATCCGAGACAAAGGAGCTTTGAGGTATATATAAAACGGATCACCACTGATCCTGTGCAGGAAGAAAAAGTTCCACCCCAAGCTCAATGGCTTGTTCAAAATGATATCAAGTGAAACTTAGTCAGATGAAAAAATTGCCTTGGGTAACTGGAACCTAAAAAAGCGAGAAAGATTTTTTTTTTAATATATGCTAATTGGATGACAATGGCTTCTACCTATGCTGCACTCTCCACAATGATACATGAAAAATCAATAAATTTCACAAAACTCAAATTCTGTGCCTCACTTTCATTTTTGAGCAATGGAAAAATAATACTCCCTTGAAGTTTACCCAGTGGAAAGTATAGACTATGACACTAGCTTTATATTGTAGTAAGTTTGTTGCTAATCTAATGCTGCCATGTTTTCTCAAAGTGATTCAGGCATTGAACATTAATGAGCAAACAATTAGAGTTTATTCTCTACACTCACTGACTAATTACAATGACGCTATAGAACCAACATTGTCGAATCTTTCAGTGGTACATCCAGCCAGCAAGCATGCATAACTTTCCTCACAAATGCCTTTTGATGCCCACACAACTTACTTGGCTTCCATGTGCTTCACAACTCTCAAGTAGTTCTTGTGCTTTTTAACACGCCTTTGAATTTCATAGAAGAGGTATCGCAGCTGCATCAGGATCACCAGGCTGGCCATTGAAAGGAATATGTTTCCCCAGAGCTAAGAGAGAAACAATGACATCGAAAATAAAAGTAGATAGATTATTTGCTTTGTTTTGCAAATGAGAGTGGGAAGCACATTAAAAAGATGCCTTGGCCTCTCGCTGAGCCTGCCAACTGTTGCACTTTTATGCAACAGTGCTGTAAATTCATTTCTAGCTGAAAAATTAAAACTACAACTGTTTTCTAATCGCAATTGCTGCTGCCTGGAAGCAGGAAACATGAACAAGGTACGCAACAAGTAACGCTGGCCGGTCAATCGCCAGGGCTGGTGTGCGAGCAACACTATTTCCACACAACAATAACTAAGAATTATTTCTGTGCTCAGCATTCATGCAATAAATGCATATCTTCAGGCTGTACTTTTCAAGAGCACAAGAATTGCTATAAAATTTTGTTCAGTGCTCCGTTAGGCTCAGCTTGACAAAAAATTGGAATGTCTACTGTGCTCGAACAAGGCACAGAAAAGAAGCGGATACCTGCAAATGAAACATTGACCACTGTTGCTACAGCACACAGAGGAAATGAGCACACTGGACGAGGGGGCAGGGTCCATCTGAACCACATGTTTCTAGACTTTTTTTCGTCGAAAAAAATAGGGTTCATTAGCATGGTTTTCCTATGTGAAATTTCCCACTTCAAAGGAGTGGGGGTGTGTCATAAATCCACCCTCGCATGGTCAAGCTGCAGCATAGAGCTGTAAAAGTTTACCGAATACTGTGAATCCAAATCAACGTTCTCAAATAGCAATATTTTATTAGGATTGAGTGTAGGTGTTTTATTACTGAGGTTGTGCCTCATACTATCCCATATATTTGCTTGGTCCAACTGACTTGTCCGAGTGTTCTAGTTCCCATTATATCAAGAGTGAACGTAACTGCACAAGAACTATGGCACTGGCCAAAAAGTTCAAGATAGAGGAAAACACAGATTTGTGCTCAGTACACAGCTAGGGTTACAATCACATATTTAGGTGAATATGATGTCTCCAAATGCACTCTGATGGATAGCAATTCGTATTGTTCAGAAAATGGAAGAATTTCATTCCTTTCTTACACACAACAATAAAGAAGAGTACACAGAAGAATGCAATATGCATGTTGAAAGAAGTAGTTTCTGTATACAGTTGTTGCTTAGAATTGAAATATGGTATGATCACAATATAGCAAAGCTGAAAGAAGAAGCTTCTGTATACAGTTGTTGCTTAGAATTGAAATATGGTATGATCACAATATAGCAAAGCTGAAAGGACGCAAGACAATTATACTGCTACAACAGTAATTTTGATAAAGGAACAACAGTGCAACATGAAAGGTTCACAATATTCTTGCAATTTGCCCCGTACCACCAATATGTGATATTGCTTAATAATGCACCTGGGATGTGAACAGAACAACGCACTTGCAGGCAGAGCATTGATTGCAAAGCCTGAAGAAATGCTGATGAAATCCTGCAGTACCTACTGGGACCCTTTGGGTTTTACTGATGGCTAAGGTGCAAGTCTAAGTGCATCTGCCTCTCAGGGCACAAGCAAATGCTAGTATCCAGTGAGAGCCACTACCCATGCCCCAGCTACCCTAGGTGGAACTTGCAATTATTTATGGCATTCCTTCTCAGAGTAGCAAGCCTGCTTTGTATTCAGCTGAAAGCATCATGGCCTTTAAACACATGTTATGTTCTTTGGCCTACTTGACACCTGAGCCGCCTCAGCTAATGAGCAAAAATGCTACAATCATGAAATGAGATGCTCAGTTGAGATGCCATGCCTCTTTTAGCCTTACACTGTTGTTTCATCACTTCAAGCTTTTACTGAAAAGCTTTGTTTACAGCTATAAACCAGGGTGCTGGTACAACTGTAGAATGCCAATAACAGAAACAATGAGTTGTTTTTAAAAATAAACAAGGCAGCAAGACATGAAGAAAAAGACACCAACCAGCATGTGGAGATCATGACAAAAGTCGATGGCAAGTGCTGTCAGCTCAAAGCAGAGCTCAGCATAATACACATATGCAGCACGATTTTCCCAGACTTTGTCACAGTGGATATCCCACAGGTGGATGCCATACCTGTGGTGAGGTAAAGGAAATAAGCAGTTTTGACTACCACTGGTCTACAAAAGAAGCACCCAGCATTGCTTGACACAAGCCCACCAGAAAAATGCTCATCCAACACTTAGTCTCCAGCTATTTATACCTACACAGCTACCACACACACTGATCACTGCTACCTTCTAGACCAGCACAAGCTATATACCTAAAATAATGGTTTGCAGTCAGAGCAGCACTAACCAAGCTTTCCGCGAGTCCAGACACTATGAATGCAGTTTTTGTCAGTAAAATTGGGGTGGCTGATCCCATGAGTTTGGGTCAAAGTAAGAGAAACACACGAGTTGCTTGCAACTGCTAAATTTCTAAAGTTTAACTCTTTCGTTGCCACGGGAAAAAAATGACTGTTTTTCATAGGTCTCAGAAAAACATTTTTTCTAGAAGTGTGATTGGTAAAAGTATACAAAATGCAGAACAGTGAATGATTGGAATAGAATGCTAATCAAATTTATTTTAACAAAACTACTTGTTCTGAATATTGTGCAATAAATAAATAAAAAGCACAACAAAAAAATTAAAAGGAACAAAAATTTGTATTCTCATGACAATAACTCTCCAAAATAATTTATTCAAAAAATTCTAGCAATTACAAAACTATTAAAATTGTTTTTATAACTTGGCACTAAAATGTAAAAGTTAAAACTGAAATACTTTTTGAGCTCGAAATTATTTCTTTACGCTATTTGAAAAGGCTGATTTCAGTGTGTCCTTGACATAATTTTTAGCCTGACAAAAAAAAAAACTGGAAGTATTATGTTATGTGCCGAACTAAAGCTTGATAAGAGTGCTTTTTAAAAATACAAATTGCAACTGATCGATATCAGTTTAGAAAAAACTGAGAAAAATTATACAAATACAACTAACAGGCTAATGTTCTGGGCACCGTTTGCGCCTTTTCAGCATCCAAACTAAAATCTCATTGTCAGAGGCCCTATTATGCATAGAAAATATCTGCTGCCGATGCAGTAGAATCACGTGCAGTGGGGTTTTTTTGAGTGCGCACTGTCCCTACGCTCGACACCATGCTTGGAGCGGCTTACGCCATAGCCTCCGCTTCAAGGGCATTGCAAAAATTCGCGCCTCGAGGGGAAATTGCAATCTATACAGAAAAATGAAATTAGTTTCTGAACAACAAACCAGATGGCACCGCATCATCGTAGAGTCTTCATACGCTTCATAGCAGCACTCCACTAGCACAAGCGTACTGGAAACCGAAAGTGAAACTAACAGGCCAACGTTCCGAGCTCTGTTTCCGCAGCTTTGACTAAAATCCTGAACCAAAATCCAACAATGCGATATCATCGTCAGAGACCCTGCTACTCGATGCATCGAAAATATATGCTGGCGATGCAGTAGAATCGTGTGCAGCGGGGTTTTTGCGAGCGCGCGCCGTCGTCGCGCTGGGAGTGCTCTACGCTGTAGAGACTGCTTCATGGGCCTTTCAAAAATTTCCGCCTCACGAGAAAATAGCAGTGTACGCAGAAAACAAAACTGTAGTTTATGAAGAACAAACTAGATGGGGCAGCATCACCGTAGCGGCTGCATAGGAATGCTCCGGTTAGCGCAAACTGTCCGGGAACAAGAAAATAAACAAACAGGCCAGCATTCCGGGCTCTGGTTGCACAGTTTTGAGCTTCAGAAACAAAATCTGACGATGCAACATCGTCGTCTGAGTCCTTGCTACACGATGCATCAAAAATAAATGCTGTAGATGCAGCAGAATTGCATGCAATGAGGTTGTTTCGAGCGCGCGCCGTCCCCAACTTTGATGCCTTGCTCGGAGCGTTCAACGCCACACCCTCAACTTGAAGTGCATTTCAAAAATTACTACCTTGCTTAAAAAATACAAGTTGTGCGGGAAATGAAAGTTCAATGTGTGAACAACAAACCAGATGACTCAGCAAGTCCGTAACGGCCGCGGTCACGCTGTCGTATCAGTTCGAATTTTTCGATCACCGGTGATCGATGCCTAGTGGCGTGGTAAAGAAAGAGTTAAGAAACACTAGAGTGTCAAATAACTAAAGCCCCAGTAAAAAAGTAAACTTTCTTTTATTTGCAGCTGATCCAGTAAAAAAAACATGTATTCAATCTGAATTCAACACTACCCAAGTATCTGCAAAATCCATGATCATTAGCCATCAAAAACATATTCAACAAGTAATAACCGCAGATGCAGTTAATTTTTTAGCCATATTAATGCAATATGTGGCAATTTTTCAAAGAAAATTACTACCATGAGAGATGAAACAACAGTTTTTATAAGCCAGCTTGGCCAAATGATTAAAATAAGACAGCAAAAATTTTATATCCCCACATGGCCCCCCAGAGTGAACTTGTGTCCTCTCAGAATAAAAGACTCAATCAATCAATAAATCAATCAATCGACTAAAATTTTAAGTAAGCACTTCTATGGTCAAGTACTAGACATTTCTCATACCATCCCCACTAAAATGCCTTTGCCAAAGCCCCCTTCCCATCACTGCAAAGGTTCAGCAGGTATGATGTCCATGGATAGAAAATCCAACACACTATCATTTACTGCATAAAAAAAAATATGAAAAGCCAGCTGCAGAAACCGTACATTTTGATTCAGGAGCAACCCCATCAAAAACGGACAGAAGTATAACGAAAAAAATCTTTATTTACACAAATATAAATTCAATTTCAATTACAATTACAATTAGTTTTCAAATACACTCCCCTGATGGCTCTACTGGTTACCAAAATGAGAATAAAAACAATATAAGAATACATACCTGACTATCACATACAATGTACGTACTGTGACAAGGGAGCACTGCAAAGGAAACAAAAATGTTTCTTACATTATAACTCAAAGTTCACTTGGAAAAAAGTATGTGTGCCAAAGAACTGCATGACTGCAGGCTAGTTGGTTCAATTCCATTAATTAAGGGGGCCCAGCTTGAATGACTGGACATGGACATTGCAGAGAGCAGGAGAGGACACATTGTTGTCGTGCCCAGCAATGTCCTCTCCTTTCTATGCCACCCATGCCCAATCGTTCAAAATGGCCTCCCCAAAAGGAACCTGGGCCGTGTTCTGATTCAATGCCCTATAGCAATGAATGAGTGCAGTGTGCACCAGTGCCTCGTGCTCTGCCACCACTTAGCATTACGTTGCAAAGCAATTTGTTGCACAAAAATGGTAACCAGGCATAGCACACACACTACAATGAACAGACCTATGAAAGAGATCAAAGGGACACAGAAGACAAATAGAAGTTGGCCTGTATCAATAGGGTACAATGTTCTAATCCCAGAGAGACCAGTCTCACCGAAATAAGGGGCTTTTATAAGCTAGAAAAGACCAAGAAGCAAAATACAGGTGCCAGCATCAATGGCCGATTTCGCACATAAAATATGTGCGTCGACATTTGTGGACATGGATCCCAGAGGCTATGCTACAGCACCAGTCACTTTAAAACGGCAGCAACCAGTCCTTTTCAGTGAGGACGTCGCGAGTGTAAATCGTTTGGCTGGAAGATTTTTAAATCCAATTTTCCCGGCGATAAATGCATCTTTTGCTGTCAGACAAAGGTCAACACAGCTAGAAAGAGCTAGAGAAGAGATTTTTACTGTAAACAATAATTGGATGGTGCTGTACTCTGTGTCCCTTTAACAAGAATACAGAGCATGCTTGCAAAGAGATATACAAACATAGACAGTCCTGAGAAAATGCTTTTTGCACTGTGGCATTGTAAGTTTAGCTGCAAAAACTTGGAGGGAAGACTGCTAGAAAAAGGAGTAAAAACATCAAATTTTTGGTCGCATGTTTTTCTCTTCAAAACAGTCCATGGATCACTATGTGGAATTTGTCTATGCCCACGAAATAGTTTATATAACTCAATTCCTTCGCTACTGTTCTAAGTTTTGGTTTCAGCAGCCTACTAGTGGTTACGATGTCACAGACGAGTTCAGAGAACATTGAGACCATGCAAGGCATACAAGAACTGCAAAATAATTACAACTTTGTCATTTTAATGCACTGCAGCTTTTATGCCACTCTAAATAAAGAAGCAGATATTACACTGCTATTTCTACACGTACTCTTGTGACCTCTATGTCTCAACTCATCTATGACGTCATAGCCACTATAACAGTGTTGAAATCAAAACATGAGAAAAAAGACTGAATTATAACTTATTTACCAGGCGAGGCAAATTCCACCTGGCTATCCATATTTACTGATGCCTGGTGCATAATTACAAAGAAAGAACAATTGAAAATTCTGTGTCCTTACACCTCTAAGAAAAACCGTCATTTCAGCTTAAGGATAAACATATATTTAGCAATGTACGTGCAGAACGGGAGCCGTGAAAACATGCAATGAAATTTTTTGACTTGCGGCTTCATAAAACATTCTTGCTAATGGGAAATAAGGATCACAAACCTTCAGTAGGGGAGCACTCCCAGCAACTCATTAAAAGGAAGGTCTTAACACATCTAAGGAAGTGATACCCTCAACCTTGCCATAAAGCTCCCTTTAACACTCAACTCAGACTCCAATTTGACAATGAAGGACCTCTGCCTTTTGTCATGGCATCACAATGCACAGCAGCCCCGTTCCAAGAATAAAGCTTTCTGATATTATAATTATAGAACACAACCTTTGGTAGGCAGCACTAGAACGTTCACACATGGCGCCATACTCTACATCCAAGTGGCAATGCAGCACTGCTTTGGGCAAAACTACTGAACGCCACTTACTCCACTGCCCAAATATTTTATGAATCAAGAACATTGTGTACTTCCACACCACGTAAGAAAGCCTGGCCTGTACGGCTCAACTAAGCTTTCCTGCCTCCTCCCTCTGGAGATCCCCGACATGTCTCTATATTTTGATATTTTAAGGAACAGACATACAGTTCAAGCATGAAAGATGTTTCAAAACTTCTAAACTTACAATAACAATATAAAGTGAGTTAAAAATGATTTTTAAAAATGACAAAGGTTCAGCAATCTAATCGATAAAACAACTGCACACTGCTTAACTGACTGAACATAACACTTCTTACAAGCCAAATATCACCCATGCATTACAGGAAAAATAGGTATAACAGAAGCTTGCACTGCAAAGTAATCTGAATACAGCTATAACCGCTGTAGCTTCTTGAACTATCTGAAAAAAAAATATTTCTGCACCACACCAAAGCTTCTTAGAAATTTCCTGCTTAAAAATGCGTATGCCTTTAAATAAAGCGAAAATTGCAATTTACATAACTTGAGAGAAATAAGGTCTCACAAGGTTCCCTCTCCCCGCCATAAAATCAGATACAGGGGGCTGAAGTTGGCAATATCACACATAGAATAATGCTCGTTGCATAGTGGGCATGTGTGTCCTTAGTCATGATACCACAACATGCTAAGTCTAATATGCTGCGTTTAAAAGATGTTCAGTGCAACGCTGTGCTCCTCATTCTCCCTAAAAAATAGATGTTTACAATTCGAGGGCACAAAAATACACAAATAAAGTGGGCACAGTCCCGATACAATGCCACTGCAATATCTCACCTCCCACAAAAAAGGACCTGCCACCCCTTGTCAGATTAGCACACTGGTGCTTGTTTTATAAGCAGGAGTCACATGACTGAATTACTGCTAATATTCCAGGCTGAAGAAACTACACTGTGCTCTATCCACAATTTCAGACAAACTCAATATGCTATTCCTTGGTTGTTTCATTGCAGTAATCTACCATTAGTAAACAATAGCTTGCTAAACACACTAAAGAGAATGAGAAACAAAAAAAGGAGATAAATGTTCACCTCAGCAGCCATGAAGGCAAACGTGTTGGCACCTGCATGTAAGCCCACAACCACACAGACTGCAAAGAGGCCCAGTGAAAGAAGTAGGATTCCACACAGCAACGCAAGCAAGCGTATGTGTGTCAGCTTGGGCGTGGTTGGTGAAAATGATAGCTGCAAAACCAAATGGAGATAACTCTTACTTGATGCGCACACATGCTGAGATCTCATTTTCAGAAAAAGAAAAAGATAAAAACAGCACAACACATCTCCGTTATCCAAAGTAAAAAAAAAGGAAACAAAAAGCATTCAACCTCATAAGAAGTGTAGCATTTCTGCTACAAGTGCAATGCAGATAGCAGAAAAAAAGTTTTTCTCCATCAGCAGTAAACCACCATATGACTGCAGTATACAGGTACAAATCATAGTACTTCATGGCCATAACCTGGGAGGCCCTAACCAAGTCTGAACGTTATCTCACTAGGTTAATGCTGGCTGCTTGTACCGTCCATTAATTTTTGCACAGAAAACCCTGTGGCATTGAAACCTTGAAAATTTTACAAAGCTTTGGGTTTGCTTCTACTACTGCTACTACAAGATAAAAAACAATTTACAAATTCAATACATTCATCAGATCAAAATTCTAGAAAGAGAATGATGATCAATACCTTAAACAGATTTCTGAATATAACTTTATCAGTCCCATACTAAACCCGTACTGAAATTTTCTGCATTTTAATCCTGTAAATCTTTTACAGTAAGCCATTTAATGCCCTCTGCACAAACTGTCTATCCACCAGCTTCGCTATACTTATGCAGCGTAATTCTAAAAATCCATTGCTGTTTACATACAATCAGTATTGCATATACGCAGATATAAATTTTCTGGCCAAGGCAGGCAATAAATTGTTCATAAAATGCCGGGCATTTTTTAAATGAAGTGCAGCCGGTATTCTACTTCACGATGAAGAAAAACTTCTGCTTGAAAAGGATAGCCAAAAAGAAGGAAAATCCTTTGATATTTCAGAATACAAAACCAAAATCATTTGGAGATGGTTTTCATCTGTGAGGAGTGTTTGGTTTTAATAAAACCTAATACAAGTGGGGAAGCTATTAAACAGCACTTCTCACAGTTATTTTTAATTATTAGAAAATGGAATCAAAGATGAGCTCCAAACTCTTCCAGTGCTACACAATGTCAAAGCAACACACAGAACACATGAATGATGACATGTGCATGACATTTTCCATCCTCTGAAGAAAATGCAGCCAGTCACATAACACAGCATAAGTCATAACAAAGCTGATACATCTTTTGCTATGTCACCCCGTGTTCAGCAATATTTTCTTTTTTCTGAAGGTTGTTTCCACCACTTAGCTCAAAAGTAAACCCTGCTAGCACACCTTTTGTTAAACCAGATATTTTTTTCCCTTGCTGCCTAATCTTGCATCATTTCTTTCTTCAAGTACTATTAAATTAATATGCCAACTATACTGTGTTCAATGCTGAAATACTGATTCACACACTTCAACCTTTGTACTAAATATGGCAGGCGGTACTGCATAGTGTGCCAAGCATTGGGCAGGCTGTTCAACTGCCCCAATACGAAAATACTGCACTGAAAGGCAATTCACCTGACATTACCTGCATAGAGCAAGAGGAAGGATATATCTTTCCTTCCAGCCCAAACCCCTCCCCATGCTCTCCAGTCACCTGCTCATGCCTTCACGAAGTTGTCTCTATGGAGCTCCTACTTTGAGTATTAAAATAATGTAGTGTCACGGCAGTGGCCACAAGCACAGTGTCAGCTGAAGCAAGCCCAGAGGGAATACAATGGTTAATACTCATGGCAGCCCACAAACACAAAGAACAAATGCTCAACGACAGAGTAACCTTCACATGACGTACATAGAGCAGCTATCAGCATGACAGATACATAGCAACAGGACCACTGATTAGTGCACATGGACTTTTAATTACCCTGAACCTGTGCCCTTTCTCGTCAACCACAACAAACTGCAAGGTGCCATACACCCTGAAGCCAGTCACAAGTAATGTCTCCTGAGTTTTTCCCAAACATGCTACAGTAGTGAAGAAATCCAATGTAAAATATTTAGAAGACTGGCTGATTTGGTGAATTTGCAGTGCTTTATAATTTTAGCACTTCAGAACCAAGACAGAGAAAAAGAGAGGACACACACACACACCACTGCTGGAAAATTATGAAACAATATTTAGGTTTTGCCACTTTCCTAAGCTCAAACTCTTGCCTCCATTTTCTCTCAACTTGCACCACTGGGGTGGTGCTGGCTGCGGTATCAAGTCATGTTGATGGAACAGAGCAGCTGTTAGAAAAGAAGGAAGTCTTAGATACTCTAATGCTTTACAGACTACCACAACAAACAATGTTGGACCTCTTCACTCTGTTCAGATGTTCAAGACAGAGCATCTACCTGTTAAATGTGATAATTGTGAAACTCGGGGGAGGGTAGGGTACAGTTTAAAACATGGCTCATGTGTGAGCGCTATTTTCTGTGGGTTTTCTGCTGCGTACTGTACATTCAGTATTCAGCATTTAAGCAGAAATAAGGCAGTGTGTCTGGTTAAAGTGAATAAGATGCTTTATGGTCCTCGTTTGCAAACACTACTGCTTACCCGTTGGTAAAGCGAATAGAGGGACAACATTAGTGAAGTTTTTAGCATTTTGTGAAAAGATGAAACTATTTAATTAAAAATTTATGCAGCATAAAAAGTATTTTGTATGGGTCTATGCAAGAAAATACTGTTACACTATTTTTATGCTAGTCTCTCTCCACGTTTTAACAAAGTGAGAGAAGGACTGGCTGTGCAAACATGCTGATACTGACTATGGCTCTGCCTGCACTTTATATGGATTGTAAAAGGTAAGTAGCAGGCACCTCAAAATACAATGCATTAGAGAATGCGATCACTGCGGTCCATGAAAATAAATATTTATTATTGTACCATTATGTTTTTATACACCTGACAACTTGCCTTTTACCATTTTCAAAAAAAGTACCTGCTGACTGAAAAAAATATTAAGCTGAACCCTTAGATAAAAATATAACCCTAAGAAGAAGACTGCAAACCGCTTTGCCTTTATTATTATGCAACACGCAACTACCCCCCTATTTTTTTCTCAGGGTTACATACATGCATGCTGCCCCACATAAAAACACTGATAGTAACAAGTGCATTTGCAATACATGCACATGTCAACACTATGGCCACGGCACTGCCCCGGGCAAATCAAATACACCCCAAAAACTACACGAAACTGACGGCTTTAACTACATGCTTGTTAAATTCCGCAATATGATGTCATAACACAGCTGACCTCCACTGTTATGTTCCCAGACTCTAGCGCAGACTGTTGCAGCTTTCAGAGTGTGCACGTTGCAATGTTTCACAATCATAGCAAGGAACACATATATAATCATATAAGCCCCCCACAACAGGAAATTTTGTTGAGGAAAAAGCAAAGCAGGAGTTTACATGAAGCCACACTTTATTGCTAGCTGTGTGTAGGAGGCATGGAGGCAGAAAAAAGCTAAAAGGGAGCATTGCCAACATTTGCAAGGCGACTACCACTAAAGCCCACCTCCCTCTACACCATGCAATAACCTGCGCACAAGACCTGTGTTGTGTGCTGATCAGATTTGGTGGGTGTCTGCCTGATTGCTTGTTCGCTCCATTGATCATAAGGAGCATGGTGAGCAGCAGTACCAAATGCATACCGCATGAACATTATGAGTGCTATAGTTGGATACAACTCAAGTCTGCAGTGAAGCTCTGCCCACATGGAGGGCCGCCACACAGAATCCCTTCTTGACAAAAAGTAGACCATTGTTAAAGATTTTCTTGATAAACAAGAAGCTCAACACCAAAAAAAAAATTAAAATTTCAAGAAATTTTGTCTCTGGTCTAACACAGCCAAACATTAAAAAGCTGACTTCGCTTACTACGGTGTTTGGTCAGTGGAGTAATGCAGGATGACGTGGGACATGGCCCCCTGTTACCAACTGCTGTTTTTTTAAGTTGTACCCTACTATAACACACAATTCACCCCTAAAAGATGATTTACATTTGTACAATCTTTCCACAGTCCAGGACAGGGCCTTTAGTCCTTTAATGGCTCAATAGACCAACTGCAGCATACTTTCATAAAAGAACCCACCTGATTACGCTACACTAAAATCGAAGTACAAGACTATGGCCTAGATTTGGTAGCAATGTGTATGTGAACTCACATATTCAAATCTATCCTTGCAAAGTTGGGCCAGAAGGTGGAGAAAACCCAGAACAGAAAACCAGCTGCACCAGAGAACCACCTCATCCATGTACTGAACGTTCATCACTCCAAAAATGAAGATAAATTTGTAGAAGACAAAATTCCAGAACTTGTCCTTCATGTGCTGAAAAGCAAAAATACAGTTTTGTAAGAGGGATGAGAAAATATGAAGGTAAACAAAAATGGGGAGGAACTACAAAAACACCAGCATTTCATTGAATACGAAAAGACTCAAATGGAAAGGATATACGATAGAAGGCAAGAGTTGACTTCTATCGTATATAAATCCTACAAGCTTCTTATATGCCTTACTCTTGTCTACTCGAAGCAAATCACATTGTCTGGAATAATTCCTGAAGAACGCTAAGCTGGGCGAGTTGGTTTCTGTTATCATTGTGAAAACAAAACAGGGTGAAAAAACACAAAGACGGAACAAACACACTCGTGTTGTGTTTGCTCTGTTTTTTTCGTGCTGTTTTTACAATGAATAACAGTTCCCCAATAGCCTTACATTAAAGAGCAAGCAAATTAATTCCCATTTAAATCGTCATATTCCAGCTGACCCTAGTTGTGGCTTGTTCCCCATTACAGGTGAAGGAGTGTAAAGCCGTAAAAGCGGCATCACTGTCACAAAGCCCTTCTCAACATCTAATGTCTCATATGTACAGAAATGATGTAACACTACGTAAAAGGTCCCCAATGTGCATTAATGATGCACAGGATGTCACAAACAGATATATTTGTGATGCAAAGTCCCCTTCTGAGTATTCACCAGGCTCCATTCATGGAGCCAACCGAACGCGGTGGCCTTGTGGTAGAGCATCCGCCTCGCATTCAGGAGGTGCTGGGTTCGATCCCCAGTGCCGCCGGGTACCCACCGGTTTTTAATGGGTACAAGATTCCCCCGGCCTGGTGCTCGGCTCTTCTGGGTGAGATGCTTGGGAAAAGGGTCTTGATCACAGTTGCTCTGATGGATCAGCGATAAGTTCCGCCGTCAACAACGTTAAATTCGCCTCGTGCGGTAGAAGCCCATTTGTGGCCATTTTTTTTATGACTGCTGCTGCAGGTGATCGAGATTCGAGCCACGTTGGCCGAAGGGGCACCACCTTTAGCAGGCTGCGAGGTTGTCCGAGACTGGGGCTTCGCCTGCGAGGGGCGCAGCGGGGTTTACGGAGCTTCTCCCAAGCGAACTCCTCTAAAGAAAGCCGGGCGCCAGGCCTAGGGACGCTTGTACCCATTTTTACCGGTGGGTGTCCGGCGGTGGGTTTCGAACCATCCACCTCCCGCAGCCAAGACGGGCGCCCAACCCACTGGGCCACGCCTGCAGTTAGGGGTCATGCAAGACAAAACTGCAATAAACTGTCAGCTTACTAATGATCTGCATTTATAAGTAACAGTGCCACTAAGTATCAGCCATAAGATGGGTGTTGAATGCATTAACTACCTTTAAGTCTCCTGGTCTTGAACAAAGCAGCTAGCATTCGTTACAATGCACACAGAAATACAAAATTTAAAAAGACATATTAAGCCCCATGCAATAAACTGCAAAAAAAGACGGTTTATTGGATCATATGCTTGATCAACATTATTCAGCAGCCAGCTGTAACCACAACTGGAGATCAAGCTGGCAGCTAGGCCAAAATACTGTAGTGTTTGCGCGCCAAAACACTGTAGACACTTGCTAAGTGGGCCAAGTGCACTATTCGTCTTAATAGAGAAAGCCCTACAGAATAATGTGCATATCATTTTCAAGTTAGTTCTTTACACAACACTTCTGAATAACTAGGTGAATTGCAGGCTAAAAAAATAATTGCTGTACACCAATGACTGCTTCGACCGGACATTGTTTCATGATGCAGGTGATGGCTGAACAAAGAACTGAGAGAGAGCCGCTTAAAAATATGAAAATATTGGCCAGACCATACAGTAAGCGGTTCTCACGCAGAGCTACTCATGGTGATGTGAAGCCAGACAATAATCAAAGCTAGCTGATGTTACATAGAATGTTATGGAATATAGCCAAATAACACGAGCATATGCTTGACATAACTGCCATGGTGGCATGTAACATTTAAAATATTTTAGTTCTAAATCTAAACCATGAATCACTTTTTTAAACGTATCTTTTAAAACAAGACTTTTTTGCTTCAGTGATCCAAATACATAAAAAAACTTAATTTTACTTTTTTGCATAAAATTTGAACAAATCTGCATGTTAAGCCAGGAGATATATGTAACATTTGAATTCTTCAACATCCACAAAGTCGCCACTAATGGCTATGTGAAGAAAAGCTAGGATAAATGCAAAATGTGAGCTGCATAAGTTTCTAAAAGGCAAAAATTTTAGAATGCTTGAAGAGTCCATTTATTGAATTTTATTGACCATGTTTTCTTTACAACTGAAAGCTTCTTGCCGAAATAAATGTATGTCTAGCTATGTTACAGAGCAATGTGGCCGAACATTTGAAAATAATTTTCAGAGATTGGAATGATCCCCTTCAATTGATAGGCGGTGTCCGCCGACCATGGCATTGGAGATGCCACAGGTTAGAGTCGTGACAGCAACTGCCTATAGTTAGAGTGTGGCACAAATTTAGATACATCGCTAGCCATGAAGTTGTAGCTTAAGGCATTAAGACTGACGATATCAATTTCACATATCGGCAACCAAATTCTGCCAGCACTGCTGCTCATGGCAGTGCCACGGCAGTCTGCACTTTCAATACACTGACGTCAAGAAATGTTACAGGTAACTAACTCTGGGCGGAAAAAATTAATGCACCTGAAACTCCTTCCAACAAAAATGACAACTTGTGTTGCCCTGGGTCCTATTCATATTCACTCTAGGTGACGTAACCACACTTCTGCAGATTTAAAATATAAATTCGACAAAACTGCTAGTTTCACACTTGTGTTACAACAAAGTGATGTAGATTTAAAATTCAACAGGTTATATTTGGACCCAAAGGTATCCATTTCTCCCTTTTGCTTGGACATTTGCTTGTTCTTTTTTGTGTGTACACTTGTTTTGTGTCATTAACAAGTACTAATTGGATGCTTAGGTTATGAACCAGTGGTTCGTGAAACAGATCCAGGCACTCCTGTGAATTCAAACTTTTCCATGATTTCCACAACCTTAATGGAGCCTCAATATAAGCATTTTATCAAGTATAAATGCAAAAATATGTATCAGTATCTTGTGCGGCATCTAAATAACTCCTGACCAGAGTAGTAACAGATATAATAATAAGGACCAAGAAAAATCTATCAATTTCAGGTACACTACATATCTGAAATATATAACATTAAATGTACTAGGAGTTCCAGTTTCATTAAAGCACGCAAGCAGTTTGAAAACTGGCCAAACATTTTTACAGAGCAAGATGCTAACATGACTTTACATATTTTTTTAATTCCAGGGGTAACTGAAAAAGTAAAATAAAAATGATATACAAGAGAATTTTTGTAACCGTTTACAGATTATATAAACTGTCAGGGATACGGCAGTGCAATCTGTGCAGGTGAATTGTACAGCAAGACAGACATTATGTATGTTGTAGAGCTTAATAATTAGAAGATGAATTAACTAAGATTAACTAATCAACTTTTCTATTTTTGATTTTAGGAGGCAGGATTATATTCTGAAATTGAAGGCTGTCAACATTAAAGGTAAGCTCAGTTTTTCAATTTTCGTTATCGGAAATTTGGTTCAAAATCTTGAACGTTGAAAATAAGCGTTTGAAAACTCCCTGAGTTGGCTTTTCTGCATTGCACATTTATAAATTAGTCTCGCTCGAATTTTTAATGCCACAAATACAGGTACTGTTGTGCATTTTATCATGCAGAAGCAGTAAACACGATTTCGGCGATGATACTGCATGCAGCGACACCATTTTATAAATATGTAGAGTGGGGAAGCCAACTCAATAAGCTTTAAAATACGCAATTTTTATATTTAATTTTTCGAACCACACTGTCGATAAATTTTGTAAACTGGGCTCATCTTCGACGTCGACAGCCTTCAATTTCGTAATACAATGTTGCCCTCAAAAGCCGAAAATAAAAAAAGTTTATTAGTTAATTTTACCCAATTAAATGTAACTATTGCGCTCTATTATATACTATCCACCTTGATGTACAATCCTCCTGCACAGGCCGCATCGATGCACCTCTGGCAATTTTTAAAATAAAAATCTGTAAATAGTCAAAAAGTCACCCTTTATTTCTTTGGATGAAGAACAAATATTTATAAATTACGACATATGCCAAGCTGGAGGTCAGTATACAGAAGAACTGTTAAGAACTCCTTAAAAATTTTATTCAATTTTTAGGTATCAATGAATGCTATAGGAAGAACAGAAGCATTCTCTCAAGAGATAAAATGGAAGACAAAATTAAGTTTCAATTAAAAAACCAAAACGTCACAAACACTGCACACAGAAATGAAGCATTCCTTTTTTTGTGTGTGTGCAAAGCATAGTGGTAGCCAAGCAGATATACAAGAGCCACAATTTCTCTTTCCAAAAGCCATGAAATGACATACATGATGATAATGAAGGTATTTCTCTCAAAAACATGCAGCACCAGCTCAGTAAACAGGCGCCACTGTCCTGCACACATCTGCTTCTGTTCATGCGCAATGTTTTTCTTTACTCCATGAAAGAAGATGCAGGTAAATAAAACTGGTTGCAAAAGTAGATGTTTCATTTTCGAGTGGCAAAAATGCACTGGTTAAGTGGGGTCCTGCTTTTGCTCGGTTAAGTCATTGTTTCGAGGCCATAAAGTCCATTATTATAAAATTTTTCTTGTTTCAAACAGCCCAACACTGTGGCCCAACTTTGTTACTGACCTTAAGGCTTTCTGCAATAAACTGCACTTATGGCTTAGATGGACCGGACACCACTTTCTATAATTGTGTTTTCGTAGAAGTGCGAATTTATTATATAATAAACAGCTAGTATCCTGGAGTATGTGCCAGGGAATTGCCAGAGATGTGTCAAATGGATGCCATTAGCTTGGCCTTCCAGTCATGCACAGCCACCATAGATGACCTTGTTGATGTTATTACGTGATTAAATTAACAAGGACCTTCGGTTCAATGGCAAATTTACATAGCATACATTTCTTTGCGCCTGGAGGCACAGATTTCTACGCAAAGGAATAAACTAAGATGGAATTCTTAATGTGCCCAGAGGTATATGTGTCTGAAAAAAGCACAACACTCCCTGTCCCAGAAAACCGTGAACAATGCCCAAGGATAACATGCAGAGCATGGAGTCTACAGCAATAAATAACAAAGCACGGTCAGCAGAACTTGGTACACAGAGAACTAATAATCAGCAGGATAAGGTTGTAAAACTGTCTCTTACAGTAAAGACTGCTCGTAATTACAGCCTGCTGATGTCTGCCGAACACAGATACTGGGAGAGAGGTCATACCGTGGCGCCATCTCTTGGCAATGCCTGAGTGATGCTGGATGGGGGATCACATGTGTCACTCTCCTTACAAACGACCTGAGGTGAATTGCAAAGCAGGAGAGCATAAAGTCACTTGTCTACCGACTTAAGCTCTCCTGCTCTGCAATGCATCTCAGGCCATTTAGTTTTTGCATTTATGGCATTATGGTCATGTTTACAGCTCATTTGATTTATTAAGTTGAGGCACCTCACCAAGTGTGTGAACGAGCTGTGCAGTGGCAAACGGTGCAGTGACAAATATACCCCCACCCCCCCGTTGTCAGTGCACGTGCTGCCACCTTTATAGGCAGCCCTGAAGCTACTATGCCAATAGACAAAGGTAAGCGGTCACTAGGTCACTAAATCTCAGTGAAAAGAGAATTTCTACATGGCATGTGGGGCACTGTGCAGAACGCCAATAAAGTAAAAATCTTTGTGCTGGCAGGTGTGGCACCGTTCGAAACCTCTTTTGAACTATTTTAGTGCCGTATAGTGATGATACCAGGTCTTGAGATGACACAGCCAGCTCCTCCGGCGTCAGCTGGTCAGTGATATCTTGCTCCCTGAAATGCTTACTGCACGCACGACAGTATGAACTGTTTTTATTTTTTACCATTCTCAGCATAAATAACCATGACTTTTGCAGCTTCCCATTTTTCGGATTGGAATAGGAGCTTGCTCAGAGTTCTGTCGTGTACATCCGGCATTGAGGCACAAATAAACCACCGTGCCAGAACCATAAATAAGTGCGCTGTTACCACGATGGCACATTATCACAATGTGCAACACAGCAACTCCCTAACTGGTAAAAATAAACAGAATAATGCGACTTGTGTCTCGCTCCCACAGCAAGAGGAGTCACGTGATCCCCCTTGCAATGCAAGATCAACGCTGGCGCCGTCCACCCCAGTAGTGGAGCTCACACCCAATACTTATTACGTGCAATGTCAGACACCACTGAGCCAAATTTGTGTGCCACATCAGTGGAACAAACCACACTTTTACCACATTCCTCCACTTGTGACAATGTTAAACTGTTCATGATCCCCAAGATTAAATGTCGGGTTAAAAAAATGCAAAAAAACAGCTTTTTCTTATTCAACAAAGATACACCTATTGCACTACAATTCCTAGTTTTGAAGCTAGCAGTACAGTATTACAAATAAATATTTCTTACCTGCTGCTCAGAAACACGAAGCTCACCAAATACAAGCTTCTGGATCACTTTTCCAATCAGGATTAAGCAGCAGTAGGCCATGTTGATCAGAGTCTGAAAAAGAGGCGTGCATAATTAAGTTTATTTCGAAAGTATTGGCTTGTGGCATGGTGAATTTAATGGTGTAAGGCAGAACAATAATACAAATGTATTATTTACTAAAAAAAACTAAGAAAATTTCATATTTAGAAGGCAAACATAATAATCAATCATAAAAGAGACTTTATGAATGTTAGCTGTGGTTCATGCACGCAGTAAATGAGGCCAAAATCCTTGGTCTTATGCATACAAAAATTCTAGCTTAGTCCTAGACTCAGTCAAGTGGGGCAGTCACATTCTGCCAGCACGCTACATATGCTGATTGATTGACACTTGCAACCACTGCCGCCGTCATTTTTCAGTCGCATCTGCTGTTCTGATTTTGTTTGCTACCAAAACCAGGCTACATGCATACTTTATCGAAGCATTCTTTCAATGCAGGAAAGGAACACAAAACAGCAGTAACAATATCCTGATTTCTATGACGAAAAGTGGTAGGAGCTGCAGCAAGGATGATAGTTCATAAAATTACGAGTTCCTGCACATCAGCACACGCGCACACACGTCTCGGAGGTTTGCATTGAGTCAGCGTTCAGTCGGCGAGCCCAGCCCAGTTCGGGCAAACATCTTTAAAAACCAAAGGCGGCGTTCCAGAGCACCGATCATCCGCAGTCGGAAAAGAAAAAAAAAAGGAAGCGGGGGGGGGGGGGGGGGGGAGCAGGCTTTCATCAAAACAGTAAACAAGCTCGGCGATTCAGACGCCCGATAGAGCCGACAACAGTTACGAAGCAAGTGCGCTGCCGGAAGTAAAAGCGGAAGTTGAGGGTGCCCTCCCATCCTCCACTCCAACTAGGACGGCGCCGCTTCCGCGAGGAAAACGCCGCACGGCGACCCTGTTACGTAAGCTCTTTCCGAACTAGGCCAGGAAAAGTTACATCACGAGACGCCCGTCCTCTGACAGAAAATCGCGCTGGTGAATCGAGCCCGTTATAGCACGTACACACAACAGCGCTGTCACTCGGTGGCGGTTATAAATTCTCTCCGAGCTCGATGCACGGATAATAAGGCCGGTACCCTCCCGTCGACGGCTCACCCCACGTGCCGCTGACCAGCCAGAGGAGCTATTTTCATCGCCCGGCTCCGAGGCTCGCAGTTCTGGTCAGCGCCGACTGGTCACAAGCACGGGCGTGTGCCGCATGGCGCCCGCTTCGCACGCCGGTACTACTACAGCCGCTGTACCGGTACGTCGCTTCCCCAAGCACCCGGGAAGAAGGGGGGAGGAGAGAGGGGGGGGGGGGGGGCGCTCGTGGTAGCTCTATGGGCGCTCCCATCGTCCATTTTCTGAAGACAAGTCGTTCACCGAATTAAGTAAGCGGGGACGTGAAATTTCCGTACACGGAAAGCGTACTCGCCTAAAAAAGAAAAGAAAAGAAGCAGTTTTACGAAAAGAAGAAGATTAAGGGGTAGGGGTAGTGTTTGTGGACCGATCAACTGGACTGATGCGGATTGGTTTGGTTTGCTTTTGTGCGGTTTAAATTCCCAAAGCGACTCGGGCTATGAGGAACGCCGTAGTGGAAGGGCAGATGGGGCGGATGGATCCGCGTAGTGATGCGGAGGAAATGCGATAGCATAATTCTCCTACTCGCCAATCTATTCCAGTTCCGAGTCCATTGTTTTTAAAACAACAGTGGCGCAGCTGTTAAGCGATGCGCCACTGCATTGCCAGGTGACTGGTTCAAACAGAGCCACCGGCGCGGCTTGTAGAAGCAGGTTGCTCTCCCCGAGCAATGAGACAGGAGTAGCTCCTGCACGCTTCATTTTTGCACATTAATTCTTCAGGAGACTGTATATTTTGCTGTTGTCCGTGTCAATTTCTTCTCAGCGATTTTCATTTTTGCTGAGTCATTCTTTGCCCGGCGTCTTCCTCCTCTCCTACAAGTGGAGAAGGGAGGGGAAGAGGCGGACGGCTGGCAGGTGGAGACAGGCAAATCCCCCTAAACACCACCTGACAAGTGGAGGCTTCACACAGACGCCGCCGCCGGACAGTCGCCTCCATGTCCCTCCTGATGCTATCGCATTAAATTTTACTAACCAACCGCTTTCGAAAACATTTATCTCATGCAGCAGCTACTCGGTATCCAATAACACAGTTATTAGAATGACAAAAGTAAACTTCTCCACGCGTTTGAAACACGTCAACACTTTTGATGGGTTTCTGTCCCATATACGGTGCTAGCATACAAGGAAGCTACACAACACCCTAGAAGTAGAAGCGTGCGCAGAGGCAGTTGGGCTTCACACGTCGCCCCCGGAGCGCTTTTTTTTTTTGTCCCCCCTTTTTTCCTCCCCTGCACGGGATGTGAATATTCACCGAACTTTCGATTTCTGAGCCGTCCAAGACGGCATCCCTCACAGGTGTTGCTATGGGATACAAAATGCATTACGCTTCACTATGGCTGCACGACATTAATGAAAAAAAAAAGTGGGGGGGGGGGGAGGATGCACCCCCCCCCCCCCCCCCTAAACGACAGGGCCACCGCGATCACGTTATGAATGTTTTCTCTAAATCGGCGCATGAAAACGAAACGCAAAAAAAAAACAGCGCTACAGCCTTCATCTACACGACGGCGACACTCCGTCCAACATGGAAGCAAAATGTTGGATAACGGGCGCGCTAGCTTGTCAGGCCCCTGTTTCGCCCGTGATCTTGTTTCATTTGTCCCTCTTCCAGCACGACATGGCGAAAAAGAAAATATGAAGTCCGCGAAAGTAAGCAACCCAAGCAACAACATGCGAAAGCTGTACTTCCTTGAGTCATTCCCCATTTCATGTTTTTCTAATGCGATAGCATTTAGGTTGTCATCTTGCAAAAACCACCCGGATTCTCCATAACGAAATTTCCAGATTGGTTGAGAGAATTGTGAAGTCATCAGTACTGCCAAATTAGTACTACCCAATCAAATCAAAATCAGTACCCAATCAGTACCCAAAATCAGTACTACCCACTAATACCCACTATTCCACCTTATTGCACCATTGACCAAATAATCCCAACTAATCCACATTAAGCCACACATCAATCCAAACTAATGTACCTTAATCCGGTCAAATCCACTTTAATCTATTTTCTAGGGGTGAGCCAACTTCCAAAATTTTGGGGGTCCCTTGGAATATTTGGGCGTGGGCGAACTTACAAATGCTATTGCATTTTCTTAAGAATGTGGTTAAGGAGGTCCCAAGTTTTTTTTTTTTTCCTATCCAACACATGATTACGAGGCAAAGTGTTTTTTGTGTTACCAGCACGCGTTTACACTCGCAATTTGTTGACGCTGAAGTGGACGCTGGCTGGCGCAAGGAAAATCAGTCGCCAAACAGTTTCCACCCAAGTGCCCCCCCCTAATTGCCCACACGCACGCACGCAGACTTCCGTATTTATTTGCCGGGTTTTAAGAAAAAAAAAATCCTGTGCGCAAACTACTGGCCTCATCGAGAGCAAACATCGCTCACAAGGCAGAATGTTGTGGTTTACGTTATTTGAGAAGTAATCTAACATCGGCACTTGCCTGCAGTTTCTGTAATTAATGAAAAACCGGTGCCGTCCGCATGTAGTGCAGCGATCGGAAAGGCTGGCTGAGCAGCCGAAAAAAGTGGCGGCGTCCACTGCCTTTGGGGTTGGCAACAGACGGCTTCGCTCGACAGGCGCTGTTCCTTGAAGACGCAGTTTGCTCGCTAAAATTCAAGTAAAAAGGAAGAACCGTAGCTCCTCTCAAAAACACGAGAGTAACCTTCAAAACAAAAGCGCAACTCGCCCAGTCACAAAGCTGGTTTTGGTTGCTTCTTCGTCCGGCAGATGGAGCAAGCGAAATCAGGGGGCACAGGGTGATATGGGATTGGCGTCGTTCGAGAGCAAAGCTAGCAGTAAGATAGCATTTGAGGAGCGAGTGAGAAAAATGGGGGAAAATCAGTGGGCTAGGAAAGTCTTCGAATACCTGCACATAAGGAATGTTGACACGAAATGGAGAAAGCGAACTAGAAAACTGACAAGCAAATATCTGGACAGCAGTAGTGGGGCAAATCAGCAATTGTCGGTTAAGAAAAAGATTAAACTGAGAGAGCTGTGGAAAACAGGGATGTTGACGAAATTGGCACTCGGAACATACAGAATATTTAAGCAGGAAATTGCCAAAGAAAATATCTATGATAACTATAGGGGAAGCTCTTTGTTGTTTGAGGCCGGCACGCCCGTTTTGCGGACAAAGACTATATATATATATATAGAGTCAGGTACCACGAGATAGACACGCTGTGCATTGCGTGCGGAGAGGAGGAAGAAACGACTGAACACTTGATACTTTTCTGTAAAGGGCTTCACACTGCAGTGGAAAGCAGCGGGGCTGATTTATTCAAAGCATTGGGGTTTAAGGACAGCGAAGGAAAATTAGATTTTAAGCGGGTAGAAGTAACCAAGCGAAGGTTATCTGATTGGTGGCTAAAATCAAGACGAGTAAAATTTCATAAGTCATGGCTCGGTGGCTTGAACCGCCGCCCGATTTAAATGGTTCAGCATCCGTCCGTCCGTTCGCCCATTTTTGGGAAATCAGGATGCCTTGATGCGAGCCAAGCACCTGCTTGGCTCGCATCTGAGTAATTTGTACCAGCAGCCGATCGCAGTTTCTCCTTAATTTCACGTTTACATTTCAAAGAACGTAGACCATACTATGATATCTTGTGAGTGATGTTTGCTCTCGATTAGGAGAGTAGTTTGCGTACAGGAATTCTTAAAAACCCGACACACACACACACACACACACACACACACACACACACACACACACACACACACACACACACACACACACACACACACACACACACACACACACACACACACACACACACACACACACACACTTTTGTTTCGAACCCTAAACTATTCGACGGTTATGAGTCCAAACAGTTTTCAAAACTCTGTACAGAAGAAAATAAAAAGGACAACAAAAAATACCGCCAAGGGCGACGAGCCACCTAACGGCCTATCACCGACTGTTAAGGTTTGCAAACAACTGCTACGGCCCAGCATTAGCCACCTGCACTGCACGAGATTTGATGACACTTTCAAACCAGTACTACGTTTGTGCCCCAACGCACGCCATTACACTGCAGCCAGAAATTTTACACTCGATGTGGAGAAGCTGAGGTGCGTGCGGCGTCAGAGTGGGGCTGATGAGGAGCCACTTCGTGCAAGCCCACATTCATGGACTATTCTGATGTGTAGTCACCAGCTATCATTCTTTTTTCGCGCAAGAGAACGCGCATCTGGCCAGAAGGAGTGAATAGCATAGCGCAAGCGAAATAAAGAAGCGCGGCGCGGCCTGCACTACTAAGCCACAAAAGGAAGCCGTGCTCGTACGCCTTCTAGTAACATCAACCTGCAGCTGACACACCACCC
The DNA here is from genome assembly GCF_052857255.1 of Amblyomma americanum. Classification (NCBI taxonomy): domain Eukaryota; kingdom Metazoa; phylum Arthropoda; class Arachnida; order Ixodida; family Ixodidae; genus Amblyomma; species Amblyomma americanum. The sequence goes on along the minus strand of NC_135497.1, from coordinate 133,982,045 downwards.
TTGGGAGTACACGACTCCAACTACACATAATATGCTAATATGCTACACATAATAATTTCAAGTCTAAATGGACTGGCCGTAACCAATACTGAAAGGGGGGTGGGGGTGGGGGGCTTCGACAGGCCAAAAGGAAACGAAATAAAAAGCAAGGCAAGTATTTAAATTCCGACAGCGATGCTGGGTTGTGTCATTTTATGGCACACATGCAGCTAAGGCCATCATGCACCGGACGCGAGGATTACCACAGGAATGATTTACACGCAGACACTACCGGAAAAGGAACGCAAGGTGAGCGTGCGCTTGCCGAGACAGCGTAAATGCTGAAACGTGGCCGTTGAAACATATCCCTAATCCCTACCCTGATATCTATAACTCTACAACCCACGGTGGATTGGCAAGGGGTCGGATAAGAAAAAGCACACCAAGCGCACCCCAATAACGATTTCAAAGGATAATTTTCGAAATGCACGCACTGACAGGAGAGATGCCAAAGCTGGTCCTAGGACAGCGTATCAGTTCATGGTATGCCTAAACGTGTGCCTGAGAGAGAGAAGGCGTATATCTTGTAATCACAACAACGTTTGCGGATGACATACCCATGACCGAGGCGGCGCCGCTCTCAGGAGCACCCAGCTACGTCATCGTCTACGACAGAAGACCGGAGTGACGTAATCCCCTTCGCCACATCAGTCCAGACGAGGAGGGGCGAGCAAACAAAATGGGCGGAGCACAGAAACAACTAAACTTGCTGGAGTCTTGTTCGCTAACTGCTGGCGCCAAGTTTAACCTTGGTGCAAGAGAGACGGAGCCAAATAATAAACAAAAAGGCGTCGTCGCGTCTTCTCGAGGCAACTTCCCTGACTCATCGCGGCCATTGTTTAGGGGGGACCTGAAAAGCGGAAAAAGAACGCGGCAGGGTTTCTCCCTGAACAACGGCAGGCTGTCGTGACGCGCTGAATTGTGGGAAGCGCGTCCTTCGCGCCGGGCGCCTTTGTTCGCTGGCGCAGCTCAGTACACACGGAGTCGGAAAAGCGAACCCATTTGGCGCAACACATTCGCTCGCTGCGGTGGCGCTTAAGTCGGACGGCACACCGAATGTTCTGATGCCAGGGAGCGCCGCGTTTAGGCCCACAAGTTCTATACTTCAGAACCTAAACAACAAAGGTGTGGTCGGGATTACACTCGATTCCACAACACACTGGCGTACACAAACGCGCCAGAATATTCACTTTCGCAACCCTCTCTCAGCGGCCGCGGTGGCTCAGTGGTTATGGAGCTCGGCTGCTGTCTCGAAAGACGCGGGTTCGATCCCGGCCGCGGCGGTCGCATTTCGACGGAGGCGAAATGCTAGAGGCCCGTGTACTGTAACGTGCACTGACATCGTAAAGAACCCCAGGTGGTCGAAGTCCTTCACTACGGCGTCCCTAATAGCCTGAGTCGCTTTGGGACGTTAAACCCCCATAAACCACAACCCTCTCCCATGACCACCTCCCAAATGAGAACGAAACAAAACATAAAAAGCCCGGAAAGCTATAGAAAATGTATGCTCGCACCGATTAGAGCAGTCCCACTGGGTTAAGTCACGTTCCTGCGACTTTTTCGCGCTACGAAAGCCTCGATTAACGACAGCGGTGAAACAAGGTCAGCGTGAGAGCCGTACCACGATATCAGGTTAACCTGTTGCCGGGCTGGATGAAATTCGAATGATATGCTGTAGAACAGGCAGATCACGAAATCGTTATTCATAAACAGCAGTGAAAATGCTGCTAGCGAAATCTGAAATTGAGCTGTGAAAACCTGCTCTGAATACCTCTCCAAACATTCCTGCCGTAACAGCGGCGTCCCAAATACGGCTGGCTGGTCGAACTTCCTTTGCGCCCCGATCGAGGCCCACAGAACTAACACGCCCATCGTCTGCGCAATTCTAGACTCGTGGATAAGCAGGTGCAGCATTTGCAAAAAGTATACAGGTCATGGGCTTCGCTGCTGCAAGGCGGCTTTTCACGCGCGGAGCGGCCTCTTTACAGGCTACCGCGTTCCGTCTTGCGCTCGCGCTAAAAGTGTCCTTCAGCTGCCGTTGAAGAAAATTTTTGTCCACATCAAACACAGCGTCAAACTCCAACTCACGCGCGCGCAAATCAGCCGACGAGGCTCTTTGGGCTGAACACACCGTCGTTACTACCATAACTGGCGACAAGTACCCAGTTTCGAGCCATTTAAATTAAAATTGGGGAAAGCTTAAGCTTCCCTTTTGAGAGTTTAAAACGCGACAGCATTATCGGGTCCCGTTAGCATCGCCTACTAAAGTACGTAATTCCTAATTACCATGCAGCCGTCTCGGTGGTTATGGCGCTCGGCTGTTGACCCGAAAGACACGGGTTCGATCCCGGCCGCGGTAGTCGCATTTCCACGGAGGCGAAATGCCAGAGGCCCGTGTGCTGTGCGATGCCAGGGCAAGTTAAGAACCCCAGGTGGTCGAAGTTCTCTGGAGCCCTTTACTACGACGTCCCCTCATAGCATGATGGATGCATGCAGTTACTCATGTATGCATCAGTATGCATCAACGCATTCACCAAGTCAAAGGCCACAACGCATTCACTAGGTTCACCTTTACTCAGCTTCAACAAACGAGCCTGCGTGGCCCAAGCACAGCGTGCCATTCGCGATCCGAATGTCCCGTGTTCGATTCCCACCCGAAGCTAGATTAACCCAATTTTCTTTTCACTAAAACGACGACGACACGGGCTTTTCTTCGACACGGGACCCACGACGCTTCCGCGTTCAAGCCCGCTGTACCCTCTGACAGCTGATGGGGTGGGTGGCTAAGTTGGTTGCCGATCTACGCATACCGAATTGAAGCGAGCCCGCAAAAAAAAACAAAAAACGCAAGACTTTTTGGCTCATCAAAAGCAACCTCGCTTTAAGGAGCGCGACTTTCATGCCTCCTCGACGTGCGTGCATCAACGCGGCGGAAACACGCATGCAGAAGATGACCTGCCGGAAAGTACACGTGCGCGCCGTATTTGTCCGCGGCATCAAATAGAGAAGGCTCGGCAGCCGCGTTCACTCTGGCGGGTTTCCTCAGCACCAACGCACGTCCTATGTACAACCGGTACTGCGCGCACGATACCTGAACTGGCGGTTGTTTACGAACGAAACTGCGCTAAGCAACGGCGAACTTTGGGAAGGCTAGTTCTGGTCAAGCGGCTGCAGCCCCGCGTCGGATACGCGTGCGCAACGCCGCAAGCTCGACAGATCGCAATCGTCTCTTCATCCGCCACTTCGGCAGCGTCACGCGGGATGCACGAATGCCCACTCCCGAACGACATGCAAAGGCGGCCTTCGGGCTCAAACGGCGCGAGCAAGCGCAGGAGAAAAAAAATTCCGAGGGCAATTAAGACTGCTTACGTTCTGTGAAGGCGAAAGCATTAGCGCGTCATCGTGACCGTTCGGCCTCGACGCAGGTTGCGCACTGAGAGATGAAACGAAGGTGCGCCTCCGAACGCCGAATCCATAAAGGCCCGAGTGAAACACTCGGTTCGAATACCTGTCGCCAGCTACCTGTCTCGAAGAAGCATGCTATCTACAACGGCAAATCGCACGACACCATTCGCAATGGTGTAGGACAAGCGGCTGCGCCAGAATTTTGATAGGAAAATTTTGACACGATAGGAAATGAAATGCGTAGTCACTGTCTGACATATCGGTGGGCACCTAATTTTGGTAGTATGTTTTCTTCTCTACAATGATGCGCAAGACACTACTACGCATGAATCACTATGTGATATTCGCCTACGAACGATAAATAACTTATAATCTAATTTTTTTTTTCGTCATACTGTTTCGGTTTCAACAGCCAAGCGATACCTGTAACGTCAGAGTGTGCTTATGTGCCACGTGGGGCATGGAAAAACGTACATATAATCACTGCTTCATCGTTGTAATTTACTGCAGCGCTGAAGCCGGCCTTCCTCAAGAGCCGGAATGACAACGAATGTGGAAGCAGTGATTATAGCAGTTTTTTCATGTCTCACGTGACCTGCAAGCACACGTTGACGTCACAGTCCTCATTCGGCTGTTGAAACCGAAACAGAAAGAAACGGGATTATAAATTATTTAGCGGTGGTAGGCGAATACCAGGGGGTAATCCACGTATAATAATGCCTACGCATCATTACCGACGAGAAAACACGCACCCAAAAGTTAGGTCTCTATACTCCTTTAAGGGAAGCTATAGGCAAAAAGTCTGTGAAGACATACAACTGAAGGTGCATACGTCGTCGTTTCGAGTCCGTGTCGCAAGCCTCCATTTGACGTAAGATATATATTTAACAATAAATCGTATGACACCACCCGGAACGCTGTGCTACCAACGGATGCTCACAATTTCGGTACGAATGTAGTCGGGAAAACTGGCGCCACATTGAGGTCAGCCAGTGGGAGTGTGTATGGACGAACGAACATGTATATATATGATTGTCTGAAATGGCGGCGCTCGGCTTGCTGTGTGCGTCCTGCGGCCGCTTGATGACGTCACCTTATTTTCTTGCCATCGCTGGCATTTTCTGCACCATCTGCGAGTACACACACCGACTAACAAAATAACACACGCCCCGACCTCTCTGGCAATGGCACTAGTAATGCGTTTGCATTAAAACCTTCTAGTGCGAGTCCTGTCACGGTGAGGCGCACCGGTGTTCCGCACGGGTGCGACGAATTCTTGCGCCGAGAAGCTGAAAGGCGGGAAAATCGCGCTCGACCTCGACTCTAGAGAAAGCATCGCTCAGCACAAATTCGTCCAGCATAGCTGCTGCGCACGAAACTTTCCCCTAGTAGAAAGCGAACGACGCAGCTTCGTACCGCAATGCCGGCCGCCCACGCTGAAATACATGTTTCTGCACTTGCGCGCCAAGTATATATTCGCCGCATTTCCTCTTGAATAGGCTACCCATGACGGTTGCTGAAAGCCCCAACAACAAATGGCTATTTGTCTGCCCATACGTGGAAGGCGAGCGCGCCGAGGCCTCAGAATGGCTCCTATTTCACCGAGTATAGTGGCGACCGCAACGGAAACATCGTGAAGTGCCAAAGTGCACGTGCCTGTGCAGGTGGCATACACAGGTGCACGCAGCAGTGAGTTTTGGCGCAGGACAGACCACTTGCCGGCAATATAGTTACCCTGAAGCCTCCGACTCTTTCACTCACTATACCGCCCTCCCACCGTACCTTTCTTTTTTTATATAAACGACCATTTATGCTCCAAAATAGAACGAATTTTTCTACACATGTAGAGCGATAACGGTGTTTTGCTGCCGTAGTGAAGCGCGCATGCACGGATGAAAGCTAAGTCTGAACCTACGTAGGGGCTGCACCTTTCAGCCTGCTAAGCGGACGAAGCGCCCAACTAATGCGTCACGCGGAAGGAAATCCAGGAAAGGCGGCACGGCGCGCACCACCTGAACGCGCACGACACTATCGTGTCATATCTTGCTCGCTTGACATCGAAAACAATGCGCTGCGTCACGAAATTACACTCATCCGACTCGGTTCGCGGATCGTGCAGCGAACGACAACATGGCCCGGGCGCACGCACGGGTATGTTGACAGGGCGGAGACGCAAACCCGGGCGCCGGAATGAGAAAAGCGTACCGGCGCAAACGCCGCGCGTTTTTTCCCCGCGCGCGGCGACCAAGAAAAATGGCACGGGCCGCCGCTGTCAAGCAAGCGACATCTGCTAGACACAAGGCCATAGCGGGCAGACCTTCGCGGAGGAGTTCCGTCGGCGGCGGCCCGAAGGCTGCCATACATTTCGAGGCAGATCCGCGCGGCCAACAAGGACACAGCGTCAAGGACAAGGCCGCCCCAGGCATGCTGGGCCATGCGGCGTCGACGCATGGGGCCGCCGCGCGCTCGAAATGGGAAAGCTAGCAGCGCGGGCCCACGCAACTCGCGGTCAGAAACAAAAGCGAAAACACCCGCACGGCCATTCGCCGCCAACAGAACTCGGCAACTAGCGAGGGCAGCACGACGGCAGGGGCCGAGAGCGCAGCATCCACAGCGCGCGCCAGAAAGTAGCGATAAAGCAACAAAGACGACCAGAGGCCGAAAAGATGGCTCCCAAGCTGTTCACGGATACCTTGAACGTCGTGACACAATGAACAGAGGATCGCTCAGGCGCTGCTTCAGCGACCTCCGGCCAACACCTTGCAGTCGGTGCAAGATGCACTTTCGAAGCAGAACCAAATCGCTTTCGTGTCCTCGCTCCGGGAACAAAAGACGACGCAAGGTGTCTTGCTGCCAAAGCAGCACTAGACGCAACCGAAGGGGAAAAAACAAGGCACAGTAACTGTTGCTGCCCGCGTTACCGTCGATAGGAATGAGACGCCTGCATGGTGAAGCAGCCCTGAACCTTATCACGAAAAACGCAACCTTCCCGAACGCAATTAAGGACACGGCAGACCCCGAGAGGACAAGTAAGCCAACAAGTCGCGGGTGACCATCCCATTCCGCAAACCCGGTGAGCACGACGTGCTGGCCGCCGCATGCGGTGTGCCCCCGCAGTCGGTCGCCAGAGTGGCCGCGGAAGCGAATCTCGCTGTGCACGACTGACCGCGACGAGGGGTCAACGAGCGCGAGGACAGCGAGGTCTGACAACGGCCCCGGCAGAAGCGCGCCTACCTTGTACACGTCGTTGGCGCGGTCGAAGCACGAAGCCACGGCGACGATGGCGGGCTCCATGGCGGCGGCTGCGCGGACGGCGGCCGGCTGGCCGAAGCGCTCGGAAGAAAGTGCCCGCTTCCGGTCGTTGCAACCCGGAAGCGGCGATCCAGATGCGAGCCTCACCCCGCGAGAGACGGAAAGCAGGCTTCCTGCTCGCGTTTCCTCGTCGCCAGGAGAGACGAAACGAGCGGCAAGGTCGAACCGCCGGAGAGCGCGCCGCGAAAGGGAGAGCGCGGCCAAAGGACAGAGAAACAGGTTCCACCAAGGCGACAGGCCCCGGGCGCTTCCGCCGCGGGCCCGGACAAACCCCTTCCGTTACGCAACGCGGTTCAAGGGCGCCCTAGGGTCGCGACACACGGGCCCGGCCACGGAGGCGCGGACACAGGGCAGCGAAAGCGTAAACAAAACAACACGAAGAACTAAACAGGCCCCCAAGTTGCTCTTCTGCCTACCACCACTGTATTCCCTCTAGGTGACAGCGCTGCAGCGTGAAATTTCTCCCTTCAAAACAGGACTTCGGTCACCCCGGCTCGAACCAGAGCACGCACGCGTGATGGGGAACCTGCGCTGCCAAGGTGGCACTGCAGTTGTTCCATTCGGTGACTAAAAACTGCTTTTGTCAGCCGCTTGGGCCGCTGCAAACGCGAGAACACATTCTGCGCGATTAGATACCCGCGCATGGCTGACAGCACTGATTTCCTAGCTTCTCTCGGCGTAGCCCAGATAGCTGACGCACGGCACGTGCGCCTTCGACAGAGCGCGGAGGCTCACGCCAATAAGTGCCTGAAGGTGGCACGGAAAAGTACAAATAGTATAGTGTTCCTGTATTACAGGAACACTATAATACTACTACCCAAAACTGCTTGCTCTTCTCGCTAGGCAGTGTGTTATGGCGCTGCAATCGGCACCGCAAACTTCAGCGCAAGTTCCCCATAAGCTGCGCGCGTCGCCAATGGCGGTCCGACTGTCACGCATGCGCCGGTGCGAGACTGCGGGAGCAGCAGCCGTGAATAAAGCTCCCCGGAAAATGCACTACGGTCACAAACGCGAGAGGGTGGCCAAACGGACGGAGCGAAATGGAAAGCAACGGAAGAAGCCGACAGGAAGTCGAGTTGGAAACGCGCCTTATATATTAGAACGACGCGGCGTAGACGAGACAGATACACAAGGAAAACACAGGACGGCGGCGGCGAGAAACAAACCATTGCGGCGACTGTATACATATCCCATGGGCCCTCGAAGACTGCCAGCCGGGTGAGCTGTTTCCCGCCGCCGATTCGTCGGCCCAACGGGGACTGTCAGAAGTATTCGAAATACACCGCGACTCGCTCATTTCCAACCGGGGCACGATCCAGATCAGAGCGACTCCCATACGAGCAGCAAAGCGGCTGAGAGGAACAACTCCAGGGTCGTTGGTCTCGCAGCTGGAGCGGTGCCATCGGCGCGAATTTTCGATTACGTCATTTAAAGACTGGGCGCGAAAAACCCAGACGCTATAGCCACCGCCCAGTAGCAACTGTCGCCAACTGTCTCAGTGACGTCCTGTTATTCAGCCAACGCGCCCAAGCAAAAAATCGACGGTCTGCGCGACTGCGCAAGGTGTAGCGCTTACGTGCGCAAGAAGCGGGCATGCGCGTACACAACTGCTTGCAACCCTACACACGCTTTAAAGCCCCCCCCCCCCCCCCTTCCCAGTTAAAATTCTCCCAGCGAGTGTCTTTCGACGCCCGTGCAGTAAGGCGTAGGACGCTTAATTTATGAACAGCACGGTTTTACAGGTTTTACGAAAATTGCAAGACCTATAGCGATTCTTGCACAGCGCCTAACATGGCGCGGATGAGAACACCTCAGTCTCGGCAATGGTAAAAAACGCTTGCAACGAAAGCAAAAGCTGCACTATAACCTCAACGTCATTAACCATTAATGCTGATGAAGCTAACCGGTTACCTTGTGAGGAAATAACGAGAACTTGGAACAAACAGTTCCGAATTAAGGCCCAATATCGTCACAATGCACAGCGCATTCATCTCTGGTGGTTCCCTTTGACACACTGAGCACGCAGCTCGGACCTCTTCATAAATATTTAGGCTCCTTGATGGCTCGAGAAATAACGGTACATATATAGAGGCGTCTATTTCGAGGAGATAGATGAAACTGTAAATGAATTCCACCTCACGGAAACGTCGATCCCTCCTCGGATTCGTGAGCAAAACGAGCGCCGTCATTCACTTTCACCCCGTCGCCATTAGGGTCGGCGACTACAGCAACCAATGAACACGCTGCACGATTTACAAGCTCCGACAACTGCCTGACGGCGTTTCCAAAATCGGAGACCACGAGGCCGGGGACGAAGACGCGCGCGCCGCCGCCACAACGAGCGCTCGTTTTCCAGAATTTTCCGCCTGTGGCCGGGGCAGCAGGCCCGCTGTCTGGCCTGGAGGGGCCGTCGGACGATTCCGCCGCTGACAACCGCCCGAGGAAGCGCCTGTCACGGGAACCGTGCAGCTCGGTCTAAACATAGAGCCCGCTCGTGCCGATATGCCCGGCACGATGAGTCGCCGCTTATTCCGTCCGGTGCACGCGCCAATCTGGGACGTATATCGGGGCCGCGGCTGATGCAACTGGCTACGCAACCCCTCACGCTTTGCACAGCGTCAGCTCAGACGAGGCGGGCAATCTTGGCAAACTATCTACATAACGCGCCCGCATAAGCGCAAGAAGCGATTTCCGACATGAGAACCGCACGGTACGGAATAAGCGCGAAGCTGGCCCGAATATATGACAACGTTCCGTATGTCTTCGTATTCGTCCCATAGGCCGATGCACTGCAGTCGCCAGTGCCTGCTCCCCCAACCCACCAAGTTGTGCCAGTTTCGCTATTGTTGTGGCAACGGAAGAGTCGAAAATGCAAGCTCGACGATGTTCAACGAAACAAAACAGCGCCAAGGAACTTGAGCTCCCCGCCAGACTTCACACAGAACGGTGCGAGAAGGCCCGGTTTCCGGACACTATACGCAGGAAAGTCAGAGTAGACACACACGAACGAAGCTCAAATATTTAACAGCAGTGTATACGCTAAACACACACGCTTGAGGCAGAACAGCGTGTTTGGTGCAAGATAAGAAAACCCAGTTTAACCCGCCGCGGTGGCTCAGTGGCTATAGGGCGCTCCGCTGCTGATCCGGAGTTCCCGGGTTCGAACCCGACCTCGCAAGCCGCGTTCCGACGGAGGCGAAACGCTAAGGCGCCCGTGTGCTGTGCGATGTCGGTGCACGTTAAAGATCCCCAGGTGGTCGAAATTATTCCGGAGCCTTCCACTACGGCACCTCTCTCTTCGTTTCTTCTTTCACTCCCTCCTTTATCCCTTCCCTTACGGCACGGTTCAGGCGCCCAATGATATACGAGACAGATACTGCGCCATTTCCTTTCCCCAAAAACCGAAACCAAACTCTGGACAAAGGCACAATGAGAAAGCAAAGCGGGAACGCCCGGGTACAATTCGCAACCTGCCTCCAACCACAGACAGATGCACCCGCCACATCTTCCGCACTCGTTAGGAATTCCGTGAAGCAGAAAGCGGGATGCCTGCACGTGAACCCCTTTCGACATGGTCTCGGACGCGGTGCGCGACTGAGAGCGCCAGTTCTCATCGCGCGAGGTCCGAGGTCGTCCCAGTGGCGGAACGATCGACCACAACCGCGCCGAGAGAAGCGTGGCAGCTAGATGCCGCGCTTTGTTGCCAAGAAAAGCCGCGCGCCAACACGGAGTCGAAATCGCCTGGCACACAGCAGCGGGAATGCGGAGCTGCCGAGATTATCCCCGTTCTTGCCTTCCAGCGATTTCGTTACGTAACGGCGATGCATACCACCGATATTCCATTTCCTGTCTCGCTTACGACACCGTTCACCGCAGTTCCGCGCCCCAACTGCGTGTAAAGTAGGCGGCGAGCTATGGCGCCACCGGATGTTCTTACCACAGCCGCGTGTATTCTTAAAACGGGCCCCTCCACGCCAGTCTTGGCCGTTTCCTGGGTCCGTCATAATCGCCCGCTAGGCTTCGTCGGATCATGCTGCATTCTGAAAATAACAAGACCCATCTCCATGAGCAAGATGACCGGAGTGGGGCAGATATGTTCGAGAGTTCGTCTTCAAGCAAGACAACGGATAAAGCCGGAGATTGGCGGACGGCAGGGTGCGTTGCTCCCGCTGCGCCTGGCCTGCCCCTCCAGTCCGCCAGCGGCGCCGAGAGGGAAAGCCTTTCGGGGCGCGAACGGAGCGCGCGCGTTGGCGCCCAAGCGGAGTTTGAGTCACTCGTGCGTTTCGCGCAGGAAACTACACGGAATGCGCCTGGGAAGACAGAGGCGAGCAATGGCTCGCTATAGAGATGTTCAGTAGACGCTATTCGCAGCTATACCTTTAGGCTTGAGCTACTCACCTTAAATCACTCTGAAAACTAAACATTTTGGCAGAATTGCCCGTCTGGTTGGATTTGAAAAGTTATAATAAACTGACTCGCCGCCAACCAAAACTTTTTTCAAAATTTAAAACCCAAAGTTTCGAAGCTGACTGGGCTCCTTTCAGGGGTGACTGGGGTTTGTGGCTAGCGCGTCTTGCAAGGTAGAGGAGCAGGGGGCCCGAAAGAAGGAAAGCGGTGATGTGAAAGGTGCGGAGGGGTTTTAAATTAAAAAAAAGTTTTGGCAGGAGACGAGTCAGTTTATAATAAAGCGCTCTCACTCGGTTTATTCTTGATAGAAGGCCGAAGAAGGCACACGGGAAGGCTGAACAAGCGTAGTTACCCGCATGGTTCCTCGGTCCTGAGCAGTCATTTTTTTTTTAGAGAGTAAGTACATGTAACCATAGGATGAAAAAAATCTTTTCAGATCGCGTTAAACAGTAATGACACACTGGCGTGTGCTCACAGGGAAGCATAACTGGACTACGCTACAGGCAGAACGGAACTACAGGTAATGCCGCAGGGTACTGGTACATCATTTCGTGCCGTGCGCAACAAAACCCGAACGTATGAGAACAGCACGGGTCAATTTTCTCCCGGTTCTCCACATCTATGGGCACCTCCGGAATTTTCTTTTTTTTTTTAAGCGCTCACGTCTGTTTCCAAGTGTGAAAATAAATGGAAAGTTTCCGTGCTCTGCGTTAAGGTGTTCTTAATGCCTTAAATAGAATGAGGACATCAGGATGAAAAACAGTGAATTGCTAAAAACTCGGTGTCAATTTCAGAGTGTTAATTTAAATTAAAAACTCGGGTAGTTTTGTTAGTCACGCAGCAAGGAAGAACTTTCACGAACATAAACAGCGGACTTCGGCAGACTGACACACTGCGCTCTGGCGTGCGCATTGTGCCGCGAGGTTTTCGCCGCCCGCCCTCGACCGAACCACCTGCGCTAGGGAGACGCAGCTGACGCGACAGGTGTGTCACACCGGGACAAGCGTCGTGACCCCTGACGCAGTGCGCGCAGCACCGATATGAGACGCTCGCCGCCAAGCGCGCGCATCGTAGCATATCGCGAAGGTCCCCGCGCGGGCCAGAATTAATGCGGCCATCAGACGGGGGTGTTTTGAATTCCCCGCGGCCGATGCCGCCCGATACGACCGGTTGCGTCGTAAACAATGTGTCGTTGAACTGCGCGCAGACGCTGCGCTCAGCAGGACGGGACTGGCGAGCTACCAAGCCGCGAACCGTGCCCAGATAAGGAGGCAGCATCGCAAATCGCGCTCCCCGTTCGGGCCTACGCTCCGCGGGTAGAAAATGCACCGTGCAAGCCATGCAAACGCCGACTGCGGCTGCCTGGGCGTCGCGAGGTCCGCCCGACGAGAATCGTCCTGAGCGGGGTCTCCGGAGGTGGTTTCATTTCGAATGAAGGGTCGCAGAGGCGGCTGCACCTATACGATGAATACTGCAGTATCGAACGATCTAATGCCACTGCGGGGTGGTGTTCACTGTCAACAATTCTGCGTGTGTACGACCCGCCGCGGTGGCTTTTTGTGGCTGTGGCGTATACTGGGCCTGAAGTCATGGGTTCGATTTGCGGCCGCGGCGACCTCATTTCACTGCGAAAATGCCCGTGCACTGAAATCCCGTCACCGAACGCCGCGTGGCCAAAATTATCCCGGACCCCTCCACTACGGCGTCCGTCATGGCCGCTCTATCTGCTTTCAGTCATCACGAAAGAGCACAGGCTAGGGATAAAAAGAATTCAGGGGGGCACTTTGTTGACCTAAAGTGCGGTGAGGCGAATGCCTTTAGCGCGGTGCTGCTGCTTAATTTTGTGTCACTGATGTGTGGTTAAGATGTTAATTAAATACACAACTGTTCGTGAATCTTAAATGCTGGAGGCACTGGAGGGCATTTGGTAGGCATCCATCTGATTAGACGCCTTTCTGCAAACACACTCCAGCGTCCTAGACAAGGGGAACTGCATATGCGTCGGCAGGAAGTAGCGTAGTCGTTAGCACGCTCAGTTGCGGAGCAGAAGGATGGTGGTTCGAATCCCATCGTGCACAAAGATTTTTTTTTCTTATCGAGTTGAAGAGCGTGACGGACGGACGGACACCGCGAGTATGAGCCATTAAAGGCTTTCGCCGTAAAACGCGAAACTGAAAGAATGTATATGACATTCTCTCTGGCTCGGAAAACAAATGTGCAGGGTGACAAACCGGCAATTAATGCTCAGCGATGAATGAGGCGCACTCTTGAAAACAGCGCCAAGCAAACAACGTCCGGTGAAACGTGAATAGATGCATGGGCCCAGATAAGACTGCTTACTGTGCGATGTCAGTGCACGATAAAGAACCCAAATCAGTGGAAATTACTCACGAGCTCTCTACTACGGCGTCCCTCGTAGCCAACCCCGCTTTGGGACGTTAAACCCCATATACGATAAGATACCATACCACACCAAAGATAGACTGCATTCTTTGCGGCCAACGTGGCTGTCTATCAATAACAGAGAGAGAATAAAGCAGGCGCAAAAGATTACACGCACCACTTTGAAGCCAGATTTCAGTTTCCAAGCGCATCGGCAGGTACCGTACCACGAACTAGGGCATCGTGTGCCGTTTCACATGCACCATTAAGCAAGCAGGCTTTGTGCGCTCGCACATGCCCGGACAACGGCACTGAAAGCAATGACTTGGCAATGCACCCTACTTCAAAAAGACAGAAAAGGCTGCAAAACCACGTTCGGGACTGGTTAGCCTGACAGTCCTGCCGAGCCTGTCTGGACTCTTGACATCTGTATTTTTCAAAGTTTCACGCGTTAGTCTGCCAGCAGGTGTCCCTTCACATCCACGTGCTTGCACCGTATGGGCAGAAGACTCAGATTTCCTTCTCTCAAGATGAACGGAACTTGTTCGCCAAGCGAGCCCACGTTGCAGCACCGGCCCGCTACACATGGAGCCACGACGCCCACCGAGAGAGTTCACCGCATCTCGCACGGCGTCCCACTCGAGGAAGAACAGAAGGCCGCGCACTCTCTGGCTCGCCTGATGTTACCTAACAGCCAAGTGGGCCGTGATAGCGCGCCAGCAGCGGCACTGCAGGTCGAAACCTGTCCGAAAGGCATGGGCGATTCAGGAAGCGCTCCGAAAGCGATCCCGGCCCGCGCACTGGACACGCTTCTCTTTCTAGGCTATCCTAAACCGTTGTGTTTTTGGTGGAAAGGTTTATGCAATCGGTCGCAGGAGGAAGCCGGGCAGCGCTGCAAGCCATTTGGGAGCCAGCGGCTGCGCCGCCGATGGTGGCCGATTAGTGAAATGGCCCGGGATAAAAATGGCCACAGTGGCCACAAGCAGAGAGGCTTCCAGAAAGTTCCTTCGGCACCGAGCGGCGGCGGCCATGCAAAACGGGTTTCCGCGCTCACTGCCCGCGGACGCCAAGAAGCGGCGCCACCTGCTCGCTGTCGCCGCAGGTCTGAGGACGGCTCGCTAGTGCCATGGCGGCAGGAGAAAACAGAAACAACTGACGCTTGTTCCGCGCAAAAAAAAAAAAAAACTACCACGATATAAACACAGCAGTCGTTACGCTATTTAACACCGCTCTGCCAGACTACGGAAAGCAACGAGCTGCAGAAGAAAGACATGTCCCCCTTGAACTAAGCCAACAGCAATAGCAATACTGGCTGCTTTCTAAGTTTTGCAGTAAAGCCATTCTCCTTTTCCTCGCCGCTCAGCAAAACGACTGTGATAACTCCACTAAATGTCTCAATGGAGTCAAGAAATTACTAAACGATGAACACGGTCGAATGAAATTTTGATTAACAACTTGATAAACAAACGTCGTTCTGGTGCAAAATCTATCTCATGAACTCAACGTTAAAAAAAAGCAGTCTTCTGACTCTCAATCTTAAATCCTGTCACCATAGCGCAGAGAGATTGCATCAATTGTTCAAATTAAAAAAAAAGTGGAGAAAAAATGTTTACACTCTAGTTTTTACGATTACATGCCAAGGGCTACCGAGCGCAAGAAATGGGCATGGGCGAGAGCGGTTTAACCCTTTTAAGGACAGCGGGACCGACACATATGGTCCCAACTGGCCTTAAGTGACGTCAAACGAATAACTGTGAAATTATGTACCGTATTTTTGGGAGCCGAATTAGTACTACGAAACTATCACACAAACAGATTTGCGTGTTTTTATCTGCCGCTAATGGGCCTCCTAGTGTGTGTGTTTTTACGAGCGCAGGCGCACAGCTCGACGCGGCCCAGTTTGATGAAAGAAAGAAATTGTGAAAAATCGTTGCGCTTTTGAGCCTTTTCCTTCAGTCAACTGCCTCAAATACTTATTGAAGCAATAGTCAGTTGTAATGCAAGTTTTCTTATGCGCCGCAAACACTGAGGAACGGATACGTACCACATCTAAGGTCTTTTTAAGAAGTCATTGGTACAAATGCGTACCGTTTATTTCTAATAAACCAGTACTCGAAATGGCTTGAAAGTGATGTCGTTAAATTTCTACCGTCATTCTGAATGCAACTGAGCCATTTATGTGCATGTGAGGCATGGATATAGCTTGCGCCTTATAAAGTTGTTTAGCGGCTCAAAGCATTCAGCGCAGGCAATGCCGGCTGCCAGCCGGTGTGCAAGCTTCGTCGCAGCGGCGAAGTGCTCCGCGGCGAAGCTCACGCAGCGCTGCGGCGAATTCTACTTCAAATAGTAGCAGTCTGGTTTAGGTATGGTTTGGTTTATAGGGTTTAACCTCCCAAAGCGACACTGAGGCTATGGGAGACGCCGTAGTGGAGGGCTCCCGATAATTTGAACCACCTGGGGCTCTTTAACTTGCGCTGACATCGCACAGCACACGGGCCTTTAGATTTTTGCTATAGCAGTAGTAGTGTAATACTAGCTCTTAGAAACAAAGGTAGTAAAAAGGCAGTAACGGCAGCTGTTACTACCTTTTTTTTAACAGTTACTACCTTTGTGCTACCTTCTTATCCCTTCGTTACTACCTCCATGGAAGAGCAGGTAGTAAAAATGCAGTAATCGCTGCTGTTACTGCCTTTTTTTTTTACCCTTACTACCTCGTTGCCACCTCGACGGAAGCAGATGTAGTAAATGCAGCTCCTACTGGTATGACACCACCTGGAACGACCGTCGGGAAAGGCATACGATTGGAGCTACATAAATAGGCGGCTAGAATTCCTGTATGGCGTTATCCTTCAACCTGACTAAGAGGCGTATGCTATATGCAATGGGAAATCGTATGACACCACCTGCAGCGGTGTACGACGAACGGTTGCTTCACATTCGTGATACCGAAGTCGGGAAAAACTGCCGCCACACGGACGTCCACCAGTGTTGCGGTCCGACACCGCGCGCTCCTGCTCACATGTGTGGTGCCCGCCAACGCGTTACTAATGGAAACACTCTAGCATTTCGCCTCTATCGAAACACGACCGCCGCGACAGAGATCGAACCCGCGTCCTTCGGGTCAGCAGCCGAGCACCAGAACCACTGAGCCACCGCGGCTGCCCACAATAAAGAATATATAAACGCGTTACATGTGCCTTTCAAAACCGATTAACACAGCCAGAAGAGAATAAACAACTTGACCATGCAGATAGAGGGCACAAAATGGCCTCTTCAAACGGACCTCTGCTTGGCAGCTGTCGATACGTGTGTACCTGTCGGATCTCAAACATAAATAACGGGAACATACAATCGCCGGGCGTATGCATTCAGTTGTACGGACGGCAGGGACCTGTTCGTTTTGGTTTGACAATGTGCCTAACCCCATCGTCGCTGTGTTTAAGAGGCCGCGCGGCAAAGCAACTGAAGTGCCGAAGGAGTATGTTGGGATTCAGTATGCCGTACTCGATACGGGCAATTGCTACTTTCGTGGCAGCGTAGGATGATAGCGTGTTCACATTTGTTTCGTAAGAGGTAGGTAAGTAAATAGGAACGCACTGAAACCGCGAAACATTCACCAGGAATGTGTGCCCTACGCGCGCACGTAAACACTGCTGGCTAGCCGGCGACGCGGCCTCCACATCCACGGACGGACAGGAGCGGCTCCGGTCATACCACATTAAGGGGGGATTCGCCGCTGCACCTCAGGGTGGCGACCCTGCTCGATAGCAGCCTTGATTCGAAAAGCTGCGGCAATTGGTGGAACGCAGTCATTGGTTTTCTGCAGTTTCCACAAACCTATTAAAAAAAAAATGCATGTCTCACATGCATTCACATCAGTTCCGAATTTCACTTCATTCAAGGCCCCACACAAAATGCCTCAGACATTCTATCGTGTCCAGAATCTTTTCTTTCAAGTTATGCGACGACTTCAGATGGGAGCTCTCAGGGTGCGATGAAGTGGAGGCCGCCGCAGTGAGCGATACACGTAGCGACCCCCATACAGAGCACACTCCAGCGATGAAACTTAGGGAGTACTTTATACACGAGCTACCAAACTGCGCTGGTGCACCCGCGTAAAAATCCAACAGCCCTTTACATTTCCTCTACGGAGCGCGCGGGAAAAGTTTTGAAGAGCGAAGCGCGCTCCATGTCATTTTGGCCGGGCCTGTATCACGCGGGTATAGGTACACATCGAGACACCCTATAGTATACACACACTAGGCGTAGAGCCACTTCACATTTTACCCGCGGTACCAAACTCCGAAGCTGAGCCAATGGAGAGAGCGCGAAAGGGTCTCGCCATGGACACGCGCTGAGACTAGCCCGTCCACGCCGTGCATTACCCGATACGTTGAGCCAAGGCTCATTCGGAATGAACGTTCGTGAACAATAATGGAACAAAGACGAAAAACAAAACTGTCGCGGCGTGCGATGCGACACGCACGCAGAGGAGAATCGCGTACCGCGGACGTTGTCCTCCAGACAGCACACGTCTCTAATGTCCGCAAGAACGCTTGCCCCCGATGAGGATGATGTCACTGTACCCAACGATGGCAGCCCGCCTGATAAAAGACCGAGGAATGCGAGCGAAGTGCATACGACAGCCTGACAAAAAAAAAAAAAATCTCTCTCCAGGCAGGCGAACACGAGCACACGGTCGCTGTACGCTGTGACGTGTCACGAAGAGAGGGAAAACGCGCCACACCACTGCACAAAAAATTTCGGGGGACTGCACTCACAAACTGAGCGCCACCACAAGCAAAACCAACAACGCGATGGGTTGGACAAATGTTTAGGCGAATCCCCCAAGGTGGAGTAGATTTGTAATAAGGGAGTGATTACTCATTGGCATGCACCGAAGCGCAACTGCGAAGTTTCCGAGAAAGCTGTAGAGCTTTCCTTTGTAGCCGCGTGGCTGTGCTTGGGTGGATGCCAATGAGAAATTACTCCCTTATTACAACGTCATGGGTCTGCCGCACGGTATTGTCGGGCCTTTCAGAGGGAACGTTTCCTCCATTTTTATTACTCAAGTCGGTACGCCATTAACGGATGAAACAGACAACAGTGTCAACGGCCACATTAACTTTCGCACCACAAGCTCTTTCGCCCGTAACGAGTAGTGTTTCGGTTCGAGCGGATTTTCAGCAGTATAACAAGCACCGGATATGACTTTTTTTTTTCTTATCCTTTGAACTGCATGCCGCTATTGACTGCGGCACTGTCCACAACGGCAAAAAGAAGGAAGTGACGCATAGACTGACTGCCTGCGCACTGTCGCACGCGACGAAGACGCTACAACCAGCTTGCTCAACGGGAAATCGTAACAGACAGGGCGAAAACAAAGCAGACAGGACTGTCCGCTCATCAGGTGTGTCTGCGCTGTGTGAAGTTGTGAATCGTTAACAGCCTAAATCTCAGCACTTATCCAGCAAAGAAGCAGAACAAAGGAACCAATGCGAAAACACTGAAATACGACAGTTTTAGTTGTGCATCCGCAACGGCGTACGCAAGGAGCTCGCGGGGACGGCAGTGCGCATGCGCACAACGCAAGCACGAGGCCTGCGCCTTACGTGCGCAGGCCAGAGCAGTTTTCGTTGCGGCGTTTCGACGCCTGCGTGATTAACGTTGACAACATGGTGGCGCGCTGCCGCCCGCTTCGGGCTAAATGAACCACTGCCGCTGCATTCTTCGACGCGATAGCTCCCGCTAAATGACTGTATTCGCTTCAATTTTGAGCACTCTAACCCCTACGTAATGACATAGGCGGCAAACAGCCATTGTTTTTCATACAAATAGGAGAGTTTCTTCAAACTATGTACGCAGTACACTGCCGTCATAGCAACTACCACCAGGCGTGTCAGCATTTATATTTATATTTAACTTTTGTTTTCTCATTAAAAAAGTATTTGAATGCATTCATTATTGGTATTAGAATTACAGAAAAAAGAAGTTTCCTAGGCACACAGCTGAAGAGTTTTGACTTGCTATCCATAGATGGCGCCACAGTGTTTGCTTCTGGGCGACACTTGTCACCGCCCCGATACAAAGGGGACGTTAATAATTATCTTTCTGCCACGCTCAACGAAGTAGCCAGTGCGCCGTGACATGTGCCTCTTGCATACGCACAACAAAAACTGCCAAATAAACGAGGAAGCCACGCATGGAGTCACTCCGAGCCAGCAGGGAATACGCAATCCAGCTCGCCGGTCCACTCTCACGAAAGTTGCTTGCCAGATTTAACGACTGGCCCAGCAACCGCGAAAATACTACTGATAAAGTGGAACGAGTCGCGCCGGTCAATAATGTATTGCCTTTATCCAGAAACGAATAGCCTACGACAAGGACACAGCAGTTGTACTGCATACTTCATGCAAGAGAGCAGAAGAGAGATGCCAGTGAAAAAAACGCCACAAAATCAGCATTATGAAACGTGTCGAAATTATGTGCAGCCAACCGCGCCGCGATGGCGTAGAAAAACGACCAGTACGCGTGCTGGCGGCCTTCGTACTTATTAAAAGCACAAGAAAGCATGTTTTGCGGACTTGGCAAATCGCGCGAAAAAAAAAAAAAAAGAGGGGTGGGGGAGGGGGCAGGGAAAGGCAAGGGCTCACAACCAACTTCAGGAGAGATGAATTCCGGATCGCTCTGCTAGGACAAAACGGTGACACTGAATGACCTGAAAAACGTTTCTCATCGAGGGAACATGGAAGACCTTCCATAGGGCATTAGCCCAGCTGGTGGCGCAAACTCTGTACTGAGAACGTTCAAGCACTACCATTGGATGGGTGCCACTGAAGCGGCACAAGAATGCTTCGCGTCCCAGCGTCCATCTCCCTGTCGCCAAGTTTCCCTCAAATAGTTTTGTTTTTCTTCCTGGAAATGATTCATAGCCGGAAGTTCACAGACACGTCCGTCCACATGCCCCCCCCCCCCCCCTCCCTCGACCGCTCCGCCTTGACCTCAAGGCTAAACAAAGCGACAACGTCATAGTAAGAGCTCCTACGAGAAAACGCCCCGGGGCAGGTAATGAACAGAAAGGCCACGCTGCACGAGAAAAAGAAAAAATCCAGCTGGAAACACGGGCCGCATAAGAGAAAAAGCAGACGTCGGAGGGAGCGAGATTAGAGGAGCCCTGGCGAGTCAAAGGAAACTGCGACCTCCGTCCTCTGTCCGTTATCATTAAAAGACTCTGTCCGAGGCGACATTAGCCCCGTCGGCGCGGAGATGGCGAGCTGTAAAGCGAACGCGCCAGGAAGGCCGCCCACATTCCGCGGCAGGTATACGATAAGCGCTACGCCGAGCCGCTCGCCACGACTCGAGACGTCCCGAATTCGCGAAGACGTCCAGCGAGCTGCGGGGCCGCGCGCACGGGTCACGAGCGGCATTGAGTGATGCCCGCAGCTACACACGCGCGGCCCAAGAGAAACACTTGCGATCGACGGCATGCATACAAGCCATGAACGACTCGCAAACCTCAGCGATCTGACGCGTCCACACAGTCGCCCTTCGCGTGCGTTTTCTTGCCTGTCTGCGCGGTGCGGCAGCGATTACCAGTGGCCGCCTCCTTCACACGATGGACGGCCTGCGCACGCACTGGCAAAGCGCGTTGCTGTACGCGGGCATCACTCGCAAAGCTCGAGAGTATACGACTGCGGCAGCTTCACACACAAACTGCGGCACTGGATCGTGCCTGTTTAAAAAAAAAAAAGAAGAAAACTCGAGTGGACACTTGACGCGATAGCGTTAACTGATCCCTTCAGTGACCTAGGGTCCTGTCTCTGTACCACTTCGCAGACGCGGTCATTCTCAACATTCACAGATCGCTGATAGTCTTCACACTACTCCTGGTGCAGTGGTTAAGCGATGCGCCACTGCACCGACAGGCAGCTGTTTCAAACACAGGCGCCGGTTGTGAGACCCAGGAATCTCTCTCCAAGTAACCTCTCGCAACCAAACATAACTGCCACCTGCCACGGTTGACAGGTTGCGATGACGTGACAAGGTCACGTGAACTAGGAGGCAGGTGGGCCACCTGCTTTCTCGCTCACCACGCCGACGGCGATTTTCTGCCGAACGGGGGAACCTTAACGCTACTGCGTTAAAATCTGCACCGATTTCAGCAGCTAGAAACTGCCAAGACACAACCGGCACCGACGAGACGTGGGGAGGTCGCCGCGACAGCGAACAGCACTTGAGGAACGGCCTCAACGCCGCTTCCCTTCTGACACAGGAAATGAACGCAGAAAACAGCGGACGCCTATTTCAAGCGCCACGCGCACGCATATAGACGCACACGCGCGCGCAGCTTCAACGGTATATTAATGCGGCAGCATTGGAAACCTCATAGCGGAAAAAAACCCGGCGTAGTGGTGTCATCAAATTCGCTGACTGGTCGAGACTGTCATGACGTCAACGGGTCACGTGACATGCCACCTGCCAACCGTGCGCAGTATGGATAGAACACACACACAAGAGCGCCAGCTGCGCATGCTATTGCATTATCACAATTAATCGGTGATTAAGTGCCCCCTGATTTTTTTTTTTTACCCTTCCATTGAAAACGCACCACGTTCAGCATGACGTAATAATTAATCTCACACGACACATTCCCTATACCGTACCACACGCATGTGGAAGCATGCCCAGCCAGTCGCTGAACCTGGAGGGATGTCACCAATTCCGAGCCCGGTTTGAACCCATATACTCCTTTTGTCGGCCACAAGCGTTGCACTCTAAAGGTTCGTTGCCTCCCTGACGCCCTCATTTCTCATCTCAGCGATTACTCACGACCCTTTGTTATCTCCGATACCTCAGGTGCAGCCCCTTTATTTTTTTTTCCCTTGTTCCTGCTGAGATACTGCCGTATAACGGAAAGTCGTGCGTGTTACATCGCTCCGAGCAATTTCCGCGGTATTAGGATCCAAAACATCCGAATGCACTGTAATAGAGATCGTTGGAAGCGTTTTTTGCGGCTGTACTACAACCCCTGCCGACAATATTACAGGCTCCAAACAATCAAATGATGTAGCTATTTCAAAAACTACCTCGGTTTTGAACTCATTTCGCGAGCTGCACAGGAAACGCCAAATATCCAAGCACTTTGTTATTTTCTATATTTTATAATTATGTGCTAACTGTTGCTGCAATTATTTCTTGTATTAATGATCTATCGAGGGTCCCGGTATAGTCTGACTGTGGGACCCTCGTCTGTACACTTATGATCTTTTGTATACATTTCGGAACCAATAAACTTCTTTCTTTAAACAGCAGTGGCACGTGGCCGCGCGCGAGCATTGGCAAGCTCACACTCGCCCACTTACTTTAGTTTTCAAAAACGCATTACGAAGTTTTCTTTCTTTTCGGACGTTAAGCACCCGTGGAAACAAAAAATTTCGGGCGTCTTGGCTATACGTGTCTCACCATATAAAGATCATGTAAAAATACAAGCAGTTCACGACATACGACCGTAGGCTTCACTCTCATGGGATATTTCTTATTATTGTTGGAAGGCTTAACTTAGGCGGAGCACAACTGTATATGAGCGGATGGCTCTGTTTTCCTTTTCCACTTATCAAAGGAGGAAGGGGAACACAATTCGGGTGAAGGGTGTAATGTTCGGAATGCAACCTTCTAATTTCTTTTAAAGAACTCATTTCTTCAACCTTTTCTGGAATATAGAGAGCGGACAGTGTCAAGAGCAGATACCGTCTCCGATTTTAAAGCATAAAAAGAAATGCCGCGATCTTTTACTGCCCATAACGAGCTTAAGCTGTTCCTGAAATCGGGAGCTCCGAATAGGTCGCTTTAAGGGAAGCTTTCTTTTTTAGTAGTAGTCGCTAAGCTCTTCTCTCTGCAAAGGGCAGGGCGGAGATAAACCAGCATGCCATTTTCAAAGTGCGTGTTTTTGCAGCGGCGAAGCAGCATAGAGGCGCTGCCCCTGCCCTTCCTCGGTATTTTCTGTATTTCCAGGAATGCTCACAGGTAATCTGGAAGATAAGCGTCATGCCGGTCGGGGACCTGCAGAATGACTTTAGCACTGGCATGTCACAGCACAATGGCAACGAACAGAAACAAAACGCATCCGCCACTGGCTAAAGCAATGATAAAAGCAGTCATACATATATCGCGCAGGCAAGAGGCCGAAGGGTGAAACGCTAAAAAACGAAAGAAAAGGGAAGCTTGTTTGGTCACCGCACTGCCACCCCTGTTCGCGAGCTTGAAAACTGGATCCTATTACCGTCATGGAAAAGAACCGCTTGGAGTAGCTTAGCTGATTGAACAGCTAATGAGTTGAACAGATCATGTTCGTTGTTTGACCTACACGTTCGTTGTTTGAGTTAATTAGGCGCACCATGTTTCCTATTTTATTCCTGTGAAATAACGTCTCGTTTATTACCGAGAATTCAGACGGCTAGAGAGAATTCAGTCATACACCAAGCTTGAAACAAACAAAAAAAAAGAGCACACAATCCGGCACCAGCGACCGGACTGTGGTAACCTGCGCAACATTCGTCCTACAGAGGTTAGTGAAGTTTAAAAACACACAGATACGACCTCAGGGACCCCTTTCCGATGAAAAGTTGTTTCGACAAAAGCCCGCGCACGCGAGATGAAACCACAAGGAAAGCGCAAGAAGTCTCACAGTAGCTACTGGAGATGGCCCTTTCCAAACTCGCATGCAGCTCGCGCAACTGGGTGCCAGCTTCAAATCGTTAGAGCGACGAGAATGGCCACAACAAAAAGAGACAGATCGAATCTTGTCGAAATTACCACATCAGGTAGAAATGTACGGGAGCTGCCGACTGTTAAACGCTGTTACACACCCCACCCCCCCATTCGAACTCCATCTCCACTGCCAGCCGAAAGTCTGCGTCGATGAACACCATCGAAGCAAAACATCAACGAATGCTGCGGCAGATACTGGTTAGGCAACCCGGTAGTACTGATGTCAATGCGGTGAGCTCACCCTCTGCGCCTCCTGCCGGCGCCTATGGAAAATAAACAGGTGTTTCACAGGTGTTACAGACCGCTAAGATGTCGAGAACACTAGGGCTGTAACGTTGGGCGCTGTCCATAACACAAGAGACCGGCTGCTGCCAAAAGAACCTCCACCATTTGCCATTCAAAACGGCCTCCAACAATCGCAGACGTCGTCCACGCCCTTAAGTGGCGTCGTCAGGCATCGGACATTGCGCCAGCGCCAACTCTTGCAACGCCATTTCCGGATTGACATGATCGAACATCGCTTGAAGACTTCGAAAAGTAGCGCCAGAAGCAACAAGAAGACCAATCATGCATGCGGCTAACAAGGCAGACGGTATCTCATGAACAAAGATCAGACCTTAACAGGGCTTTTCGAAGAGGAATCGCGCGCCACAACTCGACCAGAAAGCAAAAAAAAAAAAAACGCGCTATTCCCACACAAGAGGAATAGCTAAAAAGAACCACCCAGCCGCCTTTCATTATACGTCAAGTGAACTCCAGAGCGAGCCACAAGTGCACCGGTGTGTGGGGCAACACACTTGTAGCTCGGCTGCGCACGCAACGCTGCAGAAGCGCCCATTCCGACAGCGAACAATTCAGCAGCCCGGTCGTGACCAGCCGCACGCAGCCTCCCGCGCCGCGCGGTCGGTCATCAGCACGTCGACTGCGCCTTGATAGCCGTGGCCGCGCTATCGACCTCCGCCGACGGTCGATCGAGCCTGCTATGCTCAGCCCAAGTAAAAGGAACGCGGCGCAACCGGCGGGGGCGCTGGCAGTATGTTTCCTGAAGGTGTGCAGAGACTTTCTGTCCTCCCGCCGGATGGCTGAACGACCCGACCAGTGCACCGACCCTGGGCGAAAAATCCACTGTCTAGTATACGACTACAACGAGGCTCCAACAGGAAGACACCCACCGTGCATTTTTTTTTTTCTGGAAGTCGCACGTCACGGCATCATCCATCAAACCAAACGACGCGAGGAGAAACGGCACGCAATGCCCTAGCGCGTTCAATGTTCGCCTTCGACCGTCACGACCTTTCACTGCTCGGAGAACGCAAAATACATTTCCGTTACCGTTTGCTTCCAGCCCGGCAGAGTTAAACGAACCGACGGCGAGGCTTGCAGGCCTCACCGCTGGTTCAGTATGGACAGCTGCGTGCCATGCGGCGTCACTCAAATTCGCTTTCAAACTGACATTTATGAGACCATCACACAGCATACCAAATACTGCATACCGAGGAACAGTAAAGTGCGCGTATCATTTGCACAATCGCCGTTTTGACAGCCCTGACACGATGCTATAGACCATAAATTCCTTGTCTGGGGTTAGTGTGCCTGCTGCGTCGCTCACCCATCTCATAAACAGAATACAGCGCTTCTTTGCTCAACCGCAGTTTCCTAAAAGTTTCCGCACACAAAAATGGCACAAAAAGGCAACCACGCACGTCAGGGGCAGGCGCCCACGACTTCACGGCGCTTGACGCGATCGCGGCAGCGCCAATACTGAGCTCAAATTGCAACCGTGTTTCCGGGTTCACGGAGGGGATTTATCATTCGTCGGTTATTTTCCAATACTTTTATGCGAAGCGTGATGTGGACGCGCCGCTTTGCATATACGGCGCCCAGAGCGCGGATTTACTTGAGGTGCACGCTCGTATACGTGATTATACTGCTGCGGTGCTAAAGTTTAGCCCACGCATAGAGGTTCCGCGCGCTTACATTTATGGTAACCTCGGCTCGGGGAGGGGACTATATACCGGCGCACAGCTGTACACTATACACGACAAGGTCGCAGCGGTGGCCATATTATTCGGAATAGTACAGAGGATCCAACGAAGGAGAGAAAACTTTGTCATCTCATTCGCTTTAGGCCGCTATAATCCGTCAAGAGCAAAATAAAAAAAAAGTTTAAAAATTGCGCTGCCACTTCGTCCATCATTACAGTTTTTGAAATGGGCCTCCAAGAAAACCCATGGAAGGGCGAGGTGTCGAAAACATTACGGCGCAAATTCAAGTATCCGTCAAGAAGCTTCACGAAACCAGTTCACGGACGAACTTGCCAATTCAATACGAAGACCGAAGACATTATCGAGTCCGCATGTGTTGCCAGAGGCGGTCCCCTCTGAGAAGCATCCTTGAAGCGCGCGAGCAGATTTTTTTTCCCCTGAAGCGAACTTTGTGTCCTGATCGCCTTCGTTCGCGCAGACCGTCATCCGCGCCTCCAAACATTTGGGATTCTGGATTCGTGCCAAGAAGCGATTTCGCGAAATAACCGGATTCACCGCTAGGTGTTTATGCCTCAACCTCCTCCTAATAAGCTCGTCGGCATCACAGCAGCGAGGGGCCGTTTCCTCGACACACGGCGCCGCATGGCACGCGAAACGGGCTCTCGTGCAAGGGTGCAGAACAGTGCTCGAGCG
The DNA here is from genome assembly GCF_052857255.1 of Amblyomma americanum. Lineage (NCBI taxonomy): Eukaryota > Metazoa > Arthropoda > Arachnida > Ixodida > Ixodidae > Amblyomma > Amblyomma americanum. The sequence goes on along the minus strand of NC_135497.1, from coordinate 133,955,055 downwards.
CAAGGACAGGCAAGAAATATTTTCGAGCACAACCGTGCTCCCAAACCTGACCAGTGCAAGAGCTATATAGAAATAATATTTGCCTGACCTAAGAATTCTCGGTTTAAGATGGAGATGCAACCGCTGTGTTCTCACTTCCTGTTCGCGACTTTTCAAGGCTTTTCTTGCGCTATTCTGTAACGGGAATGGAAAACGAATTCGTAAGCGGTTTTTTAATAGTTCAATTTCCCTGGCCCAAGACGTTACAGACATTAGCTTGCCATCTGTGCATGCGTCTCTGGCTACGCAATATGATATAACAGATATCGCGGGGTTATCTGGGAATCTATGGGTACGATCATTTTAAATAGTTTGGTTTTGATTTTAGCCAGTTTAAAGACAAGCGACTCAGGCTATGACGAACGTTGCAGTGGAGGGCTTCGGATAATTTCGACCACATGAAGTTCTTTAACGTGCATTGACATTGCACAGCACTCTTGCATTTCGCCCCCATCGAAATGCGACTGCTGCGGCCGGGATCTAATGTTTAAATAGTTAGCATACGAATGTCAGAAAATAAATGGCAAAGCAATGTTATACACCCTTATTTTCAAGAAAAAATGCATTGTGCAGACAAAATATTTTTCAACTGCGGATTCGCCCTCGCCGGGGCCCTGATTGTGACGTTATAACACTCCGCTGGTCGAGACACAGCTCTCTTCGAAACCTTTAAAACTTCTTGCACAAAAACAGCGTGCATAAACATAAAATGAACCGAGATTATGAGACTTCCTCGGGATGCTTTGCTTTCATCACCAACAATGAAATGTAAAAAAAAAAAACGAACACAGAGCCATGAGAAAACCGCCCTCCACCCCACCCCCCCCCCCCCCCAAAAAAAAAGAACGATAAAAGTGCAGGCGCAAGTCTTTATCAAACATGCTCGCTGCACAGGAATTACTTCCGCAGAGTTGCCCGTCTCGATATGCTCCCCATACGAATTTAACAAGCGTGCACTATAGCGAAAGGGAATTGCCAGTGGCGATTAAGCAAGAGCAGCGGAAACGGGCAAGTTGGAGGGCGCCCACAACGGGAGCTCGGGCTTAGCGAAAGCACACCACCGCCCTTGCCTGTCTGCGTCAGTCCGATGCAGAGTACTACTATGAGCGAGAGAGTACACGTTGGAAAGCTCGCCATGACGAGAGAGAGTGAAAAAAGAAAAAAAAAGCCACCAGGAAAGGCAGAAAAGCACCGATTACAAGGTACGGCAGCTCACTGGAAATGCATTACGGCCAACCTTCGAGGGTATCTCCAAACCTAGCTCGACCTTCGTCAGATCTTAGCGGCTCAGTGTCACGAATACGTTGCTGCCACAAAGGTCGGCGTTTTAAAAACAAACAACCGTAGCTTGCCCATGCCCGAAACTAGCTCCGTGCACTCGCAAGCGAACGCAGTATGCCGCCCTGTGCCTTTCCTGCGCCTGCGGCGAATGCAGGGGCGCAGCGGCCCAGTAGCGTACGGACGCTCACCGTCCACAACAAGAAGGCGAACGCGACACTCAACTGTCAAGCAACTCAACTACCTCGGCCAACGCAGACAGAAACGAAGAAAAACGAAAGAAAGTTTAAGTTTTAAGCTTTCCAGTTTTCCGGTGCTATGCGTACTTTCGTGACTGCCGCGTTCGTTCTTTTTTTTTTTTAATCACTGATTTTTGCTGGCTTATGGGGGTTTAACGTCCCAAAGCGACTCGGGCTATGAGGGACGCCGTTGTGAAGGGCTCCGGAAATATCGCCCACCTGGGGTTCTTTAACGTGCACTGACATCGCACAGCACACGGGCCTCTAGCATTTCGCCTCCATCGAAATGTGACCGCCCGGGCCGGGATCGAACCTCGTCTTTTTGCATACCCTCCCCCACTGTAATACCTGTTGGCGCTGTGCATAAATAAATAAATAAATAAATAAATAAATAAATAAATAAATAAATAAACCTGTTTAACGCGCGGCGGAGACGGTAAAAACGCGGCAGTGTGCGTTTGCGTATCCATTGTGCTCAATGAAAAGCGTCTCCCTGCTGAAAGCGAAACGGCTAACTGGGAACAAGAAAAAACAAACACATTACGATAAGCGCTGGGCTGGCTCCCTGTATGCTATGAAAGAGCGCCCATACGGCGCGTCACACGACAGGAAACGCGTGTGACCGTATTCAGTGAGGCGACAGCGTTGAATGCTTTCGGGCGCGTTGCGAAACGTCCTGTCCGGACCCATACGCGCGGCGTTCCCGTCAGCCGCCATTCCCAAGCGCCGCAGAGGCCGCGGCTGATTGTGTACTACGTTAAGAGAGATGTGCGTTGATTCAATGGCGCTGCTGCCATCGGAACCAGCGGAGTCGCGCGCGCGTAGTACAGGCGCGGGTGCGGAGTGCAGCGTCCTGGCAACCACTCGCGCGCCGACGATGCGCCGTCGCTCTTCCTCCGCGAAGGATTTTTTTTTTTTCTTCCTTTCCGATGCCAACACGTGCTACCCTCTAAGATGGCCAGTGCTATCCCGAGTGACCCGCAGATAAGCCTCCGCGAAAACAGAAAACTGATGACCGCCGCACGATAGCAGGGACGACGAGCCAGACCAGAGAACCCTGCCTCTCGCTGATCCGGGGTTACGTGACCGACAAAACACCGAGGAACTACAGAAGTGTGGAGCGCTTGTGTCGTGCACTTCTCTGTCCTTGCGCCTTTAGTAGCAGGATTATAGCGAGAAGTCAACGCATGAGGCAAACATTTCTTCCGGTACCGTAAACAGCTTTGCCCTGCAGGAACACAAAGAAAGGAAAGGAACAAGAAACACCCCCCGAATGAGAAGCTTTTTCCTTACTAGACGCTGTCTGCGGATAGGCAAACACGGCATGGGGCGGCTCCACGATATGCGTTGGAGAGCAGGTCAATGTGCATCGGCGCAGAAAGCATACGTGTACACCCATGATAAGAAGTTTATAGTCCAGGTGGGGCGGTTGCTTTTCGGCCACGCCGTGTGGCTCGTTATGCACCCCCAAGGTTCCAAAGCTCTCAGAAGTAAGATGAATACTGGCCCTCCCCACGCCGAAAGTTAGGACTTCGCGGATGCTACGAAAGCTCCAATGCACGGCTTAGAAGCAAACCCCCTTTGACAAATTCTGTACTGCACATCGACCCATCCAGTTAGCAAAAGGAACTGAAGTCGGTGACCGTGCGAGAGTGCAAGTCATCTGGTAAATGTCGGTCAACGGAGCCGCTATGAACACATACTAACACTAGAAACTTCCCCTGCAGTCAAAAGCCACAACGACGTCACGCCAAAAAACACTCTTAAAAAAAGCTAGTAACTGCAAGCAAAACGTTAGTAAGTGCAGCACTTACTGGTTCTATTACACCGTTGCTAACTTTTCACTGCCCGTTACTACCTAGGCATACACTCTCAAAAAAAAAAAGTTAGTAAAAGGGTAGTAAAAAGGTAGCAAGTGCAGCAGTTACTAACTCGGACTGCGTTTTACTAACTATTTACTGCCCTCTTCTAGGTATAGTTAGTAAATGTAGCCATTGCTACCTTCCTACTAACTCTGGTCGCTAGCTACTACTTAGTATCCGTTCCTTTAGCTCTAAAATAAAGTCAAATAACTGACGCAGACTGTCGAGCGAATAAGTTGGTTTTGTAATTAAACATTCCTGCAGGGGCGTGCGGTTAGGTAGACTAAGCTGCTTCTACAATCTTAACTTCACAATTAAGGCTGGTATGTTAGCTCAACGGGTAAGAGCCACTAGCCCGTAACAGAGAGTCAGATTTACGGAGTATATAGGACTGAGAAAGGTTTACCTAATATCTAATAATATCTGCTAAGAGTCCCTTTTGGACCCAAGATATTAAACTTATCTTTGGAAATGTGGCGGAGTGCTCGAAGCTTGCTTCACCTCCGCCTCAGGTTGGCCTTGCACTGCCTCCGGGATCGGCCTGGGGCATTATAGCGCGCGTCTATTCTTCCACTCTTTGCTCTCCTATCCTTTAGCTCTCCTACTGTCAGCACATGGCAGCGATTGTCGCGCGGCTTGAGCCAGTGGGCAGGCCTGTGCACTTTCCTGTGCGCTGTGCAAGCGCAGTGCACGTGTGTGTGTCTTTTTTTGGTTTGTGCTTTTCCTGCATTCTGAACCTCTGTGTGCGCCCGGTTAAGTTCATGCCATAACCTCGCATAATTTGTACATTTAGTGCCTAATAAGTCTAAACCTAAGTGTGTGATATATGGCCAGCACGACCTGACAGCTCAGACTGGTTTCGGAATTTAGTCAAATTGACCATGTCGCTGTTTTTTTTTTTTCCCAGTATGCACAAATTAAGAAACACATGCGAAAATTTCTATTCATTTTTTTAACAAATACTACTAGCTTCCCGTTACTAACTGAGGGTAGCAGCCGTTACTAACTCAATGGGTTAGCAACTGCTACTAACCTTCCCGTTACTAACTGCAGTTACTAGAAGGGCAGTAACACATGTGACAAGCAGTTACTATACCCAAAGTTAGTAAGTACTACTACCTTTTTTTCCCTAAGAGTGTACAGCAGAGCATGGCTTCGCTCTTGCGGTTAAGGCAACAAAAAATAAGCGTTCGGTGCGAGTGCTGAGCAATGCAGCGCGCACGCCGTTCCAACGAACGCTGAAAGCTGGCATAAAAAAAAAATGTGGGAAACCTATTCCCAAGTATGAAATTCAATCGCGACTTTATCCCACGTTCCTGGGATCAGGAAGGTACAGTTACGCTCTACAGGCCGAGTCACTCGTTGAAGAAACAGCAGAGTGATCTCTCACACACACGCACGCACGCGTGTGGCGCAGGGCTATTTATACGCAGTCGTCCTTGGCACGCCTGCCTGCTCCATCTCCGCGTCAATTGGCGTGTCAGTCGTTCTTCCGAGCAGCAGGAAACGTCTTATCGAAGAGGTCGCTATAGCGCAACGGCAATCTGCAAGGAGCCCCAGCGTGGGCGTGAAAGAAGGCAACACGCTGAACGCAGGAGACAAGGTGCAAGGGACAATGTGGGCGCGGAAATGTGGCCCCTGGTTCCGTTCCCGAGCGCCGAAGTCAGACAGCGGGGCGCAATTTAGCACCGCCCAATTGCGCCTTATGGAGCAGAAACGCGGAGGCTAAGGAAAAGGGTTCAGCATAAGTTAAGGACAACGCAGCGAGCCAAGGAAAGAAAAATTGCTGATGGCCTATAGCTCTGTAAGGCCAGGATATACGTAGCGAAAGCGCGGCGACTTCTGGATTGGAAGAGTTAATATATGAAACCCGTGGATTCACTGGATGCGCCTTTATTCATGATTAAACCTTGAGCCGTCGTGGCGGAGTGGTAGCGTCTCCGCCTCAAACGTCACATAGCCAGAATTTTTTCGCTCCTTCCCATACACCTGCTGCTTCGGAGTCGATGACCAACTGATGTCGCCTACACCAGTTTTGTAAACGCAAACACGAAAAAAAAAACTATTCGTCCAGACAGGGCCCCCCAACGTTGCAGTCCACCGCCGAAATGGACTGGAACGTTGAGGACAAGATCGCGAAAAGACGCCTAACCGGCATGGATGGTACCGGGCAAAGCGTGGCAAAAAGGAAGTGGCCATACAACCGTTTTTATTGATATTCGAAAAGTACGCCATGCACTGGCCACTGGATGAGACGCGGCGCGCATGGGCAAATCAGTAAGGTTTCGGTTTTGTTTTTTTGCGAAAATATGATTTTTAAAGCGTGAGTGGCCAATTTAAGCTTCTAAACAAAATTGCCCACTGTGGGCATGGACACCAGCACAAGCTGCACACGGCACGGCAATCGTGCGAATGTTAAACGATATGCCCGTGAAAGGGGATTTTTGTTTCACATTGAGACGGCGGGACATCATTCGGGCTGCAGGCAGCTGTGTGCGCCATTACGCAAGGCGTGAATGTGAGCCATGGCGGAAAACTAGGGGGGAACGTCACGTGACATTTTTGAAATCTAGTCACAAAAAAAACAATTAAATGGAAAGCATCATGGGAAAGAGGCCCTCAAGTGATAAGACGGCGGTAGCTTCCAGCCGGGTTTCGCTTTCGCGCGCTTTCGCTCGCTGCGCAGTGCCACGCCTGCACTTGAAATTTCAGATGCGCCTCGGGCGAGACAACCTCGGTACGATTTCCAAAAAGCGCCACGGATCGAGCTGGCTTGCGGTCTGGTAGCCATGAAGCGCCTAATCGCAAGAGTCAATGCGCAAAAGTGCCCTCGGTACCTAGCATCGGGGAGAGAAGGCAGCGGCTTGAGAGGAGGATGGCTTGCGGAGGCTCAGCGCGTGACGTCACGCTCCCTTCGTTTTTTTTTTTTTTCACTCCATGATGTGCATGGATGGGCCGGTGTTGTCATCGCGGATTACACATACAACGAAATTCAACTCAATCGTCCTTTTTACGGTAAGTCTACACGAAGATATTTTATCGACCTGGTCTCCTAAACCACTGAAGCTGAGCTATGGGTTTAGAACAGATTATGTGCGCAGCGGCAAGCGTTCTATCTCCGTTTGTAAGCGGCATAACAAGCAGCGGAAACCATTGGGCTCTCGACCACGCTGCGCCGCTAATGTTTGTGCTGCTGCGTTGTTCTAAACAGGCGGAAAAGCCAATCGGTAAGGAAACCGTGATTGTGAGGCGCCCCCTCACAAGCTGTGTTGGCTTTTTCGTGCTGCAAGGTAGAGGCGTGGCCAGAAAAATCGCCCAGCCCGAGAATGACGGCGAAATTATGGAGCTACACACTAGTTCGCGCCGTGTCAGCTGGACTTACTTGGCGACTCTCGAAAGGCACACTCGCCTTCTGAGGCGCATTACGTTAATTCTTTTAATCTTCGACCTGTTCGGGCCATGAAGCGCTGTTTTCATAAATGATGAGAGTTGAGCATGATCATTACGTATGGACGCTCACACAGCGCGCGTTTGAGCAAATAGGTTTAGTAGCGCTATATAGAATGGAACCCGGTACGTTTGTCGAAGTTGCAGTCATGCGGCGCTGGAGGAATGCTAATAGTGTGACAGTTAAACAAAAGCCGGTGCCGGCGCGAATTGCCACCGCATACAAACACCGCGACGAACCTACAAGCTGCAACTCGTCTCCCTTTTCGTTGCACCACCATGGATTCGTCCATCCCTGATGGCAGAGCCGCCGGCCGCCACTGTTGGCATGCGCGCTCTTCGTTTTGAAAGCTGAGTAAAGGTATCTTCGACGAAGGGATAGTTTACGTTTCGTAACGAGAGGCGCCTTCGTGAACTCCGCTCACGCGTGCGCAAATTTCTGCAGCAGCATTTGTGCGAGAGGCAGAGGAGTACGCGTTCGTTGTCTCCGACTGCTACACTACAAAGAGACGCCAAAGGCTTTGATCATCCCGCACTGATCTGCGCCAACAAATGCAATCCAGCTCGCTCTGTGTTGTTATGGCTGCGCCTGCCGCTGAAGGCGTGCACTGTTCCAATTGAATAGTTCCTACTAGTTCCTAGCGCGTTCGTTGCATAGACGTATTCCATCATGACGGTAATGCGCATGCTGCGCTAATGTATGGCAACGCGGTTTCCCCTTTGTGATTCATGTTATGGGCGCAAAACAGTGGTGAACGTTTTCGCAGTCTGCCCGGTAGGCTTTGCACGGCTTGTGTCCGACTGAGTACCGGCGTACCAGGTTTAACACACTGTAGTCTTGAAGGCGCTTGTTTAACGGTTTAACACTAGGACACTGGGTCTTTGACCCCGCCTTAAGTAAAAGAAAAGCCACCGCTTGCCATGGCGCTCTTTGGCCACAGAGGCCATTGATATTCATCATCTTTCGCAGGGTGTGAAGTTTTTTAAGTGAACTATCCCATAAAACCGAAAGCACAATAGCAGCAAACTACATCTGTGCGACGCATGCCTTTGCATCTGTCTGCTCGCAGCTGTGAGCAAATGTATGAACCTCTTTAAGCGCACAGGCACACAGAATATGCATGCTTCACTGTGAAGGTCGGCTATTTATATGAGCCATTTTGGACGCGCCGCTTTTAGTAGTTATCTGACGTTTGAATAAATTGCAGAGCATTTTTTGGTGAGCCCATCATGTGCGATTTCGCCCGAAGTTGACAAGGCTCGATTGTGTCAAGCTCTGGCGCCAGGAGGAGGAGCCAAAAGCTGTTTCCTACGGCAGTGAACGCATTCGCATCAACGGGCGTCAGAAAACGCGACCAGTTGGCGCGTTCCCGATGGAGCCGTCGCCCGGCAGCGCACAATGGAGCACAGTCAGGCGCGAAACTCGCGGCGGAGAACCTGACCCGCGCAAACTGACCGGTTCAAATGGGCCGCGGAGAGACGACACGTACAGGACGGGCCTGAGGAATGCCAGCCTTCCTCCTCCTGGCTGGCATCGTCTATAAAAAGACCCGCAACGTTTGCACTGCTCAGTTTAGAAGCCATTTTTAAACTAGCGCGTGCCGAGCGGCTGTCGAGCGGCGGTGCGCTGCCATGCGAGCCTCAATATGCTGCTCTGCACTGGACCCTGCCTTTCGACCGACTGCCATGGCGTGACCCCCATGCCGCCGAGACGCACTAACAGCACGCGCGGCGCACGACGGCGGCGGGCCCGTCCGGGTGGGCCGTGCCCCCGAGTGGCTCCGGGCCAGCAGGCGCATTGCCCCGCCGGCAGCCAGGTCTTGCTGCGGTCACTGGGGGCTAAGAATAGCCGCCGTACGTTGTTCTCCAAACAGCCGCCTGTACCCCCACGTTGCACATGGGTCAACCGCCGATGCAGTAAAATGGCTGCAATCCTTCGCAGCTGGCGCGAAATCGGCCATCGAGTGGAAGAAACGCAGACGGCGCTATCGCGGGACACTGTTGATGCAAGGCGACAAGCACCGAGCTCCCCAGGCGTCCAGCTGCTACCCTACAATCAAACAAACGCATCCCGTACGTTCAGAAGCCGCTACACAATTCAAACGGGGGGAACTTCGTGCGTCATCCGCACTGCGCCGTTCAGGTGACAACGCCCTGCCATCGGAGTAACGCGCGGCAACAGCGGCTAATCTCGAAACAATCTTCAAATGCAATGCCTTCTTTGAAAGTCAATTGCTTCTTTTATTCTCCGCAACACAACGGTAAAACGTACGCAAACAGCGTCAACGGCCTAAATAAATCATCTCAATGATAGACGCCGCCGGCGAGGATATAAAATACGAGAACGCTCGTCTTCAAAATGAATCCCGCTTACACAGGTTAACGTTGCCAGCTGATAAAGCCATGCTATAACACAAGCCCGGCAAGCATCACAGCAAAGCGATCGTATAACTTTCGCCACAATAAAATGCAGCATCTACAGCCATCTTTAGTAGATCTGTCTGGAGGTTAAGACATGTCACTCCGTATACCTGCCGCATCTTTAGGATAGGACCCTAAAGCCGACGCTGATTAACAGCCTGCTCGCTAGGGGACTGAGGACTGCCTTGGTCACCGAGGACTGTCACACTCCGGATGAACAGCCCCTGCTTGTGGAGTAAACAAGCGGGGTTTTCCAACAGCGCCGTGGGAAACCTATGCCGAAGGAGGAATCAGCAAGCTCGGGGGGCGAATGCGATACAATGAGCGAGATGTCCGGGAGCATTCACCGGTTGAATCCTTATCCCGGCCGGTCACGCAGCTGGACCTCGGCTAAACAATGATAACAGAAATATCGCATGCCTAACGGCCCCGCTGCGGCCCGAACGCATGAATTCGTGCTCAGAATGTTTTTGTCCACGATTCATCAGCCAGTCGGTGCAACGTCAGCGCAGCAAATACTGTCGCCCTACGCAACTTTCCGCTTTAGGTACACATGTTACGTACACTCGCGTGTGTTCCAATTCAACTGAAAAACCAGTGCCTTGCAGAAGGGCGTAGACGCACTGTAGTTTGCCCACTGCTTCGAATGCCAACGCAACACGACCACAGACACAGCAGTGGGTGCGTTCGCGGGCTGCACCCAGTCTCAACGAATTTCAAAGGCAAATTAGACACGATATAAGAGCGCCGACAAGGCAGCGTAATAGAAGGGACAGCTGGACGACCAATGGAGTTGATCTTATGCTTTTACATTGCCAGAGAAGCACTGTAAACACGAACGTAATGATAGACTCGCACTAAAGGTTGGGAGTGCATGCGCGTGTAGAGTACGGCATAATTTGAAATAAAAAGAAAGACGCGCAAAGACTAAAACAAGAACAATCGAGGAGGAGGTATTACGAGGAGCGAACACCTGCACTACAAATAGCCTAAAATAAAACAACATCAACGACAAGACTCATCGTTCAGTGTCAAGGAAAGACCTGTTTACCGTAAGAAGATGGGGCTTCGATCCTTGGTCCCTGTTTACTCCGCTGGGCGCTCAATGGGATTGTTTTTAGCACTGACGTTGTCATAACACGCGTTATTGTCCGTGCTGCGCCATTTCAGTCCCTCTATTTTGCAAGCACCCATAAGTTTGGCCAATGATTAGTCACGGCCTCCTGCGTATCATTACGCGTTGGGGCGCCAACCGACTTCCCGGTGCACGAGCGACGCGGAAATCCAGTCCACATGCGGTGCCGGCATGCTAAGCATTGGTCGCAACGCCAACGAGTGCCCGTGGCTAAGACCGCGTCGCAGCCACCCCAACTACCCGGAAGCACTGCAGCCACTACGGTGACCATGGCGAGCGGGCCGACCCGAGAACACGCGCAGTTTCAGCCGCTGCGGCGCGACGAAGCAGCTGACAGCTTTCAATGACGGCGTCACCGGAAGGTTCCAGCCTGCTGGCTTTGGCGCAATTACCAAAAGAAAGGAGACACCTTGAAGCCGCCACACGCATTTATACAGAAAATTCCTCCCCCGACCGGGGACCCGGCGAAAGCAGACGCTCCGGACAAAACAGAACAATGAGCTGCCTCGGTGGCGCCCCCCTCTCGCCCACCGCCGCCTCATTTGTATTGTGTACTTACTCCTTAAGATGGAACCGCTGCCATCGCGTCGGTGACCTTGGGCCACCATCAGCGCTTTGTTTTCGCTCACGTCGCGGAGCCGGTTGACGCTGGCCTGATAGAGCACCACGTCGCGGCGAACGGCTATGCAGATTACTGCACGCGCCGTCCAGCAGCCGGCATGTGCGCATGCCTGCAAGTGTCTCCCCCACCCCACCGGAGGCGCAGCCCGGCCCAAACAGTCGGATTTGCAAGCCTCAGCTGCGGCGCGCGCAAACATGCGGGCAACGGTGCGAACCGAACGACCATCTGCCGTCCCCATTCTCGTCCGATTCGCGCTGCTGTCCCCGGCCATGCTACACCGATCCCACACGGTCTCCGAAGCCTGCACACGGCGAAAAGCAACTTGCAGGAAGACAACCGCCGGTCCTTAAGAGTAACGGAGTGAATTCCAAGAGAAGGCAAAAGTAGCAGGAGGAACGCAAACTTAGAAAGTGAAGAAGTTTGCGGGGGTAAGGTGGCCGCAGCTGGCAAAGGGCAGGGTTAATTGGAGAGACATGGGAGAGGCCTTTGCCCTTCAGTGGGCGTAGTCAGGCTGATGATGATGAATTAACATATGACATGACATTAACTATCTCTTCTTGGATGTTAAAGGAGTTCAACATAATACCACCCCAAATTAAGATAAAACATGGCAGAATAGCAGAATCCAGTCACAAATGGGCTGTCACCAAGACAAGAAGAAAAGACTGCTAGGCTTCAGACACTGGCTTTCTATCTTCTCCATAGACCTGACACTGAAAGAACTCTTATCTTTCAGAGAGACACTGAGGACTACTCCATCCAATTATCTTTCTTAGTAAAACCAATTCAAAAGCCCGCTCTGGCTAGGCTGATGTGTGCCCAACAGCCGAAGATGCATTTACTGCTTAGAAAATCGGATTTAAAGGTAGGAAGCTTTTTTTCCCCACCACTCAATTCCAACCTGTCATGTCAAGGTTTAAAATGAATCCATGATCGCCATTTGGAAGTATGGATGTATGATTGCTGTAGATGTATGCTCCACAATGAATGTTAATCCATACAAATATATACAGCCACAACTCAGCCTGCTGGAGAATACAAGCACTTCCATGCCACTCCAAACAAAAGGTAATCACCCTTGCAAACACGTGCTTCAAGCCAGTTACAAAGAAATTTTCCCTGCTGCTTCCCACACATGCAGGTAAAACCACCAACCAACATTCCAACCCTATCTCTATATAAACCCTACTGTTTTGCCTTTGAAGCTAACTAATCACTCTTTAGTGGGATGCACTTTCACACTTATCAAGCTATCCCTTGTATGAAAATGTGTGGGGTGTTTTCAATACTTGGTCAGCCCTTGCACTCCGAGAGAGACAGCTGCCAATAATCCCAGCCAACCACCTTCACAACAATGCAGATGGTCTGCAAAGAAGCCTGAAAAAAAGACTCAAAACTAGCTAACAGTTTGCATTACCATCCAGTAATGACAAGATGAGAGATAACTTACATGTGGCATAGAATAAGACATGGAAAAGAACAGCTTTGCGCACAATTTCTAACAGTATATGACATGCCTGGCATTGGTCAGGTTCAGCAGCCAAGTGTAATGTTATAACAAGTGAATCAACAAGGTACACCCAACTGTAGTTGTTCAGTCCCATCATAATGCCATTCAAATTAGTTGTTACAGGCTGTATTGTGTTCTATTTGAATGCCCAACTGTTCCAAAGTGAAACATAAACATATCAGTCATTCAGATTGTGTAACTGCACAAAAACAGTTTACACCTTATAAACAACACATAGAGCAAGTATGATAATGACTTTTTTATCCTGCACCTGCAACACAGGCACAACAGCACACAACGCAAGGCTTACATTTGGTCAGACTGATGCCAGCCGTATGCTGTTGTCCACTGTATTCCACACAGCCCACCATAGTAGTAACAAGAAAAAAAAAACTTTCCAGCACCCAGAAAGCATCGATAATACCATTGAGTGCTGTGTTGTCATATTCCTGAAATGATATTGCCAACAGACCCTTGCAGCAAAATTATTAACCTTTCATCCCACCTCTGGAACTATTATATAAAAAACAGAAATATAGGAGACATCTGGTAGTGCTAGGGAGCGAGGCTGGACACTGTAGGACCTAATAATCTAATACAGCCCTGGTCCACAAGGTTTGCTCCTTAGCCATATAGTGGGGCTAGCTTTGCAGCGTCAGGGTTCTGAATGTCTCGAAGGTGAGACATTCAGAACTGTTGTACTCACTCCTACAAAGCATTGGACTTTCCAGATTTCTGCCCCACTACACCACTTAGAAGCAAACCCTTTGGGCAGCATATTTCTGACAAAGGTACTCCAATATCTTGCATTCAAGTGATTGACACATCGATGCTTTTTATGCACTGTGCCTGGCATCAGTAATACCAATCTGGCAATATTTTTCCCTCCAATGTAGTTATACCATTCTCAATTCAAATAGCCTTCTTCAAAAACAAATTGAAGTGCCACTTTTCTCAAGTGGTTTTGGTTTAATTCTGCGGTGTGAAATGATACTGTGATGTCACTATAGATGTTGCCAACTTCTTTGTGAGCACAAGAAATACAAAGGGCCTATTTCAGAACGGTTTTTAGAGAGCAGAGAATGTGTGAAAACTTGTGGAAATTGCATCGAAATTGTCTTAGCAGTATGTCTGCAAACTAAATACACAATACAGAAAATTATCTTCAAGGCAACCTTTAGTACTATGCCTTTAAAACACTGCTTCCATCTGAAATGAGCTTACCACATGCACACCTTAACAACTCGGCTATGTCCAATGCTGTCACTATCTACTCTCTAAAAATATGCTGGTTGTAAAAGCATAATGTTCTGTTACATTGTTGCAGCATGTAAAAGGTAGCCCCAGTTTTCTTTCCGTCATCCCTGATAGCTTGAGATTAGGAAATTAGGCTATAAATTATAAAAAAAATAATATGGCAACACAACAGAAATAAACTATGAGGGACAACAAATAGCAATTAATGGTATTCTGCTTTGTACCCACATCTGGAGGTAGCAGCTGAAGTTAGTAATTGTTTATGCAAGTGAAAGCATTCGACATATATTAAAGTTTTGCAAATCAGTGTGTACTTGTTGTGACGGTGTGAGTACATTTGTAAAAACGAATACAAATGCCATTCACTGGATGATTTGCAGAAAAAGCATCCAGAATAAGAACCATAAGTAACAAGGTCACATTAAAACACAGAAAGAATTCAAGCTATATTTAAGAAATTTTCATGTTACCCTAGAAAAACCCTCAAAGTAAGCAATAAAAGCACGAACCAAAGCCAGTGGCAGTGTCATAACGTACTAGTCATAAGAGGCACATGCAATCACGACCCAAGGTGCCATCCTTTGAGCAGTGGTTGTAAGATGCAGCACATAAAACACAAACTTCATATTTGTTCAGCCTGTTTCAGGTACCACTGCATTTATCACACCTTTCCTAACATGCCACTGAAGGAAAAAAGCATCACATGTGCTTACTTGCAGCAACTGCACAATGGATTTGGGTCATGGCTACATATACCCCACATTTAACCACAAAGGTTCTTTCCTGCTTTGAACCACTGTTCTTTTTCCCTGCAGCAGCTGTAGTCTTGACCACAATCTGAAGCAACCTTTTCCAGTAATACATAAAGGCAGTAGACTAGAGTGAGCTTAAAAATAACAAAAACAAGTAATACTCAAAGTAAATACCCTTCCAAGTGAAGTCAATACAGTAAGCTTTGCTTTGCTTACAGACACTTCAGTTATTCTCAAGAGCAATCAAAGTGCCCACTTGGCAGCTTTCTCCACAGCTTTGTACTAAGGTGATGTAAAGTGTTCTACAGAATAAAGCATTTTTGTGAATTTTTGATCACCACACAAACTTCCCCTACCCCCAAATCCTAAAAAAACTAGTGCACAGAATCTTGAGCATCTGCAAAACAACTAAGTGGAGACACCAAAATTTTTGGACTGTTTTTGCTCTGGAATGATGCGTAAGACATTAGTAAACATAGAGCACCATGTGGGATTTGTCAACACTCAATAAATAATTTCTAACAACTTTTTTTTCCTCTGCAGTTTCAGTTTCAGTTGCCAGACTATAGCTGCGACGTCAAAAGTGAGCATAAGATCACAAAAGGCAAACAAGAACTGTAAATAACTGCTGCTTTGTCACTGTAATTCATTCAAACTATTACGCTAAACTACTTCAGAAGCCTGAATGGCAGCAAGTGAACAAGGAGCTATTTTACTGCAGTTTTTGTATGCCTCACGTGATCTCGGTCTTTCAACTGCTGAAACTGAACTCAAAACTGCATGGAAGAATAAATTCAATTATAAGTTACGTACCGAGAAAAGACAAATTTCACATGGCGATGCATGTTTATTAATGCCTTGTGCATCATTCGAAAGCAAAAATGCAAGGCAAATTTTGGTGTCTCTTCCCCTTTAATACTATGGGACCGTCAGGTGGTGTATACTATGCGAGCTTTGACTAAACTGTACTGCAGCGCCAAATTTTGAGTACTTTCAATAACCAGCAGCGTGACTGATTGAAACTAACATGACTGCAGATAAAAAGTTCCCTCTTCGGCTGTCCTGCCACCAGGTGCAGTCGTGACTCGAAGGTGCGACACGAAAATCATGTGGCATCACTTTTGCTCCAAACAGAACATTAATGGCTAGCATACTCTGTTTCTATGCTCCCACAGACTCGCAAGCGAGTGTTGAATGTCCTCAGTGCTGATAAATGACATTTTAAATGTAATTCCAACCGAAATGCGGCCATACATGAGAATTTAAGCCTATGATTGCCTGTTTTAAGAATTTCGCATACTGGTGAAGGCTACAGTCCAAGCAAAAACATTCTAGTAATAGAAGTACTATCCGTAGAGCATTAGCTAGTATCCGAATGCAAGCTATAAGGTGAGCCAGGACAACGTCAGGTAAGAACACTAAAATTGTTTTGGAGCAAGCCAAACTGCTTAGCTTACTAAAAGTGCTAAATGAAAATCTTTATAGAATGACTCTCCCATGAGTACAGGGCAATTTGTTGGCCTGCACAAATAGCGAGTTCATTCTTCCTCACTTTCCCAGAATATTGTAATACAACTTATCTAGTATCATGTTTGATAGCAAGGTCTACCAACCGCATGCATAAAATATGGTGAATACTAGCAACAGCAAAGCACAGTGACACACCTTAACATTCAGCAAAGCATGCAACTGCTGCCTAAGTCAACACTACAGCCACTTCTGGACGTTCCGCAACAACTCTGAGTGCAGAATATGCCTTGTCTATGCTAGCTAGCTTTTGTTTTCTTAGGCGTCCGAAATGATTTCGAACGAAAAACGAAATAGCATAATCCAGCCAATGCAACAGCCATTCTGCAAACAATGCTCGGAGTTTAATTTCACCCTTAATGTGGACCCCAGGTAGCCTTTCAATTACAAGTAACAAATAGCGTTTAGTTCAAAGGAGTTTCCAAAAACGCATATTGTCTCTGTTCTATGCAAGGGTGGAGAACAATTAACTACTGCCTGAGACGCCCCTTTTGAACCGTTGATCCTACACTTTACCCAGAGAAGCTAAAGCAGCTCGATTGGCCCTCACCGGATGCATAGAAGTCCGTGAAGTTCCACATAAGAGACAGACAACAATCGCCCACACAATGTTACTCAATCCACGCGAAACTAAACCGTACCTAATAAGGTTTAGACGGCGGCAGTGGCAGCATCACTACACAAGCTGATCGAAATGGAAAACGAAGCGAAACAGCCGGTTATGGATGCGGCGTAGTACCTGAAGGCGACAAGGCCAACACTCCAGAGAATTAGCGCCCATCAAACGCTCATATCGTGCAACATATTACCTGCACCAGGGTCAACACCAAATGATAAAACAGCGAAGGAAAGGGATACTTCGCCTTCCTTGGAAAGGCACCTCCTTGCTGCCAAAGGTGGCAACCGCTACACGAAGCTTTAATCTGAGTACCTCACAAAAATAGACAGAAAAAAGCGACTCACCCATACGCAAAGTGGCTCTTGAAACATGAAGTACACGATCTCCAGCAGTCGCCGTACGCAGTGATGTTCTAACAGAAACTGTTCAAGCGTGACCTGATGGTTACTCACGAAAGTAAGGTTCCCCACAGTCATGGTGGTATCGATATCCGTAGTGAAGTCGAAGTTGAACGTCGCGTTGATTTTCCATTCCAGCTGTGAGGTGACTTGAACCGCATAATAAACAGATCCTGAAAGCAGCAAGACGCTGATGACCGTGTACGCTTGCAAGCTTGGCAGGGGCAGCCGATCCAACAGTATCGCCGGCATGCTTGGCTCCAGGCTGAGTTCGTAGCTTGCAGATCACCAGATATCGAGAAAAGTCAGCATTTCTCTGCCTGGAAGAAAGGTACGACTGGCACTTTCTAACCTGACATCATTTTTTCTGCACCAGACGCCGAACGCTGCGCGAGAGGCGAACTAAGAAATACTACGCCCGTGAAAATAGAGCACATTTGATTCTACGCCCGCGATGAAAAAATCAAAAACGCTGCGCTAGCTAAGAATATAGGGTAGGTTTCCCATCCCCCAACAGAAAACACCGTCATATAGACGACTTACAAGGGCTTTCTCGTAGGACGTAATGCGAGTCAGAAATACATCACGTTGCCGCGCAGGGATCCACCGCACTACTTCCTGAAGGTAGCCGAGGCGCCGAGGCTCGCGAAATGCTCGCGAAAGAAGCGCAGGGCGCGGAAAGAGCGTGCTCCTACTCTCGTTCTCAGCGGCGGATTTCGCCCACGTACTCTCCACCCGGCGGGCTGTGGCGGCAAGCTGAAAATGTCGTCCGCCTCTGGGAGCCGGAGGGTGCCGTGCTTTGGAGATTATTTTTCGCTCGATGACATATTGACTACCAATGAGCGGGTGCCCTGCAAAGTAGAAATTCTCATACCAAAGCTTGGTACGTATTCAAAGCGAATAATAGTCGTTTTATTGCAGCAACAACCCCATTGATGTCACGACAGCGTGTGCAATCGAGGCAGATGTGAAGAAGCGTGTGTGCATCCTTATGCCTTTATTTTGATTATGTGAACAAATATTGAAACTTTAAACTCGCATTTGCGGCGTCTGATTCTTCGAATCGAAGTCGTCTTACCTTCAAGGCTGTCTAATCACTGGAAGTGCGCGATCTCGCTGAGTGCATGCTCAATCAACGTAGCTACAGCTTCAAGTGCAACGTACACCAATGGGCTCAGCATTGTGCACCTCTTGTTGTACGTTTGTTTTGGTTATAGTAGATATATTTATGGTTTGACCGCGTTCAGCATGCGATGCGCAGCATAATTTTGTTGCTGTATGGTGCATTAATGTTAATTTGCTCACGGAAAGGTCGCTGGCTTTCGTAAGTGTCGTGCAGCCGCCTGTTGTGCAGAACACACGCCGCTCAGTGTTTGACGATGAAGGTGCGGGTTATGTATGTGAAAAATCAACTTAACGTCGACACTTTGCCGTTTGAAGTTTCTGGTACTACATAATCAGGATCATAAGTTATTCTTTTTATTCATAATGTGCAAATTGCAGAATATGGCCTGGGAATTGTGGCACTCTTGCTTAATCTTCATCTTGCGCATAAGAAAGGTCTGTGTTGTCTTGAATGATATGCTAAATGTATAAAAAATGGGCCATATTACACCTTTCGTCGCCACAATAGAAAGTGAGGAATCGTTTGCCAAAGTGCTGGCAAAAAAAAATTACTTTCCTGTGCCTGTGAATAAGTTGCAACTCCCAATTATATGTGACTTTATTCTGATTTGAAGCGAGTGCACTCATTTTCTTATCTTGCTTCATAGCAAGTAAAATGACGGTGACAAGTTTTCTTTTGCAGCAATTTAGGCTAACTTGTGTTGAGTGAATCGAGGGCAGTAATCTGCCCAATGTATTTTGTCTGCTAGAAGCTGTGATGTGCATGTGGAAGAATGCTGAACATGGGAAAAAACAAGTTTGGCTCTTTCTTGGAATGTTGATTGATGTTTGTCCGGCAACAAAAAACGCATTTATTGTGGAGAAAATTACTTTCAAAAATTTTACGGCCACTCGATTCGAACTAGACGTCTACACCGAAAAGGACTCTGTGGTCACCGTTTTGAAGTGCATGGTGATGTAGCCTAGCCTGTGGGGCTCCTTATCCACAAAACTCTGTCGATGCGCCGCAGTTTGCTTGCAAAATCGGCCTGTGATAGTGACACCTCTATTTCAGAGCGCATTGTTCTCTGCCTGTCTGTGTATTTTTCATCCCTTGCTGTTTCATACCCTGAGTAGTGCATTAACAAAGTCAAGCATGAAAAAATAAACTAGGCCCATTAGTAGCTTTTCTGTTCTGTATTTCATTTTTTGGCTTTTTCGTCCTTATAAATGCTGTTCTCAGTGAAAGTAGCGTCATTTTTCAAGAGTGCTTGTTGTTAGGCGAGTCGGTCGTACATTGTTGAGTAAAGTTACTGCGCAAAACAGTACAAAACACGGACGAGAAGGGCACCCGTGTTGTGCCCTTCTCGTCCATGTTTTGTATTATTTTGCGCAGTACCTTTACTTAGCATCATTTTCATTAGCGCGTGGTAATCTGTTGATACAGATCAACTGTAATTTCACATCAGTGTCAATTTTAAGCTGCCTTTGTCCATCTTCGAGTCTGCTGGCCTCTCTGGCAGGCACCTACAGAAAGCCCCTCACCATATTCTTCCAGCATTAGACGTGACAGACTTGACCTGGCACATACATGCAGATTTCTTCTCGCAACCTCACCATTTCCATCAAAGAATTTGTGATATTGGTAGTGCAGAATTCAGATTAGTTTTGTGATGTGTCCTAAGCTCACATTTTATGCTTTGAATCGTGCTGTTTAAGCCCATTTTTGAGTTTCTTCTGATCATGTGCCATCCTTTATAATATCTTTTGTGCAAAAATTGTTTTGTTGTTTCACTAAAACTGAAATAGTGCCCTTGACCAGTCTATTTGTACAAGTGGAAAGGAGAGCATATCTGCAAGCTGATGGTGGGTGCAGAGGTTTTATTATAGTAATTACTATAAAAAGGAAGAAAAATTGGTGTCAGCTACAAAAACTGCCACTTATCAGGCACCTGATCTGTGACCAATGGAAATAAAAAAGGGGTAGGGTAGAGAGATCGGTGAGGGAAAAGAAGACGCATGAACTGATAGAAGAAACAGTCACTGAAGTTTAAAATATTTCCAGCCAATACACACAATCACATCCGTGCAAGTAAAAACAAAAGAATATCATGGGTATGAGTGTCTTATCACAGTCTTATACATGCGAGTTCTCTGTAGAAATATATGCACATGCATGTATATGCATGAGTGTAAGTCAAGTGTGTGCAGTGCCCTATTGCAGTTCATGTGTGATGGTTCCTTGTTTTGTAGCATTCGAGGTAGGATGCTCAACTTTTCAGTTGTCCAAAGGTAGCGCACATGGGAGCGTTCTGTTGTCGTAGGAAAAGACAGAAGGGATGCAGCATGATATGCTACTAGGGTCCTTTGTTTTACACCAAAGTAGTTTAGAACAGTTGCCTTAAACCCACTTTCTACTCAAAAATTGCCTTTCCAAAATGTATTTTGCCACTGGAAACAGCTGAACTGGGCTACCACACAGAATTTTGCGGCTATCCTAAAACCATTTCAGAAAAACCTCCAGAGTTAATTTTTGGTGGTCTGGCTCTTGTCACCCTTCTTGAATCTCCTTTTAGTCCTTGTCAGTCAAGGCAGGGCTTCACTTTCAGGTGAGGTTGAAATAGCCAGTAAAAGCTCAACCACAAAACATATGTTAGCATTATTGTAACAACACTGCCACCTACTTGTTTGCTACTCATTTCTAAAGTGATAATGCATGTCAAAATGGCAGCTCTGGTGCTGAGAAATTATCCTTGCAGTTAGAGCCCATGCAGGGGCCAGGCTGGTCTAGAATGCCTGAAGAAAGGCTTCAGATTTAAATGGTAATAAAGTAAAAAAAAAGCATCTGAAAAACATCTAAACAAGAAACATGAATTCGTAAACGTTTTTTTTTTCTTTTTACCTAGCTTTTATACCTTCTTTGGGAAGTGACCCACAGCAGAGTGCTCATGGTTATTTCTTTCAGTTATTATAAAAATCACCTGAAAAACCCAAACTGTAGGTTATTTTCAAGAAAAACTTCATTTCTACATGATTTTCGAATACACTTGATTTTTACACAGTTCGACAATAAAGGGCCTTATGTATGAATAGCTGTGCCATGGTACTGTTGTGTATGGTGCACTAGGCTGTGCCCAACTCCTGTGCTTTTCCCATTACCTTTTGACATGCAACCAGTGTCAGCAGCAGTGAAAAGACTGAGGCAAGGAGGTGCCAGCTTCGTTGAAAAATCGTTCAGGGCCTGGTTTAGGTACTCCAGCTTGGTTACCACTACATGTGAACGTTTGCCAATATCCGTGGATCACTTTTTGACCTTGCATTTGAACTCCAAGGACTTTATTTACAAAACACAAAAATATGGAAGAATATCTGATATGACAGGTAACCGAAGCCAGGAATTGTGCTTACTATTGCCGTGACGTGTAACATATCACATGCGTTTGGATGACCTCCTCAGGGTTTTCACTTACTATGCTTGGAATAAGTGTTAATATTTTTTTGTTATATTTCTCCTCAGGAATTGTGGCTATCCTTGTTTCGTACGTATTTCACACCAGTCTTTTGTTGCAACAAACATGTTGCAGCATCACATTTGTTAAATACTATAATTTACGGTGTGCAATCTACGGGCTCTGTATGTTTAAAGTAGAAATTTTTCACTTTGCAGACTATCCATGGAAGTGCAATTTACAGTATCTCTTTTTTTCTTTCAGTATAACATAGTGTAGCATGAAATGCCCAACATGGTTTTATCATGAAATTTTGTGATACTTGCGCTGTGCTTGTTGTCATCGTGTGACTGATTGATGGCAGGAGTGCTTTACAGTACAGGCACTACAGCAAAATGGAGAGTTGAGTTAGATACTACATTGTAATGGAAAAAACAGCACAGCGATTATGGACAAGGTAGTAAACAGAATCGGCACTTGAATAAGTTGCTATCTCATTTTCTAAGAACTCAAATTTACGCAGTAGTGTGCAAATTGGTGGTGGAACCCTGTGAAGTGGTTCTTTGTCAAGATTTTATCAATACCTTTGCTAAAGCTTAAAGATGAAAGTAAGAGCAAAGGTACTGAAGACTATGGAAAGTCTTTTTTCAACATAGAAACAGCAGACTTTCTTATTCCAGCAACCTGGATCATCTGATTAATCAGCTTGTGCATGTACATTTTTATGCATAGATTACATGCCTGGTTCTCGGAGACCAATTATTGGGTGCAGACAGTCTGTGAAAAAATTCTTTTTTTAGTCAGAATTCAGCCTTGAGGGCTATGCATCATGCGCAGACTGTATATCGGAAATTACGGCAGTTTCAGATTCACTTCTCAGTGCCAGGGGATACTTCATCGTCTTGAACGACGTTACTGATTGCTTGATCAATACAGTAAATGCAGCCTATTAGTGTGCTAACACTCATACGCTCACCAACGCCGGCCAAAGATCTTGTTTAGTGTTGCAGTGTTGTGGTTTCTGCGCGTATATGCATGTACCCGCAGAACCCACGGCGGTGTGAACAGATAAGCTTCGCTGGCCACTGCACGAGAGCACTATGTTATCTCCGCATTGATCATGCCTCGTGCATGCAACACACTTTTGCGCTGTGCATTGCACATCATCGTCTTACATCTGTGGCGCGAGGAGACCAGATCAGCTTAACCTCGATCAGAGCTTAATTTGTGTCTAATATCGTCGCCAGACGTGCCTATAACCCAGCAAAGCAAAACCATGAGCCAACCAGGCTAAACACATGCTTATGCACGTCTACTCGGTTTAAGTAAGTTAAAACCCTGCCAATTTTGTTGAAAATGCTTGTCTAGAAGTAATGTTTGTGAGAGCTTGTTTAAAATGCACTGAACATCGGCTAGAGCAAGTGTGGGATGTATAAAGTTATCTTTAGTGTATTTAGAAAGTATTGTAGCTTATGCGGCTGCATGCTACTGGCTGAAACAACCATACTGGCTTAACTCATCGAAGTGCGCACTCTCCACTTATCTCTAAGTGCAGTTCATGTAAGAATTAAGTGATTGTGTACCTCCCAGAAATGATTTCTAGATTATCTGGAGTTTGCCAGTTTTTATTCACCTTCCAGTACAGAGCAAGCGAATACTGAGCTCCGATTCTACCTACATGCCTCATTATTCTTGCAACTTTCTTGTGCATGCTTATCAGTCAGTATTCATTCATTTTCATGCTTTTATTGCTTCAGGAAATTTCTTAACCTGTCACTCTTTGTTTCATTTGATGCTAACTTATATTGCTTTCTGTTCGTGTTTCATTTGGCATCAATCTTGCTATTAGTAGTAGTAAGTAGTAGTAAGTGTTTAATCAAAAAATATAGTAAAAGGAAGTTAAAAGATTTTTGCTCACCCCGGCATCTGCCATCACTGTATCGGCGGCACCTGAGCTGGGGCAGCGGAAATAAAAGATAGAAGGCAGTATGAAGAAGGGAAATGAAAGAGGTGAGGGGACAGCAAGAAAGGAATATTGTTTTCTGTCAAAAGAAGCTAAAAGATAAGGTATCCTGTTACTTTGAGGTGAAAGATTCTATGGCTTGTAAAGAAATAAAAGGTACAGCATGTGGTGATTCCTTAAAAAATTTTTGCTTCATTAATCATAGAACTGTAAAAGAATACATGCTTTGATCTTAACTTCCTTTCAGCGTGTACAAATGAATCTGCATCATGTCAGTGTGTCTTATTTTTGAAACTCTGCAAAAAGAATTTTTTGTGCACACCAAATTACAAGAGTTAAATAGCTGCAGAGGTCATACAGTATGTGCTTTCACTTGTATCTTCCCATTTTTATCAAGTTTTGTCTGGCATATTTTGTTAAAGGCAGAAGAATCTTACTTTGGATTCTTTGCTGTGATTCCTGGATTACTGGCATTACGTTTCAGGCGCCACTATCAAAGAATTCGGTTCTAGATTCTAGCTGTATGGTTTATTATTACAACTCATTACTGCCTTGCATTTAATAACAGTGATCTGGCATACTAAAGACCAAAGAGTCAAAGACCATTAAGTTAAACCTAAGAATTGTCTTTTACTGAGGTAGGCTGGTGTCATTCCAGATAAATAGACTTAAATTGTAGCATACATTCTGGACACCAATGAAAATCTTATGTGGCATTTAGCTGTCTTAAAAGCGGGAAAAACTGTTCTAGGTGTGTTGCTTGAAGTGGATGATAGAAATTGTTTCAGTCGGATATTTAGCACTGGTGTTATGTAAAGGATGAAATGTATTGAACAATAATTTCTTTTCTACATTTAACTCATCGTTGGCAGATGTTGATGAATAGAGAGTGATTTTGGTATCAAATTTTTTTTTAATATTAGGGTCACTAAATACATCTTCAAAAGAAGAGGACCTCAAGCTAGGGACGAAGCTCGATCTACCATACTGGCTAGCAGCACCTCTGCTAAGCCGTCGCATCGTTTCTGCTGAAGTACCGAAAGTATACAGGGAAACGTACCGAGAAATCCTGAGTGCTGACGCTGTTGCTGTGGACCTTTCTAGACTTCAGCCACAGTACTACGGATTTGGGCTGCTCATACAGAAGCTTCCTCTATCAGATGTGGAGTATGTCAACAACAGCCTCATTAAGGCAAGTAATTTTGTTTTTTTTCCACGATTTTTACATGTGCAGCCTTTTGTCAGATATACAGCCAAAAGAGTTCGATTCTGAGTGGGGTGCCCTGGAGGTCCAAACCTCCAGAGCATTCAGGACAAGAGCTCCTCTTACCTTTTATAGAGAGTGCAGGTGATGCAAAAGGAGCCACGCTGTAATCTTCAGAAGCAAATTCGTTGGATTGTATGTTTTTGACAGATTATACATCACTGAGGGCTTAGCAAAATATTCAGTTAGTCAGAAATCTTTGAGAAGCATGCAATTTTATTAGTAAACTTTTTTGTTCAAGGCAAAGCATTATATACCCTTCTTATGAACATTATATACCCTTCTTATGAGAAGTTCAGAAAATGTTGCTTCAGAGCGTAGCTTTGTGCACGCAAGGAGTTGGCATGCCATTGCTCTCTTGCATGTGTTTAGCTCAGCTCTGTTGTTGGTCTTGCGGAATAAGCTTGAGGGCATCACTTCAACACAACTCTTTAAAATTGCTTTGAAAGTGTAACGGGGCACAAAATACAAAGAATGAACTAATTAGAGGGAAAAGCACTTCTGTACTTGTCTGGATCGTGTCTCCTGTTGCACTTTCGAGGATGTTGTAACAAACAGTAGTGCGATCAATGCATTTATGACTTGCCTGAAATGGAAATTTAATCAAATGATGTCAAGTTTATGGAAGCCAGCTGTATTTGAATTTTACACTGCTGTAGTTTTTATTTCAGGTGGCAGAGATAGTGTAGTGTATTGTCATTATTGTGCATGAAGGAAACAGGACAGGAGGGAACTGAGACTTTACCATTCGCCTGTATTTATTCTTTGGCACACTTACAGTGGCGCCACTGTTGTGCCAAATGCTCCAAACTGCGCCATACTAATGGTGTCTTCGACTGGTCGCTCCCGCGATCCGGTTAGGATCTGGCAGAGTGGGAGCCGCTCTCGCTCCGAGCGCATAGCGAGACTAGTCAAGCCGAATGGTCAGCGAATTTTTAGAGCGGAAGCGCAGGAGGCAGAAGGGGGACGTAACTTCCGGAACCACTACGCGGCATCGCTGCTGATGTCAACAGTAGCCGCACGTAAGGTCCCTTGATTATCTTTAGCCACACAGTTTGCATCGCGGTCGCCGCTTAGCCTGTATCGGTCGCTACCCCGGCTTTCCGTCCCACGGGACGCTCATTTTTCGAACATCGCCTTGTGGATAGCACTGTCGTCCTCGTCTGAGCTGCTGCTGGAATCGCTGTTGTCATGCGACAGCAACACAGACCGGGCTCCTAGCGTAGTTATCCGGCGTCTCTTGGACATTTTGCCTCACACAGCGCGGCACCCACAAAACACAACACAGCAAGAACGCTACGACTGCGTCAAAAGCCTACACTTGCTTCCGCCTACGCGCAGGGGACGCCGAGGCCTCGCACCGCTTTCGCGAAATGGCGGAAGTGGCTCTGTCACGTGGACTCATATCGGAGCCGCTCCGACTTTTTTCTCGGAGCGCCTCAGAGCGCTCCGAGCTGGAGGCGAGCGCTCAGGAAGAACCAGCCGAATGTAGTCAGAGTGGCCGGTTTCGACCAGCCGAATGTGCGGTCGCCTTTCAGAGCGCTCTAGAGCGATCTAAAGCGACCAGTCGAAGACACCATAAATAAGCTACGCCATCGTGATAAAAATGAGGAAAATTGCGCCAAACCGCACCAAACTGCTTTCGAAAAAAGCGGTTCCGTGCACCGGGTATCCAAGCAGACGTAACCTTAAAAAGGTGACTGTCCGAAGTATTTCCCTATGTCCCGAAGTTTGCAGTAAACGGACAAAAACGAACGTCGCAGGGCGGACGTACATGGGGTATTTTTTATCTGTATGTATGCGCGTGGAGTCTTCGGTCCGGCGAAGTTTTGGCACGACTTTTCGGGCCGCTGTTCGTTTGTCTCGCTTACAAAACACGAGCAGCACACGCGCCGAAATGGAGGCCGATCGACGTCCTCAAGTTTGCGTGTCTTTGAGACCACCTTTCATCATCATGATTCCGACTGGCCATACGCTTAAGCCTAGCGTGAGTCAAACGATTGACGGTCGTTTTTAATTGTGGCGCTGATATAATTTGGTGGTATATGTAGTGTTTTCCCAAATGAAAGCTAGCGCCACCTAGGCGCACTGCCGGATGAGTAAGAAGAGGACCGGACCTGGGGATGGGGACTGGATGAGAGAACATGGCGGTGCGCGGCAGTTTGGTTAAAATAATTTAATCAGTTATAATCAGCCTCAGCCGTCTCTTCAAGAAGACGCCCCGAGCGAGCAGAGACACTACAGTATACAATCCACGCACGCAGATATGGTGAATTCCGCGTGCACGGCACATCGCATCTGCAATATCTTCTTTGCTGATTTATATGTTCCTGTATATGCACCCGATATTCAGGAACACCGCTGACGAGCGACAGCTTGTGGAGATCGCACTGACGGTACGCGGGGTACGGCCGCGACGCGTGGACAGCGTTCTGTGCTGTGCAATCAAATTTTTGCACCGAGTGTGTGGCAGTTACTCTTGTAAAGTCTCGCAGGCAGCGTAGCCGACGGCGGAAATGGCTGCGAGGCGCGATCCGTCCGTCCAGTTTAGGCTAAGAGCCATACAGCCGCGCAGGTTTGGCGGCAATATTTTTTAATCTGAAGAGGGGGAGGACAGCAGGAAGTGTTGACAGCGCATTAGTGTCGCTCCGCTCCGCATCCGTACCGCGAGACTCGGGCCCGTGTCACATGCCGCGACTGGACCGAAAATAGCCGGTGTAGTCTGCGAGGCCGCAGTGCGATTTTAGGTCAGTGCTTTCACACGCAACACCGACACAACGAAATCGGTCGGAGGAACAGGCAAGGTTGCGTGATGTTTGCATAGGCAACCCATTATTAAACGCGACAGAAACGTCACACGGAATGTGTTGATTATTTTATGACCAGCGTATATTTAGGTGCAAAGCCACCTAAGCGGTGGCCTTGTGGTAGAGCATCCGCCTCGCATTCGGGAGGTGCTGGGTTCGATCCCCAGTGCCGCCGGGTACCCACCGGCTTTTAATGGGTACAAGATTTCCCCTGGCCTGGTGCTTGGCTCTTCTGGGTGAGATGCTTGGGAAAAGGGTCTTGATCACAGTTGCTCTGATGGACCAGCCATAAGTTCCGCCGTCAACAACGTTAAATCCGCCTTGTGCGGTAGAAGCCCATTTGTGGCCCTTTTTTTATGCATTATACCTTTTAACCACGTTGGCCGAAGGTGTACGTTCGCAGCTGGGCGAGAACTCGACCCGCGAACGCCGCAGCGGGGTTTACGGAGCTTCTCCCAAGCGGACACCCCTAAATAATGCCGGGCTCCGGGCCGGGGGCCGCTTGTACCCATTTTTACCGGTGGGTGTCCGGCGGTGGTTTTCGAACCAACCACCTCCCGCAGCCGAGACGGGCGCCCAACCAACTCGAACCCGACCGCGGCGGCTGCGTTTTTATGGAGGCAGAACGCTGAGGCGCCCGTGTGCTGTGCGATGTCAGTGCACATTAAAGATCTCCAGGTGATCGAAATTATTCCGGAGCCCTCCACTACGGCACCTCTCTCTTCCTTTCTTCTTTTACTCCCTCCTTTATCCCTTCCCTTACGGCGCGGTTCAGGTGTCCAACGATATATGAGACATATACTGCGCTATTTCTTTTTCAAAAAAAAACAATTATTATTATTATTATTATTATTATTATTATTATTATTATTATTATTATTATTATTATTAGTGCTCAAAACTGCTCCTAAATCGCCGTTCCTCTGCTCAAAATGCTCCAAATTGGAAATTTTAGTACTGAAAAAATTTCTTAATAATAATTTGTTTTGGGGGGAAAGGAAGTGGCGCAGTATCTGTCTCATATATCGTTTGACACCTGAACCGCGCCGTAAGGGAAGGGATAAAGGAGGAAGTGAAAGAAGAAATGAAGAAATAGGTGCCGTAATGGAGGGCTCCGGAATAATTTCGACCACCTGGGGATCTTTAACGTGCACTGACGTCGCACAGTACACGGGCGCCCTAGCGTTTTGCCTCCATAAAAACGCAGCCGCCGCGGTCGGGTTCGAACCGGGGAACTCCGGATCAGTAGCCGAGCGCCAGGAACGCTTAGCCACCGCGGCGGGTTTGAAAAAAACTTCTTCAAATTGCAATTTATCAGTAGCATCACTGCATTCACCAACTTGCTTCCTTGCGTTCGGCTGCTTGGTGCGAAGACGCGGGCTCGATAGCGGCCGCGTTGGCTGCGTTTTGATATAGGCGAACCGCAAGGCGCCCGACATTGCGCCTGAGGAGTACAATTTGCAAATGCCGATTTGCTGATGGGTTAACTGCAGTGGTAAAATTCGTGCTGGCTGAAATTCAACCCGGTCATCCCATCTGGAGTGTCCCCAATTGTTCATGCTGCATTTAGTTAAATAAAACTTCAATTCCAAGTCATCTCTAGAATGGACATGGTTTGGTTTATGGGGGTTTAACCTCCCCAAGCGACTCAGGCTATGAGAGACGCCGTAGTGAAGGGCTCCGGAAATTTCGACCACCTGGGGTTCTTTAACGTGCACTGACATCGCACAGCACACGGGCCTCTAGAATTTCGCCTCCATCGAAATTCGACCGCCGCGGCCGGGATCGAACCCGCGTCTTTCGGGCCAGCAGCCGAGCGCCATAGCCACTCAGCCACCGCGGCGGCCTAGCATCGACAGCCAGGCATGATAAGCAAACCTGAAGAAGTGGTTAACACCACCTGAACAAGGCATTTTTTGCTTTATTTCCAGTGGTGTACCTGCTGCGCCAATTGTGCCAAACTGCGCCAAATGGAAAATTGGGCTACGCGTGCTGCTACAAAATGCTCACTTTCTCACTTTTTGTTCACTTTTACGCCACATCTGCGCCAAAAGGTCATTGAGAAACTAAATTTAGCGGGCACGAAACCGACACTGATGCCGGAACTTCCAAATGTTGGCTCAAAACAGGGGTATGGAAATTTTCGAAGTCTCGTATAATTTAATGAATAAACGCTGCTGTTCTATTGGAGTCGGATGGCCAAATGAACCAACTCGCCCAGCAAAATGTTTTATTGAACTTATTTTTTGCTTTACTCTGATCACAGTGAACATTTGAACTTGCCAGCTGCAAAGCCCGGAATTTTGCTGCAACTTCCTTTATTATGTGCTGCAGGAGCTAACTGTTTCTGTGAAGCGCAGTTTTTTTCTGTTACAGAACCTGGAGCATCTGCTACAAAATGCTATTTCTTTCTGCTGCAGAACCTGAAATTGTTGCTGCAGATTGCAATTTTATTTGCTACAAAAACTGCTACAAGTAGCCTGTTATTTCCACCACTTTACTTCCAAATAAGTTCTTACTATGTTGTAAATCAGACACATCAACATGGACAATTAGAATGAAGTATATTGACTAGTGCTAATATGCCCCGACTACTGACCTGTCAATGCATATTTGGGAGAAGCCCATGGAAAAAATATACAAGTATATTCAAATTTCCTGTCGCACCTCTTTCATTGCACTTTGTAAATTCACATGCATGAACAACAGGAAGCTTTGTGGTTGTCTAGGTGTCTGGATGGCTATTGCTTTCTTCTTTTTTTTTTTTTTGGGGGGGGGGGGAGGGGGGTTGTACAATGCTGTATCGTTCATTTTGTAAACAAGGAGTGAATAAACACCATAACAGTTACTTTTTGTTTTAATTAAAGTTATACCAAGGCACTTATGAGTCATCTATTTATGAGCGACAACATAATGCATAATTTTCTGTAATTATTAGTGTTCCATCTAGAGGGGCTCATAGAAGGAGCACTGTAAGACTGTCTGCACTTTGGTCCTTTGTTTTGGCAGCTTGGTGCTTTTTCTGGGAAGAAAGTCATATCTTCAACATTGCAGCATTCAGTGCACAGCATGTCTTGGTGGATGGCCATTGCAGCCTTCCTGCATCTTTGAGTTTCTTCCTTGTTGTGCCCTTTCTTTCACATTTGCCAATCCCCTTCGTAATATGCTCGATTTTTTGTGCGCGTCGTCGACAAAGGCTACTGCGTCTTTCTGGTCTTTGCAACTTCAGCTGGCTCAAAAGGTCGCTGGACTCGGCCCACGCAGACCGAGTCCACTGACCTCGCCTTGCTGCAAGAGAATCCTGGGCGCCCTGAAGCCCGCTTGGGAGCGTTTCCATTTTCTTTCGTCTCTTTGTTCTTTTTCGTCGGCTTTTCGACGCAGGGACTGTAGAGAGACTGCAGGGAGCTCAGGCGGCGGCGGCTTTCTCCGTGTCGCCGTCTGGCCGTTTTTTTTTTGTTTTTTTTTTGTGTTTTGCCGCTGGTGTTCGGTATTGTATGGATGAGCTGCGATGGCCTACATATTACTGGCCTCACTTTCACGGGGCGCCTTATTTGTTTTCCCTTTCCTGGCGAATGCGTGCGCTCGGCACACAACTTTCGTGGCGCCCGCCAAGGCGTCGCCATCGGCGCTCGCTTCCTTTGTGGCCTACTTCGCGGCCGACAAGGTGAGACGCGGTTGTGTAACTGCGGCGCGTAAGAGTGACGCGCACTCGACGCTCCGGGGGCCGCCTCGGCTGGGGTCCGCAGTCGTGCGGCCAAGCCTCCCCCCTGCACTGTGCTGTGCAGACTGACACAGGACGGGGGCGTCTCTTTGTGCTCGAGGTCGGTGCCCGGAGAGTAACAAGCGCGGTTTTTGTCGGCCTTATTCTGGCCGTCACTCACGAAGGCAGCGCGATTGGCCCAGTCCCGGCGTCGGACGCGCCCCTCCCCCCCTTTTTTTTTTTAGGCGAAAAGGCGCGTGATTGACGGTACCGAATGCGGCTGCCGCGGAGTGCTGGCCGCGAAAAGAAAGCGGAGAAAGGGGGGCACAGGTGAACGGTCCTCGCTGGTCAGAGAGCGGCTGCCGAGGAGGCGGCACCGGTCGTTGCCCTGCGACCTACTTCGAAGCCTCGGCGGGACGCCGTCTTGGCTGTCCAATCCTGGCGGCTCTGTTTGAACGGGGGGTTCATTGGCACCAACCACTTGGGTCATGGACTGTGCTTCCCTGAGCTGTCGTCCGGCCAGACTTGGGCGCTGCTCCGCTCGTGGGGCCCAAGCAGCTGCGCTTGAGCGTTGACTTGACCCCGTGGGCGAAACACCGGGCAGCTGTGGAAGGCACTCGGCTGCCCCGCGCCTCAGTTCCAGGTGCACAGGAAAGGAAGCCATTCTGGGAAATTTCGTCCAGCCACCCGTGGGAAGTACTGTGATGCAGCCTTTTCAGATAGCCGTTATTGGGAGCCTTTTGGTGCCTGAATGGCGCCTTCTTTCTATGGAACATGTCGCAGAACCGTCGATCGAGACACACTGGCCCGCACGTGTTCGACAGGTGCTGTGCGAACACGGCGAAGACTATTCCCGACATGCCTGTGGACGGAGGCGATGCGCCCTCACCTTGCTGGAGGGCAGGCGCTGCTGTCCTGAGAGGAAGCAAGGGCAGCCTGTCGTTGGAGCGTTCCCTTATCGGTCATACCGCTTCACCTGCAGGGGGGCTAGGTATGCGGTGGCCGACTCCGTGGGTCTGGCAAGCACATTCGCCTATACGGATTTCGAAATAGTAAGGAAAGGCGATTTCGGCTGTTACTTTCTGGGAACGGACAGTTTATTCAGCGTGCGTAGTGCTCTGAGCAGGACCTTTCACTGATTGCAATGATATTTGTTGCAATTCGTTATACTGCAGTTTTTTTTTTATTTTTCGTGAAGCGGCTTGGGACGGACAGTTAGCATTTTACGTGTTCCGCAGGTATGTGCAGAGGCACTGAATCTAAACAGTGCCATGTTCGAAGTGAAGTAGTACGCATTGAAAGAGGTGCAAACGTAGGCGAGATACCCCAGTGGCTAAAGGCGTTCTGACGTCACAGCATATCGGCATTCTGAGCCAAGTTGGCCGTAGGACGCTAGTGGGGTCTTCCGAATATATTTTGCGAAGAATACGGACCTTTTAGTCATGTACTAGACTTTCAACCAGAGCTCTCGCGAAGCAAAATGCTTCGCCGTGACCTCGCGCGCAGACCTAAAGGGCGCACAGCGATTGTGAAACGAGCCTGCACTGTGAGAAATGCACAGCCTTGCGGGCTTTGACGTGTAATGGGGCCCTTCCTGGAAATCAGGAGGGGTGAGCAGGGAAGTTCCTTTCTCCTTCGGGAGATTTGGAATGATGCAAAACGAGCCACACTGCATGGCCGACAAGCAAACCCGGTGGGCTGTGCGTCTCTTGCGGTTTCGCTTTCGTTGTGCCTGGAAACAGCGCAGAAAGAAACGAAACAGACACATGCGCTGACTTGCAACAGCAAGGTTTATTGTGCTAGCTGTGTGGCTGGAAAAACGAGCGCTTGTTAAACGACGGTAGAAAAGGTCACCACGCGTCCAGGAAAGAGGCTTCCTTTGTTACCAACGTCACGGTTGGTTCGCTCGCACGAGTGGCGCGGTGTTTATTTTGGTGATGCACCTCTGCCGCTTCACGTGTGTCCTTGTCTCGGGGTTTGAAAGTAATACAAACAAAAAATAGGACATGTCATCGCAAACGTTGCAGTGGGAAGACAAGTGCGACCGGCACGGCCGTGCTCTGCGTGGCCTGAGTTCAGTTCAGCGCCTGTTTATGCAGCGACCACTCTTTCCCACAAGTCAGGGAGAAACAGTCGATTGGGCTTTTTTTTTTTTTTTGCAAGGGCCACGCCGCTGATTAATGTGTTTCATGGTGGTGCCTCCCTCTGAAGAATATTATAGTCGGATACAACTTTAGTCTGGAGTGAAGCTCTGCCCACATTCAGGACCGCCACACGGAATTCTTCCACGACGAAAATGTAGTCCGTTGGTAAAACTTTTCTTGTGACCAAAACAAGAGGCTAATCACAATAAAAAAAAGTAAGCTTTAGAGTTTGGATGCCTGGCTTGTTTAATGTTGTCAAACATGGGAAAGCTGATTTCGTTTACTGTTGTCATTGGCCTGCGGAGTAATACAGGACGCCGCGGACCGTGGCCCGGTGTTACCAACTGCTGCTTTTTTTTTTTTTAAGTTGTATCCTACTACCGTATAGTGCAATAGCCTTACGTTGTATACCTTCCTCTTTTTTTCGCAAGTTGCTATAGTGGGATGCAACTCAAGAACGAAGCGGCTTTTCCTTCTCAAAGGGCCTCCTTCCAGCCACTGGCGTCGGCTGATTCTCATGAGCCTTCTAGCGCGACAATGCAGGGAGTGGCCGATGAAATGATTGTAGTCCCCTCCTTCCATGGTCGGCGATAGTCCCCTCTTTGAATGGTCGCGCCGTTCCCTGCATTGTCGCACTAGCAGGTTTATGAGAATCGGCCGACGCCATTCGCTGGAAGGGAGTCCTTTGACGGGGAAAAGCCGCTTCGTTCTTGAGTTGTATTCGGTTTTTTTTTTCTCGGTCCCTTGTGCGCCATGTCTGGCCAGCGCTGCTTCCAAGCTGCACGAAGGATTATGCGATGTCGTTGGTTCCATCCGCTCTTAAATTTAAAGGTACCACCATCTGTGGTACTTGTGCAGTAGCAGAAACGAGTGTCATCGGTAGCCCATCTGCGTCTTCTTGATCTCCAGTTAACTCTGCACTGCGCCAGCCGCGGCCACCCTGTT
Organism: Amblyomma americanum; assembly: GCF_052857255.1. Lineage (NCBI taxonomy): Eukaryota > Metazoa > Arthropoda > Arachnida > Ixodida > Ixodidae > Amblyomma > Amblyomma americanum. The sequence goes on along the minus strand of NC_135497.1, from coordinate 133,920,573 downwards.
CTCGCAAACTTCATAATTTCGTCCGCTCACTTGGCTCTATCTCGCCCCCTGCTACGTTTGCCTTCCTTTAGAATCCACTCCATTTCCGCGTGCGACGATCGGCTATGTGCTCTCGGTAATGCACGCCCCACTCGTATCCATTTGCTCTTCACGTTTGGAACTTGTATATCGTTAACTCGCGTTTGTTCCCAAACCCACTTTCAGTTTCAGCCGCCGCGGTGGCTACGTGGTTACAGCGCTCGGCTGCTGGCCCGAAAGACGCGTGTTCAATCCCGGCCGCGACGGTCAAATTTCGATGGAGGCGAAATGCTAGAGGCCCGTGTACTGTGCGATTGTCAGTGCACGTTAAAGAACCCCAGGTGGTCGAAATTCCCGGAGCCCTTCACTACGGCGTCTCTCATAGCCCGAGTCGCTTTGGGACGTTAAACCCCCATAAACCAAACCAACCAAACCTTTCAGTTTCCTGGCGTAGCTTACTGCGCTATCCTTAGTTTCATGGGAAGCCTAGAAATCTTTGAAATACTTAATTGGGGTCTGCTGCGTTCTGATTGATCTGCGTGTGTTTTTGTTTGTAATGCTCCGTAAACTTCACTGCAGCATCGGTTATCTCCGTGTGATTTATTTTTCCCCAGTTCTGATATAACGCCCCTTCGTCGATCGAGAGAAACGCCTTGCAGTCGGTAGGTTGGCTTTACAGGCGAGGTCGTCCCTGAAGCGAAATCCCCTAAGCGCGCAGCAAAGGCGGATGATTGAAGAACACATAAATTATAGCCTTTTTCCGTTTTTCAAAACTTCGTATTCAGCCCTCCTTCGTCACTCAACATGCGATCGAGTGCTCCGTCCCGTCCACCAAGGTCGCGGCCGCTTGGCATTGCCCACGGTAAGTTAACTATAATTGTGACCTTGGAAGCGTTTTCTGTAGCGTTTCGTTATTCATTCCTTTTTTTTTTCTTTTTTGGCCCTTTGTCATTGATATCGTCCGGCGCAGCCTACGTCACTAGGAAGCCGCGGCCAATGAGCGAGGTCCAAAACAAAGCAAAACGGAACGAAACGTTATAAAGTATACGGGCCCTGTTCTATCTTGCGGTGCGGGCGGCCTCGCAGTGGGGTGCGCGCGCTGACGTCACGCGGGCGGCTGCTTTATGACTGCGTAAATCAGGCGAAAAAGCGGCTGTAGGAAACGAAGGAGAGCTTTCTTTGCGCTTCGTTTGTGGGCATACTACGCGGCTCGTGGCACCGTGGCGCTTGGCTGAGATACTCACGGGTATGTCCTCCAAACGTGCTAACCCGTCACATTCAAGGAGGGTCTCTTTTAGAATATAATGAGGCGTGGGATATGTGGGCCATTCATTGCGGAGTGAATGTGACTATTTTATTACATAAACCGTAACATAGATTGCATGCGAGGTTGTCGTGACGTTAACGAGCCATCACTGCGCGGCTTTTATTTCGGGCAGCGGTTCACAGCGCTTTGCATTCGTCCCTGTGGCTATGTTTACCTTTGTTACGACCGGCTTGCTGGTCGTTGGCATCTTGCGGCTTCACCTGGGTGTACCGGGGCTAATGAGAGGGCGTTATTCCTTGATCCTGCGTTTCGTGAGACAGCTCGCGTTTTACTTCGTGAAATGGAGGAGGGTGGTTGTGGAGAGACATCTAATCGTAGCTTTTGCGCCACAAGAACCACCCGTGGCAGTGAGCTGCTGCGTACCGCTTACCCACATGGTACTTGAAGCTCATCGTTATCGACGCCTTTGTTGAATCCAGTTCACCTTGATACATCCAGGAAGGCACTTGTAAAGCGTGCGCGAATGTTGTTGATTTCGCTTCATTTGCTCGCTTACTTTTTTTTTCACCTGTGTGCTCTTTTTTTTTTTAGTGAAATTGAATCCCCCCGGCCGCCGCATTTCGATAAAGGCGTTTCAGAGCTCTAGGTGGTTCGAATTGAGCTCCACGCCGTCACTATAGGAGGCGGTGCACAGTTTTTCGGCGCGGAATCCCACACAGCACCATCTTTCAGTGAAATTCGTTCTCCTGTTCTGCTCTCATCTATCCCGCTGCAGCCGCCGCTGTGGCTGAGTGGTTACGGCGCTCGGCTGCTGGCCCGAAAGACGCGGGTTCGATCCCGGCCGCGCCACTCGAATTACGATGGAGGCGAAATTCTAGAGGTCCGTGTACTGTGCGATGTCAGTGCACGTTAAAGAACCCCGGGTGGTCGAAATTTCCGGAGACCTTCACTACGGCGTACCTCAAAGCCCGAGTCGCTTTGGGACGTTAAACCCCCATAAACCGAACCAGACATATCCCACTGCATAAACGGCTGCCAACCGGTCTTAAGCCTGTTTCACATGCAAGCGAATATGCTAGCGACCCATGCCGCCACGTGGGAAAAGCCTGTTTCGAGTCGCTGCGATGAGCGGCGAGGCTCCAACAAGTTGGAAATTTTCGCTGCGACGCGCCGCTCAATCGCTCAGTCGCTTGCATGTGAACCAGCCTTTACCCTGCAAAGCCGGCACCTCGGACCATGGCGTGGTGGCCTGGCAAGAGGAAGCTTCCTGTAAAGCCTGTTTCACATGCAAGCGAAAACGCTCGCGATTCCTGCCGCCGCGGCGCAGAAGCCTGTTTTGAGCCGTCGCGGCGGCTTGAGCGTCCTCAACGACGAGGTTCGAAGAAGTTGCAAATTTTCGCCACGACGAGCCGCTCAATCGCTCAGTCGCTTGCATGTGAACCAGCCTTTACCCTGCAAAGCCGGCACCTCGGACCATGGCGTGGTGGCCTGGCAAGAGGAAGCTTCCTGTAAAGCCTGTTTCACATGCAAGCGAAAACGCTCGCGATTCCTGCCGCCGCGGCGCAGAAGCCTGTTTCGAGCCGTCGCGGCGGCTCGAGCGTCCTGAACGACGAGGTTCGAAGAAGTTGCAAATTTTCGCCACGACGAGCCGCTGAATCGCTCAGTCGCTTGCATGTGAACCAGCCTTTACCCTGCAAAGCCGGCACCTCGGACCATGGCGTGGTGGCCTGGCAAGAGGAAGCTTCCTGTAAAGCCTGTTTCACATGCAAGCGAAAACGCTGGCGATTCCTGCCGCCGCGGCGCAGAAGCCTGTTTTGAGCCGTCGCGGCGGCTTGAGCGTCCTCAACGACGAGGTTCGAAGAAGTTGCAAATTTTCGCCACGACGAGCCGCTCAATCGCTCAGTCGCTTGCATGTGAACCAGCCTTTACCCTGCAAAGCCGGCACCTCGGACCATGGCGTGGTGGCCTGGCAAGAGGAAGCTTCCTGTAAAGCCTGTTTCACATGCAAGCGAAAACGCTCGCGATTCCTGCCGCCGCGGCGCAGAAGCCTGTTTCGAGCCGTCGCGGCGGCTCGAGCGTCCTGAACGACGAGGTTCGAAGAAGTTGCAAATTTTCGCCACGACGAGCCGCTGAATCGCTCAGTCGCTTGCATGTGAACCAGCCTTTACCCTGCAAAGCCGGCACCTCGGACCATGGCGTGGTGGCCTGGCAAGAGGAAGCTTCCTGTAAAGCCTGTTTCACATGCAAGCGAAAACGCTCGCGATTCCTGCCGCCGCGGCGCAGAAGCCTGTTTCGAGCCGTCGCGGCGGCTCGAGCGCCCTGAACGACGAGGTTCGAAGAAGTTGCAAATTTTCGCCACGACGAGCCGCTCAATCGCTCAGTCGCTTGCATGTGAACCAGCCTTTACCCTGCAAAGCCGGCACCTCGGACCATGGCGTGGTGGCCTGGCAAGAGGAAGCTTCCTGTAAAGCCTGTTTCACATGCAAGCGAAAACGCTGGCGATTCCTGCCGCCGCGGCACAGAAGCCTGTTTTGAGCCGTCGCGGCGGCTTGAGCGTCCTCAACGACGAGGTTCGAAGAAGTTGCAAATTTTCGCCACGACGAGCCGCTTAATCGCTCAGTCGCTTGCATGTGAACCAGCCTTTACCCTGCAAAGCCGGCACCTCGGACCATGGCGTGGTGGCCTGGCAAGAGGAAGCTTCCTGTAAAGCCTGTTTCACATGCAAGCGAAAACGCTCGCGATTCCTGCCGCCGCGGCGCAGAAGCCTGTTTCGAGCCGTCGCGGCGGCTCGAGCGTCCTGAACGACGAGGTTCGAAGAAGTTGCAAATTTTCGCCACGACGAGCCGCTCAATCGCTCAGTCGCTTTGCATGTGAAACAGCCATTTAATCCTGTAACCGGGGCGGAGCGCTTATGTGGGACACAAGGCAGCGATACGGGCGCGGCGGATATTTGTGTTCCGGCCAGCAGGCCTAGTTCCTTCTTCTAGCTGGCTGCTGCTCGCAGCTTCGGCGTCCCCTGCTGCGCAGCTGCATGCCTCGGCGATTCACGCCACTGGCACTTCTCCTCGTTTGCGGTGCAATTCGCCAACTTTCATACGTAACCGCGAATGTATGTAGTACGCGTTGTTCCATCTGACGTTAAGAGTGATTGTCTGACAGTCAAGGCTGACTGCCCTACGTAAAAGAGTGGCGTACCGATTTCCAGAGTTGCGCTTTCACTCGTTCGCCATCTATATTCACTGGCGCGCATTTTCTATGGCTTCGGTGTGGACAGCGTGGCTGGCGATCTCGCAGCGCGCGTGGAAAATCTCTCCACACGCGGCCAAACCGGATGGCCGGCCGCACGGCACTGGACGTCAGTCTGGCTTGTGTCTTTCCCGTTTTCTTTATTTCTGTTGGCAGCCGACCGCGTCTCGTGGCTCGTTGGAATCGAGGAATCCTCGATTCCAACGAGCACGAGACGCGGTCGGCTGCCAACAGAAATCAACGAAACGGGCACCAGACACAAGCCCAGACTGACGTCCAGTGCCGATACGCCGGCCGGCCTGTTGTGCATTCGCACAGCGATATGCGCGGTTTATTCCGAAGCTCGAAGGGAAAGCGGAAGAGGCGCTCTTCCGCGTTCCTCTCGCGCGCCGTCCCTCAGCGCGCGTGCGCTACTCGAACCCGCGATCGAGTGTTAAGCAACGTCGCTGAATATAGAAGACAAAGGAAGCCGTCGTGGTTACGGCAGTGGTAATGGCTTCGGGTGGCCCAGGTCACGGGGAAAAAAAAAAAACTCTAGGAGAGCGAGAAAGAAGAAAAAAATGGGAACGTTGCAGCCAGCGCCTGAATCGCGACCAGCAGGAAGAGTGAGAAGGCGCCGTGCCGTGTCCGGGAAGTGAACCCGGAACCTCCGAGAGAGGTCGAATCCTTCCTGAATCTGGCGGCGGCCGCCCTCTCTTTCATGCGACACTAATCGCCCGCTATGACCCCCCTCCCCACACCAGGTTCTTCTCGGGCTGTCCGGTGAGGTAACCGCGTTGCATCGTCCTGCGGCCGTTGTGTAAGCGAGCGTCAGCCCGGACGCTTTGCGTGGACGATGCCAGGGAGTGCGAAGCAGCAGCGGCTCCTCCGTATAACGAGATACTCGGAAGGCAGCGTGCGCTCGGAAGATTTTCGCATACAGCGCCAATGCCCAAAGGGCTCGGGTTTGGGCCGCTGCCAGAGATTGTCCGTGGCGCCGCGAGCGATGGGAGCTCGAAAACACTGCAGCGAACATTGAGCCTAAGCCGATTCCGACGAGTGCGCGAGAAAAGGAACAAAATGAAAGAACGATGTAAGGGGGGGCGCTCGATAGAGCGGCTCCTTCGCTTAGCGATTGGGTCGGTGTTGGAGGGCCTTGGGAAATCTGTCTGGGTGGAGTGGGAGGTTCGCCCTATTTCTGTATACGCGAACCTGACGCGGGCGTGAGCCGCTTTTCTTATCGACGAGTCTATCCCCGCCGCCGTTGTTTACCGGCGACAAACTAGGTGATTAGGCGGAGCATTTTAGATTCGTTCTTGCTTTTAGAGGTGGTCCCGAAGCGGGTGGCAGATGTTTGTCACGTAGACGACTATCTCACCTGCAGGCCCACGAGTGGGCATGAGCCGGACTGGCGTCACAAGAGCGACGGTGGGGCGCCCTGTGCACTGACTGAGGCTGCTCTTGGACGAGCGTTTTATTTGCGCTTGAAATGGGATGACGGTGATGCGTAGAAGCTTTAACGGATTACTGCTGCAGCGACGTCGGCTCTGTCGTCGCGACCGTTTCTTTTGTAAATCTTTGCGTCACACTGAAACCAACGCAGTGGCCATTTTTTGCCATCTGAAGTTGTGAGCTCGAATTATCAATTTTATTTTTGTATTTATAAAACGCTGCGGACATTGAAGCCCAAGCCGGGTGGGCACACAAGTTAGTAAAATTACAAAGGAGCAGCATTGCAAACAGGCACAAATAGCCGTAGTTGGCTAGGCCACACGGGAAAATGGGATAGTTATCCTATTCTAATTTGTTATTGTGCATGGAAAACACGAAAAAAACTAAGTGTTTGCTGTAGCGAATATGGGAGTAGGGTGGTGATGCGAAGTTTGTCTTGCTGATAACGGCGTTAAAATTTTGAGGAGTCCGCACCAAGTTTATTATTTAAAAGGACAGGAAAGGATTCTAAGCTAAATTTTCTTTTCGGAGTTCAAGTTGTTTGATTTTAATAACACCCATTAAAGTGGTGGGATAGTCAGAACTTACGTAATCACTAAAGAGAAGCCAGGGTGCTCTTCTCCGTATCTTTTCGAGATTTTTTTTTTTTCAGATTTAGTGTACGGATCCTACGTTATGGACAGACCTTCCAGTTTAGTTCTAATTATTGAATAACAGGAGGGGCATGTTTAAGATTGTTTCGATAAATTTTGTTTTCTTTCGTAGCTACGGGAATAAGTGGAGCACTTCCCGCTGCATGCGCGCATGCTCTTGCCTTAGTGCTCTCTCAAAATTGTAAACAGTCGTGGCCTTCTAATCACCGGCGCACCACGTTTCTCCGCGGACTGTCGCTGCGCGCTGCGCTATGCGTATGCGCGATTGGAATCGGCCGGGCCGGGTCAAGGCTCACGCAGAGCGCGTGGTCGCATTACTCCGCGTGGCTTGGGCGCTTTTTCTCTTTGTGTGCGTGTGTGCGCGAGAAAGAAAACACCTTCTAAGTTTCAATTATTCCTGCGATATCTAACGGCATGCGCGGCGGCATGATCGTGCTTGTTAGAAAGAGCGTTCGCGAACTGAGAGAGCCTTGGTTCGCTGAAGCAACTAGCGGGGCCCTGATATGGCGCTGGTATCGGGACGCGATATCGGCTATCGGGAGACGGCAAAGCGGTCGGTGGCTTGGAGCGGGAACCGCGAATGGAACGCCTTGGCTGGCATTGGCAATTTCTCGTGGCTAGATGTCTTAACGGGAAGCCTTCGAGAACGGTTTTGTGGACTTGACTAACGCCTCCGCGATCACATTTCAGTGTCGGCCGCCTCGGGAGCTGTATCCTAGCCGCATCGCTGTACTGTGGGGAAGTACGTTGCCTCGCTGAACGCAGAGAGAATGAACTTTGGTCTTAAGGGTGCAGAGAAGGAAGGTAGGCCGCGATCGGGAGGTGGGCGGCCTTCATCGACACAATCGATCGCGGAATAAATAAACGTGCCACTTGTCGCCTCGACGGATCTTTCCTTTCTTTATTATACAGTGTGGGGGGGGGGGGGGGGGGGGGTTCAGAATCATTCATGCTTTAACTTGCTGGGAGGCAGCTTTCGCATTTTGGCCCGCATTACTTTTATAACTTCATATTCATTGCCCTAAGCTATATAGCGTGGCAACTCGTCGCCCGGTCAGAGCTCGCGGCGCACTCTGTAAGCCAGAAGCCACAAAGAACCGAAAAATGTTACCGGGGTTAGCCCTTTGGGGACTGACTGTGCTGTCGCAACCGGTACTCCCTGAGCGAAAGGAGAAAAGCGCCACAGTTAGTCTCCCCGCTGATTAACCGTTCGTCGCGAGGTCGAAGTGGTGCGACTAGTCCCATTTTTACCCTCTTTTGACTCGAGTGTACTCCGGCGCCTATGCAGCCGTTCTGCTCCGAGCGTTTCTGACCGTTTTCTCTTCAGTGTACAACAACAACAAACACCTCAAGCGACATGCAGATTGACTGCGCGAATGTGGCCCTCTTTTTTTCTCTCTCTCTGCGCGTCCCGTTTTGCTCCGCTAATTGCGTGTATTTGGTGCATTCAGTGGAAGGCTTGCGTCGGCGCGTTACTGCATCCACCCCGCAGGGGGACCGTCGGCTGCCCTCCTCCCGTGTCCTTCGCGTCGGCTTCATTAATGGCCCCGGAGCGTGCTTTTCCCCCCCAGCCAGCCGGGCTCGCCGGTGGCGAAGCGTGTCAAGAAACCTCTAAGAAGCTGCTCGAGATGCGCGCGAGTGGGCACCCGCGCGGCCTGCTCCTGCAGCAGCGTATGCGGCGCCGCGGACCCTTCCCCCTGGCGCGTGCCGGTGCGTGATGCCGCCTCGGCGATGTAGGCCAGCCGCCAGGAAGAACCGGCTCGAGGTCGGCGGCTCGCGCCGTCGCCCGAGACGGTTCCAGGCGCACCGCGACGAAATGGAAAGCGCCGCGCCCGCGAGGCGCGTTTCGCTTTCGGCCGCCTCGCCGCACCCTGCGGGAAGTTCTCCGCCGGCGTTGACGGGTGCCCCGCCCCGCGTCCAGACGCCGGAATCCGGCCACCGAGCGCGCGCGCGCCTTTTGCTAGGTGACGCTTATCGGAGTATGAGCTGTGGTATCATATGTGAGCTGCGCGCACCACCTTCCCACTGTCGCCGGTGTCGTCTGTCTTTTGTTCGCTTTCACTTTTATTTCTAAGCAGCCAGCGCCATCTTTCGCGAAGGTTTCTGTATTCTCGGTACGGCTCGTGGATCGGATTCGCGGCCGCAAAGGGATTGCCGTGGGCGTACCTGATGTTCCTCCAAGGCCGTTTGAGACGGTTTAACGCGTGTCTTATCTCTCTCCTGCCGCTAGTTTGGCTGCTTTCTTCCTTTTCGTAGAACCGGTGGTGGTGGTAGTGGTTTTATTAAAAATAATAGTAAAAAGGGAGGAAAAGATTTTTGCTAGCCCCGGCATCTGCCATCGCCCTGAAGCACCTGAGCTGGGGCAGCGGAAATAAAGGGCAGCAGGCAGAATGGAGAAATGAAATGAAAGAGGTGAGGGGACGGGAAGAGAGGATAGGGGGAGAAGTAATATGCACAAACCACCCACACAACAAGAAATGTGTCCAGGTTGCAGAAGACGAATCCTGTGCAGTGTCCCCTGATGGGCGCTTTTGAGAACTGCGGGAAGCCGGTGGCACGGATGGAGGTGCTGAAGACAGGTCCATTGGAGAGCTCTCCTCCTCACGCTGCACAGTCGAAGCCCCATCCTGCAGTGGAGGCTGGGCAGCCATTGGCGACTTCCGCCCAGAGGGCAGATCGCTCACGGGCTGAGGTGCATTTGGAGAAGGCGGGATGTGCGCTGCCGCTGATGGACCGGCAGCAGGAACCAAGAGCTGGAACCCAGGCTCAGTTGTGAAAAGAGGTTCTGCTGAAGCCGTAATTGTGACCGACGCCGGCGAAGCCGCCTCTGCTAGCACGTCATCGGTGGCCCCAGGCCTAGCCTTGGAGCCCTGTCCAGCTGCTGGGATGACTGAAGGACATTTGGTTATTGCCACCCAGTCAGACAGCGCTTGAGCTTCGGAAGCTTCCTCAGATGGTGTGAACTCAGTTCTCTTGATATAAGGGACGTATTTACACGGATGGCGAGATTTTTCAGTGGAGCGATGTGCAGCCACCTTAGCAGGGGCACTTCATCCGCTCCGCGAGTTCTACGTTGGACGATTAACAAGTAGACGCCCCACTCCAGTTGTAGTTAACATAGTGCTGTGCGCGTGTGCTTTTATTGCTCCATCATGAACTAATCACGCGCACAACCTGGACACATTTCCCACTGCGCAAATAGGCTGTGCATATTACCTCTACCCGCCGCGGTGGCTCAGTGGTTAGAGCGCTCGGCTACTGATCCGGAGTTCCCTGCTGAGAACCCGACCGCGGCGGCGGCGCTCTTACGGAGGCAAAACGCCAAGGCGCCCGCGCGCTGTGCGACGCCAGTGCACGTCAAAGATCCCCAGATGGTCAAAATTATTCCGGAGCCCTCCACTACAGCACCCTTCCTACCTTCTTCCCTCACTCCATCCCCCATCCCCTCCCCCACGGCGCGGCCCAGGTGTCCGCCGTTACATGATACAGATGCTGCGCAATTTGATTTCCCCAAAAGCCAATTAATATTATTTTACCTCTCCCCCATCCTCTCTTCCTGTCCCCTCACCTCTTTCGTTTCTTTTCTTTATTCTGCCTGCTATCCTTCATATCCGCTGCTCCAGCTGAGGTGCTTCAGTATCGATGCCAGATGCCGGGGCTAGCAAAATCTTTTCCGTTCTTTTTAATATCTCATCGCTGTTTTAACTATGACGGAATTACGCAGCCAGCTTGCTACAGATCGTGTCGTCTTTCAGTTTGTAAGCTGTTTATTCGTGTCGCGATTTCAGCACGCTGGTCACAACGGTGTAGGGAACGCTCCTCCGGCATATATGCCGTGCTTTCGCAGTCGGCTTTGGAGTGCCTTACAGAGAATTTGTCACCTTATGAGGCGCACGCATATTTGAGAAGGAGAAACGATTGGAACGTTTACTTCTCGTTCATGTCGCACATGGGCAGCGATAATGTATCTCTCTAAAAGCTTGCTGGCGAATCCGTGCTGCGCCGCGAATGCATGCCTACACTCAATATGCACCGCTCTCATACATTACCCATCTATTCTGTGATACTATGGTCTGTGCTTGTTAATACAGGGGTGCTCCTCTATTTTCCAAGGCCACTGAAGTCCATGTATTGCACCACTAGGCTTTTGCTTTTTAATGGGCAGAGTAAGCACAGCTGCAGCCCGTGGGTAGATTGCGAGGTGAATAAACGAACGGACGGACGGAAATGAGCGAACACGGGGAAAGCAGACGCCGGGAACCCAGACAAGTTTAAACTTTCCATTCATTAAAAATACAAGAGCACGCAATGCAAATCACACCTCAATGCTCACAATATTTCATTGTGCAAACTACAGAGTATCAAGCCCGCTTATGAGCAACAATAAACAGGCGTCTAAGATGCAGCGTAAAAAAGAACATCTATATCTTGTTTTCAGGACATACACCCTTCTCTCCCGTTTACTCCTGTCAACGCTCACGCATCTCTAGCTTCTCCACCGTACGTACTCCCTTGTCCGCACCTCACCGACAATTTGGAAATCTTTGCGAGAGATGGCGCTGCCTGCTGATATTGGCAGTGTGGGAGCGATAGTATTCTGCAATTTCTTTGCACTGCCGCGGTGGCTCAGTGGTTATGGCGCTCGGCTGCTGACCCGAAAGGCATGGGTTCGATTCCGGTCGCGACGGTCGAATTTCGATCTAGGCGAAATTATAGAGGCCCGTGTGCTGTGCGATGTCAGTGCACGTTTAAGAACCCCAGGCGGTCGAAATTTCCGGAGCCCTTCACTACGGCGTCCCTCATGGTCTGAGTCGTTTTGGGACGTTAAACCCCCATAAACCATCTTGGTACCGCAGCTGCGGCGGTTGCTCGCTAGTCTTAAACGGGCACTGAGGACAATGCCGTCCAATTTTTGTTCTTAGTGAAAATCGAATGTACAGATCTTTCTGGCTATGTTGACGTTTGTCTGGAAGCAATCGACGTGATTATTGTTGAGAAAATTGCTGTTAAATATTTTCCCGGCAGTCGAATCAAACTGGCGACGTCTGCAGCGAAAGGTGCCCCTTGATCACCGTCTTTAAAGGGACACTGAGGAGAACTCTATCAATTTTTTTTTTTGTTAGCAAAATCTGATAGTTCGGCATTTCATGGCTTCGTTGCCGCTTGTCCAGGCGCGAAATATGCATTTATTTCAAAGAAATTTGGATTCGAAGATGAAAAAGTTTTTCCCGCCGCTCTGATTCAAACTCAGGGAACTTTTATGACGCCACGGCAACTCTTATGACGTCTCAGAATGGAGTGACGTGACACCTTGACGTAAACGCAGACTCCGTGGTTTCTAGCGGCTAGCGGTTCGGTGGGCAACCTTCCTTTGCCAGCCTCAGAGATTCGAGACATCCATGACGTAAGGAAAACTCCTCCAAGGTGGCACCTCTTGTCCTAGGAAGTCATCACGCTTGTACTTGCGAGATTGGCCTGTGGCGGCGATACCTGTATTTTGGTTCTTGCTATTTTCTACAGTACAAGAGCTTTGTTTTCAGTAAGAGTGGCGTTTTTATGATCAGGAGCTGCTATTCTATCGATACAAGCCAACTTCAATTTCTCCTCAGTGTCCCTTTAACTGAATGGAGGTGTAGCCTACCTTCTGGGATCCGCGAATAGAATAACTGGTTTTGGGGAAAGGAAATGGCGCAGTATCTGTCTCATATATAACGTTGGACTCCTGAACCGCGCCGTAAGGGAAGGGATAAAGGAGGGAGTGAAAGAAGGAAGGAAGAAAGAGGTGCCGTAGTGGAGGGCTCCGGAATAATTTCGACCACCTGGGGATCTTTAACGTGCACTGGCATCGCACAGCACACGGGCGCCTTAGCGTTCTTGGTGTGCGATGTCAGTACACGTTAAAGATCCCCAGGTGGTTGAAAAAACTGTCTCTGCACCGTAGTTTACTTGCGGAATCGGCCAGTAATGGCGACATCCCTATTTCATTTCTTGGCCTCTTTTATCCCATAAAAACTCCTTTTTTTTTTCAGTTGAAGTAGCGTCTCAGTAGTTCGAATGCAGCAATCTGTCTATACACGCAGACTTCTATATCTCCTCAGTGTCCTTCTATTAGGGCAGGTGCCTTTGTTGCATGCAGTGCGCATCGGCGCTTTTCGCGCGCAGGGTGTCGCCACTCCGTCCATTGCTAGGGACGGCGTTCATCGGTAGTCCTTCCCGCTTCTGGAACGGAACTCGCGAGACCTCCGCGAGCTCATGCGCTGTTCCGTGCGTCGACTTCTACACTACGGTGGCAGCTGTTGCGCATACCCTTGAAAGGCGCTGCTGCGAGCAGCGGGAATATCGCCTCTGAACAGTGGCGCTAACAAGCGCGCCATCTAACGGGATATAGTGAGGGGAAAAAGACTCGGACGACATCACCTGTGGTGTCGTGCAGAGCAAGAGCGCTTGCTGCTGAACCAGGTGGTCGCCGGAACGGCCTGTAAGGCGCGCATGAAGAGAACTTTGTTCCACACGACTGGGTTATTTACTGCCGGGCAGTACTTCACTACGTCGTATTCTATACGCAATTCATATTGGTTCTCTGGGAAAGACGCGTGATGTCCAGTCCCGCACCTTGGGCGGTTGCGTGTGCACTGTTTGCAAAGCTGCGATCTCAACCGGGGTCCTTGCAGATTATTCTTACGGGGGACTACCGACCCACTCGCCGCTCGTCGAAGGAGGGTGCGGGCCGCTATACAATTCAAGAACGAAGCGGTTTTTCCCCGTCAGAGGACCCCCTTCCAGCCAGTGGCGTCGGCTGATTCTCAAGCGCCTGCTAGTGTGACAATGCAGGGAATGGCAGATGAAAGGGGATAATCCTCGCCCTGCATTGACACGCCGCTCCGTGCATTGCAGTGCTAGCATGGTTCATGAGAATCTGTCGATGTCATTGGCTTGAAGAGTCTTTTGACGGGGAAAAGCCGCTGCGTTCTTGAGTTGTATCCGTCTTATAGCACGCCAAGAAATTGCGCAGCGTTGATTCGTCTGTGTTCGTCTCTACGGTCGCATGGGCCTAAAGACAGAAACGAGGGCAACTTAGAAAATGTTTTCACTATGTACACAAATGTATGTACTGTGCGCAGTGCGGTAGGCTTATGTGCGGGATTATCCCTGCTGAGCTGTAGGTTGACGGGGTTGGTGATTTTACAGCGAGAGCTGTTTACCTTAGGTTAGGAACAGTACAAGGGCTTTCTTGGGACGAAGCTTAGTGTAACCCGTGGAGCGCCGCTCGTGCACAGAGGTCGGAGGGGGGGGCAGTGCGGAGTCGCCGAAGTCGCCCTGCCCGGTTGGGCGTCTGCTCTCGCTGAATTTAAATGGACACTGAAGGGGAGTACTCAGTCAGGCTAGACTGATAGGTTAGAGTCACATGGTACCAAGTATGTAATTTTTGCCGGAAACAAAGCTTTTTTTTTAAAGCCAGAAAGGTGCGTAAAACCGAAGTACACGCAGCGCCGCCACGCACGGATTCGTACAACTGCATTTAAGGCATATGTACGTTTGTAATCTAGCATTTGGAATTAGGTAATCTAGAGTTTACATAGTTTCTTTCGCACCCAAGGAGCCTATTTCTACCGCACGCGTGCGTTGCAACGGGACGCAGCCGCACACGATGCAGCGTCTCCGAGGGCATCTGCCTTTTTTGGGTGATGGGAGGTATAGCCCGCCAGCTGAGGCGGCTTGCACTTGCACCCAGCCGCTGTGACAGCTGACACGACCGGCGGGCTAGTTCCCGTTTCTCGCCGCGTTTACGGTCTTCGGAAGTGGCGCCTCTGATTGGTCGGAGGTCTCCATTGAAAATGCGTTATTGAAATGACGTCACTGTGCCCATTTGTCGCGGGTGGTTTGAATGTGGAAGGGTTTCGGGGCTTCATTTTCGACTTTCTCAGCAACACAGCACCTTTCCGCGTAGAAGAAACGTCGGCTGTGTTCCCGACTAATAGTCTGTCCGTATTGCTTAGGTTGATATTTCCCTTTAGTGTCCGTTTTAACAAAGCTAAGCCCCTCCTTAGCTTAGCTTAGCCTCCAAGCTTAGCTTAGCCGGTATGCTTCTTTTCTTTTCTCAATGCGCCATTTATTGAATGCATTGGAGCCCCGCCAGAAGAACAGGTTAAATGTCGCTGGAACCCTATTTGACTCTCTAACTTCTCGGGATTGCATCGCATGAAGGATACCAGGCTCAAGTTTGGCGGCGCGTTCTCTGCCACTCGCGCAGAGTGACGGCAACCCTCAGTCGCTAGTTGCACCACTCGCGTGTGTCCATCTATTTTTATATTTCCTTGGGGTGTCTGTCGACATCGGGGGCAGGTGCCGTCCACTTGGTGGGCGTGTTATGGAAAAGGGCAAGTGCGTTTCAATCGAAACGAGTTGGCTGAGTTCATGTTCCAGCCTTCAATCAGATTTCCGCGGGTACCTTACACGGACGTGGAAGGGAGTGATATAACGGCTACATATCCGTTAATTGTTTTTGTTTTCATCGTGCGACCTGGTGCCGTTCGTCGTGCATTGTGCGTGAAAGTCTGTTTACCGCACCGTAGCGTGAACGGGCTGAACCTTGCATGTGACAGTGCAACCTCGGCCCCCGCTTCCGTGGCATTGAGAGCAGCCGGCAGCGAGACGCCGCGGAGTTCGACCTTTGCAGTGCGTTTCGGTTGCCACCTGCCTGCAGTAACGAGGAACGGACGAAAGAGCGAAGGAAACAAAAATGAGCGGGGGTTTGTGCGTTGTCGTGCAGCGCGCCGGCGTGCACCTGATCGCTCCGCTGTTTCCGTTCGCGTTGGCATTTCCGTGACGTCAGCGGCCGCGACCGCCAAAGCCGGTGTCACTGTATACGTTCGCGACCACAAACCGCCGGCGCCTGCTTCAGCTTGGTGTAGTTCGCAGGTTGTGACGTCAGAACAGGCGTCAGAAGTGTCGCGCCCGATCTCCCAGTACATTTCCACTTCACGTCGCTGGATTGAAGTTATTCCTTCGCCTTATGATGGACCTTATTCGAGGGCGTGTTCGTTTTCTCGTCGAGACATAGCGTGCGCGGCGTGAACACTGCTGCGCGTTGCAGTACGCCTCGGTGAATCTGTCGAGCCGGGTTGGTGGTGCATTTGAGTATAATGTGAAGCGAGCGTCTCCGTGTCGCCCCACAGGAAAAAAAAAAAAAACAGGAAGTGGGCGCATGAACGCTCGTCGTTTGTGTCTATAGTCATTTCATGCACTTGCATGATATCTGCGTCCGCGAGTATTGAGTTGAATCAAGGACTCGCAACGTGCGAACTGCTCGCACAGCCGCTGGCATCAGCTGCCGCTCTTGTCCAGGCGTCGGCTTCCTGGGCTGGCTGTTTTTTTCCGGCTTGCTTCAGGGCGCAGTTCGCGTGCGTGATGTCTTCGGTCGTTGTCTTCTGCAGGCTACATCAGCCCACTCTCCGCCCTCAGTAAGGGGCGGAGGAGCCTGGGCAGAGGGGGGTGAGAAATCGCATTTTGCAAATAGGACCCCTCTTCCGAAACGCCCTCTACACGAGATGCCCATAAATACGCCCCTGCGCGCACTCCCCTGTGCGTTGTGCGTTCACTCGTTATTGGATCATGAAGTAAAGCGTACGGTACACTAAAATTATCTTTTTCTTCGTAATTTCCCTAGAATCCTGGCAGCCTATTCACAGAATTGGACGAAATCACACAATGACCTAGTATATAATATACTGCGTGAATTCGTCAAAGTTTACCGTGATTTCTTTTGTTTGTTTCGTTTCAGTGCCGAATCTTAAGCCGAGCCTAACCCTAACATAGGAAGAAAATGCGGCAGACTGTGATGAACTCGCGCCATAGATACACTGTACACCCTTAAGAGTAGTTATTGATGTCTACAACTCGCAACTTTACACCCCTCAAAAAGAGCATCGGTCGACAACAAAACACTCATACACTATAGGGGCTCTACACAATTACATCCGTACTTAAAAGGGTGTTTGAACAGGTCAGAGCTCTTAGGAAATGGTGTGCCAGTACATTGCACGAGTGTGATTGGGTGCTTGCCCTTCTCCATAAGTTATTTTGTTGCGGCGTTACAAATATATATAGAGCAGCAGTTCCTCCACATTCCACGAAGCCGACTCCTAACAGCAACATTCAGCAGTACATGCTATACTTTCAATCAAAATTGCCGTTTGGGCGAGTTGGTGTGACATGATTCGAAAAGACCAGCGCGGAAACAGACAGGGACACGAGAAGAAAAACACTGACGACAGGACGAGCGCTGACTAACAACCCTTTATTGTCGAGGAACACCCAGCACAATATATGCCAAAATCACCACGTGACAGTCAGGGGGCCAAAGATTACAACCTAATCCACAGTCATCGAGGGGCAGCCAACACATGCTTGAACCAGAAGGAAAAACCACAAAAAGTGGGAAAAAAATAAATGAAAAAAAAGGGTGAAACTTTATGAAGTGAGCATATCAAAAGTACTTTAACCAGCTATACCAAGCTATGCTATACCAAGCTGCAACAACGCAGTGCATATTGCGTAACTTCAGCGCTCAAGGGTTCCGAGGGTATCAGAAGTGGAGCAGTACGTGTCCACGACAGAGACACATTTAGACCTGGCAGGGCATGCACGGCTCCAGAGCACCAGAACGCCCCGCATACGGTTATGCTGGCACATTCGCCGAGCTTAGAAAGGCCACATATCCGACCTAGCAATTAGTGCGAGTGGCCTCACTTGTTATGCAAATGTATTTTATTTTTGAATTAACCTCTGACGGCGCAAGTAGTGAATATAACTGCGCGCACCGAGCTGCATGTTTCGCACTTAAAGTGGTAAAGGTAAAGTTTAATTTACGCCGTATTATGATACGCAGACGCATGAAGGGCTTCTTATAAATTTTTAAGAACGCTTGCACCCGAGCAATCCCGATGGGCATATTGGCTGTAAATCAGCCCATATAACATCCGAAAGATAAAATTGTGTGCCGAATGGGTGTTACCTTGTTGTAAGGGTGGTATAGATGGAAGTATGCCCTTAAGGGTGTAGATCCAGTGTATTACCCCTGGGGCAGTGAGCCTTCGTCCAGGTGGGCTCACACGTAGTGAGCATTTGTCCGGTGATATTTTGTCCGGCACCCGTCCTTCTAACAGTCGGAAATCAACTGTTTCAAGGAAAGCCAGAGTTTTGAAGTGCGAAGCACATTTGACGTCAGTTGGACGTAATTTATCTTAATTATTTTTTCCGGTCCGGCTCGTCTAGAATGCGTCGCGTTGGCCGACTCGACGAATAGAGATTTCTCGTTTCACTTTTTTTTTTTTTTTGTCCGGTGAGTTCAGGCTTGCCGCGCTTGCACTTCGGCGCACGGCGCGTGACACGATTAGTAAAGCCCGCGTGTCCGCTTGCCTCTTCATGAAAAATTAAAACAAAATGCTCCGACGTCTCGCCATGCAAACCAACTCGGCTGATTGGCCGGTGGCATTGAAGATACGGAGCACATCGATATACTTCGCCCGTCGTTGTCGTTCAACTGCTGCAGCGACGGTAATTATCTGCACACCGGTTTCTGAGCCGCCAGCTTCTCAAGGTAGCCTACTGCGAGGCGTCATAGACAGTTTACCTACGTTCAGACAGTTATCTCTCTTAAGTACTCCTATTGTTTTTATTGTACTAAACTAGCCGCGACGCAGTTGCTTCTTCTGTAGTTGTGTTTCTGGGGGCACTTTTAGTGCCCAATCTGTAATGACCTTAGAGCCAGTCAGATGATTTTGTTTTAAAATGAAGGGACCAACAGAACGTCGTTGCCCGTGAGGTTGTTTAAACACTCGTGAGCACCGCGCGCATTTCAAGAAGCCGTTAAGCGCTTCCGCTTATGGTTTCAGCACACTGGACAAACACAAAAATACTGAGACAACAGAAACAGTCCTTTAAGAAAAAAAAAGTGCATAGAGGGAAGCAAAGGCGACTTTCGTACTCAAACCCCCGTTAGTCCCTAAGTTTGCACACGACACTCCTCTTGCCACAAATGCGTGCCGTGCGCAAACTCAAACGGACTAGCTGCTGAGAAAGAGACTAACGGAGGTACGTGCCGCAACATAGCAGCACGCGAAAATCTCGCGAGAAGACATCGACTGCAGTAGTTGTCGTTTTTTCGAAGCGCCGGATGTCGTCGAAGGCCAGTTAGAGCACCGCCGCTAACCGTTCCGAAGCGGGTATTCTCTTGCGTGGGAAAACACCTCGTGGAACCGAAGCCAGCGGCAGCTGGCTAAGTGCATAAACAAGTATTGCGAGCTTCAATACCTGTGGAATGTGAGTTGCAAGGGTTAGCGTTAAGCAAATACACGTAGCTTCATTTCGTTGCCATTTGTTTGCGACCTTAAGTGATGTTATGTAAGTATCGGCGACACACTAGCGAAACGGTGAGTGGCAAACAGTCAATTCCCCGTCGCCGCTACCCGCCAGTAACGCAAGACAAAGTGAACCACGACCTTGTATACTTGTTTTCAACAAGCCGCAATATGCAGCTGCCAGTTGCTACAAATAACAACCACCTTATCAGCAAGAAACGAAAACGATTTGCGGCTGTGAAGTACCGGGCGTAAGGTATGCACGGTTTGGCGCTTTTTTTTTGTGTGTGTGTGTGGGGGGGGGGGGGGGGGGTCAAAAACGGGATTTATACCGCTGTGCGTATGCTCTAATGCTTACCGCAGATTGTTGCAAAAAGCATATATGACAGCAAAATCGCCGTACTTTGCTCTAAACAGCAATGCGTTTGACAAAACTGCGAGCGGTAAGCCCTATAGCAGTCTGTGTGCTTCGTACATATAAGGCTTTTATTTCCTCCTCGGGACCGTGTGCTGTGATGGCCTGGTCATAATCCGCGTTGGGTTCCCAATCGAAAGGTTGGGAGCTCGAGTCCTGGTATTTTCATGCGCGTTTATTCCTGTTTCCTTTGTTGTTATTATATAGCGTACGTGCTGTCGGAAACTATCCCGCTCTAAATTGCGCTGGAAATCACGCTTTGTTTGCATTTTTCCTTTAAACGGCTCCTCCCGGGGACTACCTATTGCACCCCTTTCCAGGGGACCATCACTTCAACCCTTTGCAGTTACCGCGGTGGCTCAGTGGTTATGGCGCTCGGCTGCTGGCCCGAAAGACGTGGGTTCGATGCCGGACGCGCCAGTCTAATTTCGGTGGAGGCGAAATTCTCGAGGGGTGCGCACTGCGCGATGTCAGTGCACCTTAAAGAACCCCATGTGGTCGAAATTTCCGGAGCCCTTCACTATGGCGTCCCCATGGCCTGAGTCGCTTTGGGTCGTTAAACCCCGATTAGCCAAATCAGACCAAACCTTTGCAGTTAGTCCCGAAAAGGACTAATATTTGTGGCAAGTCAGTTATCCTCCAAAAGGACTAAACTCTCGCCCCATTTTAGTCTGTCTTCTTGCAGTAGTTTAGGGCGCAGCCAGGGCTTCGCGCCCAGCTGTGTCGCGGTCCCCTTTTCATGTCCGCCTCAGCGGCGTCTGCCTTTCTTGCGCCGTCGAGCTGCCACAATTCACGCCCCTCTCCAGCCCAAAGAGTGTACGCGTGTTGGCTTCGCATTTCGGCAACAAAACGACCTTGCAAGGTCTTGATGCCTTGCTGTCGGCTAACCGTTGTGCCTGCTGGGCAGCATTTGTAGCATCTGTTTTAGAACTGCGGGTGGGGGCAGCGCGGCGACCCCTTTCCTGAAAATATAGAGAGTCAAGTCAACAGCGTTGAGGTGTGAAATGCGGATGTCCCCCTTGCTCCCGGCGATAACCCTGGTTTCGTCTCAACACCTTCGTTTATTCGCTCTGTTCGCCGGTGGTTTGGTCAGACCTCCTTCTCACGCAACATTCCCGCGAGGTCGGGACACTAGGCAGGCCCACCGTCTCGGCAGCGAGATACACGTGCCCGGCAACCAGTAGAAGACAAGAAAACCAAAACTGCATCAAAGAATCTTTTCCTTTGACTGCGGCTAAGTGAAACAGAAGCGCGTAACGAAAAATCGCCTCGGCGCCTTTGTTTAAACGCCGCCATTCGGCGGAAGAACGGCGCTGAGGTGTAGCATATCCTGCCTGCTCGACGAAACAGTTCTAGTATATGGCATAATAGAGAGAGACGGGCTAGTTGGTGACTATTAGTAGAATGCACGTTATTACCGCGCTCTGGCCTGTTAGTTTCTTCCTCGTCCCTTGTCTTTTTTGCGTGGTTTCAAGATGTATTCTAGTATATGGCCCCGACGCGATCATAAGCGTCGAAAGGAAGGGAAGAAAAGAAGGGGGGGGGGGGGGGCATGCGCGAGTGGAGTTCGTACCCTCTAATAAAAAAAAAATACGTAGGCTGAAGGGTCGGCGCGTAGAAGATGGAGTAACGAGGTATTTCCCGTCGCGTCTGTATTTATCCTGGTGACACGGCTTCTAACAGGACAGCGTGTGAGATGCCGTCGCGATATATTTAAAGTGCCGTTTACGTTTAACCCAGCGGCATTGGCCCTCAACGCGGCTGCGTCGACACATGACTCACGTGCCAGCGTGAACGCATGTCTCGCGTGCTTTCTTGTAGACCTTGAGCTCAGCGGCTCTGGCTTTCTAAGAACCCACTCTGCTGCCTTTCTGTTTATCGACGTTACCCCCGTCATTTTCCGTTCCATAGTTGGACTTTGTCCGTAGTTTAAACTGCTACGATGACCCTTGGGTGAGTAGATTTTGGAGATACTGCCTTAGTGGGCAGCGCCGTCGGCACCTCGTCCTGAGCAATTCTAAGGACTTACGCACACCTCTGCATATATAGAGCGTGTGAGCGTCTCCCCCTCTCACGCTTGATCTGCATTCTGTGCCCTTTCTGCTTAACGCCGGAATTTGTTTGTTTGTTTGCTTCTGCGAACGTTGTTTTTTGTGCCGTTCGGTGCTGCTGGCTCCTCACGTAAGCTCATTGCAGTAAAAATCCTGCGCCGTTCTCTGCGCTATCAAACTCGATCGGTGGCGTCAATTGCAGGCGCATTCTATGCACGCGCCTGTGAAATAACGGACAGGGCGGCTATACAACAGCCTTAGCCGGTATGCACGTCAAATCCGCGTACGGCGACATAACAGGTCCTTGGAACAGCCTCGCGCCAATCACTGTGTTTGGTGCTTCCGAGGACGATTCGTCACGCTGCTCGAATTTGCACGAAGAGAAGCTTGAGTGCTGTGTGACGCAAAACGCCGAACGCTGTCTCGCCATCTGGCGAGAAGACGTGGCGTTACTTTGAGGCTGGAACAAAAAGTTTGCAATACTCACGCGCTATTTCGAAATTTGTTGGCCGAAAGCCCGCCCCGACATTCGCATGGCGGCAGGAGCTGCGTCCTATGCCAGACCTATTAGCGCCCAGAATCTGCAGCTCATTTCAAGGAGAGCGCCAAGTTGCCGCTCGCGGTCTGTGGCCGAAGCGAGGGTGGCGCAAAACAGAAGGCAGTCCCACAACTTGTCGGGGATGAAAAAGCGGAACAGGGCAGGAATGACTTTCGTGCACCAACGGCTTTCGGCTCAAGTGGTGCCGCCACGTTCCCCGTCCGCGAAAGCAGTGTTTCTTGTGCGCGTTCAGAGGTCGCGGAACGGCAGCGCATGCGCTAACCCCTTGCGTTTGCGCCCGTTTCCAGTGCTGACACACGCTACCGAGGGCGTCTCATTTCGAGCTGCTTGGGCACCGCCTGTGCGCTTTTGTGATTTTACTTAGCGCGTGTGGATGACTTTTGACACAATTTCGAAGCAAATTGCTGTTCGAGGGGTTTCATGTATAAGAGTTTTGAGCCCGCGCGAGGGCGACGATGTGGCCGTGGAGGTGTAAGCTTTTCGGGTGCCCTCTCTACCTTCGCGCAGGCGTTCAAGAATCGGTTCCGGCACATCATGGACTGCTCCCAGGGAAGCTTCAAGGAGGATTTACTGGACCTGACAGCACGGCTGGACATGTCCGAGCGCGCCCTCTTCGCGTTGGGCCGCGGGGCCCTGGAGGACCTTCAGCGCTGGCAGCGGCGCCAGTCGCACCGGATTTCCACGGCCGCCATGGTGGCCAACCACCGCAAGCGCAAGCGAGCCGCCCTGACTGACTCGGTCTGACAGGACAACCGTCGGTCCGACATCTGGCCACACGTCCACAGACTAGACTGAGCGGTGCCTTTTTTCGGTGTGTGCGTGCGTGTAGCTTCGCGAGGAGTGGTCCTTGTACGGGCCAATGTAAAAACGAGGATCTCTTGCAGTGCAAGCGCAGCGCCGCTCAAACGGAAAAAAGAATTAAGGGTCGAAATCTGGTGAATCCTCGTATTTACGGAAGAAAAGAAAAAGAGCTCGAAGATTTTTACTGTGCAGATGTCCTTGTTTAGTTTGCAATGAACTAGGCGTGCTTTTATAAAAACGTTAGGCCTTCTATTGAATATCTTGTCGCCTGTTTACTACTGTTGTCCATTGTTCTTTTTTGTTGAGAGGAAGTATTCGTAGCTACGGCTTTGTTTTTGTGTTCAGTGTTTGTTTTTCTTTTTTGTCGGGAGCAGCTATTCGTAGCTGCTGCTTTATTTTCATATTTTTGTATTTGTCAAAAGATTAGAGAAATCAGAATTGCCGTGTTCTTTATTAATATAACATCAGCGAGGTTTATAATCATAGCGCGGTGTAGAATTTATGCGCGGGTTCCTGATTTTCCATTTTTAGTTTTTCTTTTTCTTGAGGGTGGTGGTGGTTGCGGTCGCTGCAAGGTCGACGCTTAACATGACATCATTAGACTGAGCAGCATGCAGTCGCAGAAAATGATGACGCCCTATTACAAAAAAGCCGTTATCTCCAAGTCGCAGCGCGCCTTTTTGTTTGTTGTTGCGAGGAGGCTCTGCGCTTGTTCTTTACTAATTCCGTCACGAAGCAGTCGAGTCGGAAGACCTTGAGGGTGCCGAAATTGCGGTCGCGGCAGGCGGCGACTGCAGGTCGGCCTTCTGTGGGATTGCCGTGCGTCACAAAACATCATAAAGTTTGGCGCATGCTATTTGACGTCACGTTGCGGTGCGGTCGATTGCCGGAAGTGCGAAAGTCCGAAAACGCGTTCGTGTGCGTGCGTGCGTGCGGAAGGGGGGGAGGGCTATTTCGAGGTTTTTCATCGGCAAGACTGTCTTTTGTTTTTCTCTTCTGCTAAATTTTCCTGTGATGTTTATTTCTGCCCTTTGCTGTATCCCGCGCTGTTATCCATGATCAGGGATTGCATACGCTTTGCTATGAGGAAGGAACCCCCTCAAAATTATGTCTACAGTTGTGCCTCGTTAATATGGGCACTTTGGTTCCCGAGAAAAATTGTCCATGAAGCGAGTCGTCCATAGCAATGAGTCGTGAGGGAAAAAGCAAGACAACAAATGCTTTAAAAACTACTTTGCGATTAAGATGTGCTAATGTGTATATTGGCTGACAGTGAAGTGGAAATTAGTCAAATTCTTGGAAGGCCAAAGTGCCTTATCCTATGGTAGCCATTATATTAAAAATAATGTTTTGCAGTATGGAGCGCCTCAGTGATGGCGTCTCATGGCCTGATAACGCATCTCCTACTACGGTTTTTCAAGTTTATGAACCACTAGTACAGATCGCTGTAGTACATATCGGTGCTCGGACGACTTCATACATGGGTTCAAGTGGGCTCTACGCATTTTCACCGTGTCCGTTGACCGAACAGTAAGTTTCCATATTAACGAGTCGTAAATGCGTTGATAAAGTTTGGCCCCCAGAAAAGTTGTCCATGATTCGAGTCGTCCATGTTAACGGAGCTCGCACAAACGAGGCGAGACTGTATACTTCTTTGAAGTGTAGGCTTCAGGAATTGAGTAGCGGGGTCCATTGCTCTTGCAGCTGACCTTAGCCGTTTGGTAGCTCCTTGCGACCCATGTGTTGGGATCCCCTTCATTTGTGTCCTGGATGCTTGTCCGGAGCGCACTGAATCGGTTGGTCCGCGCCATTATGAGGGAAATTCGGTCTCGTTCCGCGGATGGTGATGTTACTTTCTGATTGTCCACGTTCAGAACACTTTCTCTTGCACACATGAAGTGCTGAATACCACCTCATGGCTGTGGAAAACTCAGCGGCTCCCTGTAGGAGTTGCAGGCTCGAAGATCTGCACGGTCGCCGCTTTCCAAAGTCGCCAGCGCCACTTTTGTTTCACGCGCGATCGTGGCATTGCATGACTGTCTGGTTGGAAATGCGAGATTCGCCACGACCGTGCACGCGCCGTCTCTTTAGGCGGCCACGTTTATACCGTGACTGCAAGTCTCGTTCTTAATGCCGTCGTTTTTTTCGCAGCTTCGCGTTTCGCATCGTATTGTCCAGTTCCATTATGCAACACGGATGCGAGGAATATCCTTTTTTAGTGCGAAAACACTTCTATCCGCTCTTTCTGGGTTTCAGTTGTGTCTGTGTGAAGCCTGTGAGTAGCAAGTGTCAGCAGGTCAGTGGACACCTCTATTGCGCTTTTAGGTACGTGGCGGTGGTGTCCACCTGCAAATAAACAGTGCTTTCACACAATATTTCATGCTTAGCAATGCTAAACCGTCGCCCATTTTTTTCTCTTTTCTCGCTCGATACGTTTCCTTGTTTTTTGTTTTCGCTCAGCCGCACTCACGTTGCCCTGCTGCCCTCCGGTGTCGCACATTAGAGCCCGCTTGGTGCGCCATGTCAGGACAGTCACTTACTGGGTTTTCGCTATGCGTTGCCTATGCCGTGTTTAGCATTTCAAAATGCGTTGAAACGGCAAAAAGCAATGTCGTGTGAATATGTCATGGCTTTTGTTCGCTGCTTGTCGAGATCAGTGCTGAGTTACCCGCTGATGCAGCGACTTGTTAGCAAGCAAATTGTGTGTCAAAATAACTAACTGGCTTCGTGAGATTCCCAAGTGCCAAGTGCTCTACAATTTAGCAACTATGTCTTGCTCCTTTACCTGTGCTCGTTTGTGTTACTTTTCATGTTGTCGTATAACCGTCATCGATCGGCCCTAGGCCGGTGATTTATAATTTTTATCGTGCCCACGTAGCGTGGAAGTTTGTGAAGTTAGTTAAAACTAGCGACGTTATTGCATTTAGAGGCACAATCAAGCGGTGGACTTATCTTCTGGTTGTAAAGCCATCCACTCGCTATTCTTTATGATTCCTGGTTATGAATGACGAGTAACTTGTATGGGTGGTAATTTTCTGCTCTGCAGATTGTGTATGTGCCCTTTATTGGAGTTTATGTGAAAGTGTCAGTTGTGCCTGGATGCCTGAAGCAGGGAAGGCGAGTTGCCTCGTTATAATTCAAAGCCAAAGCTGGTTTGCTAGGGTACTATTCCTACTGTAATTTTGCCTGCGTGCTTGTTCCCACGAAGCCGCTCACCTGCTGCCTTGGGAAAAGGCAGACTCACCCTGACAGACGGCAAATGGTCACTCGTATTGCAGTGAAGAGGATGAATCGTGTTTCATTCTTAGAGATTTGAGGAATCGTGGTAGAATCGTGCTCATTAGAGGGACCCTAAGCCTTTATTTTCAAAGTGAGCTATATCAATGAAATGGCAACTGGCATTAATGACAGAATGCCTCCCCCCCATTTTCCTTTACAAGATCCAGACATCCCAACCCAGTCATGTGCGCTGGTAGAATCCCAACTCACTCGGAACCTTCTGCCAAGGAATTTTCTCTGGCTGCATGGCTGGCTCAACTACTCTTTAACTGTACTACTTTGTACACACTCCCTAAACTGAACTCTAACATCCATTGTTCAAGTCTGCAGGTTTTGCTGATGAATGCACTTACTAGCTGCTTCTTGTTATTTTAAATCACTTTCTATTTTGTTTCAGTACGATTATACACAGGGCATGCCTTTTCTGAATTGGAGTTAAATTTTGTGTGCTTTTGGCTTGTTTGGTTTATGGGGTTTAACGTCCCATAGCAACTCAGGCTACGAGAAATGCCGTAGTGAAGGTCTCCGGAAATTTTGACCACCTGGGGTTCTTTAACGTGCACTAACATCGCACAGTACATTGGCCTCTAGAATTTCACCTCCATCGAAAATTCAACCAATTTGTACGTGTTTAAACTGCGGCATGTATAGAGAAGTGTTACAGGCCTCGACACAACACTCCAGAAGTGCGAGTGCAGCTGTTGGCTGGTGTTTCTGTAATGCGCATGCAGATGTTGCGTCAATAAGCATCTCATATTTGTCTTTGTATTTACTTATATTTACAGAATAAAATTTCTTTGCTGTTTTGGAGCCTGCTTGCAGCAGTTATCTTCTGCGCACTACAGCACTGTCAGCAGAGGTGCACATCACAACACGTCGTGGTCACAGTGCGAAATTATGGCGTACATACACGCCTACTTTGGATTAAACTATGCATTTGCTGGCCATGGGAGAAGTGGAAAACAGAACGTTCATGTTCTGTGGTTGGCAAAACTTTCAGGGCTTGCATTTTTCAGCAGCCCAAGCTGAACCAATGTTATTGGACTATTTTCTGTTTGTCCCGTTAACCGTGACCTTATACGTAATTCCGCAAGCAGGCTTTTTCACAAGTCTGTTGACTCAAGAAAGGTGGCCAACCGACAGCTTTAGGCAATCCCCTAAGCGAACAGTTTTTAGTTTTACCTTTCAATTGCGTGTTTCAACCTTTCAGTGCGAAAGCACTACTTCACTAGCAAAGCTGAAAAACCCCGAGGTATGTGTGAAGCCTCAACCTTTGACAGAGCTCCAGCGGTGGAGGCCATGCGCAGCTGCTATTAGCGACTCTCGTGTATTGCCTTTGTCAGATGGGAAGAGGACGTGGCACCCGAAAGCGTCGTGCCTCGAGATTTCGCATGACCTTTCGAGCCACCATCGTCCTTATGTCATCCCCGGCAAGATCCCCTTTTGCCCCGAGTAAGTTTGGTTTGCCACAACGGCCCTGCCCGGGCACAAGTGGCTGTCGCGCGATGACGTGCTTGAGGCAGTTGCACCTAACATGAAAGCAGTCAGGATCACCTGTGTGGCAGCAAGTCGACGGGTAACCGGACCTTCTTTACACCTGGAATGTCATGAAGGACAACAGTTCCCTGAGAATGGCTTATATCGTAATAGATACTTCCAGAGGCCGCACAGATGTCTGACAGCTGGCCCCTCAGATCTGTAAAATTTTGCTCGCCGAGGTGATGCTGTTCACGGCACAGGTAAAATCAGACCTGTTTCCATACCCTCGCGAGTACTTCATGGAGGCCCGACACCCTACCACCATGTGCAGCGGCACATCTTGCTGATCAGCGGATTAAAATTAGTAGGGGTGCTCGATGAGGAAAAAAAAACGAAGTGCTTCACAGCATGATCTAGCAATGGGTGGAGGTACCGAACCGTCTGATAATACCTAAACAAGTCAGCCACATGACGAAGAAGGAATTCTACAATTATACATTATGAGAAGTGCACAATGTCCTCGCGACCACCACAAAACGGGCAAACTGGATGTAGGCTAGCTCGTGTGAACGCTTTGCTGCGGATGGGAATGAATGAATGAATGAAAAACTTTATTGTATAAGGGTTATTTCTCGCAGCGTAGGTGGAGCCCTCAGTCCAGGGCCCCAGCGGCCTTTGCAGTCTTGCGAGCCCTGTCGATCAGTTTGAGCTGCTCTTCAGGCTTCGAGCTGGACAGCGCAGCCTCCCACTGCTCCGGTGTAGGTGTGTTGTTTATCGGCGCTGCCTGCATTTTCTGACAGGCCCATGTAACGTGGTAAAGCGTTGCGTGTTCACCGCATAGCAGGCATTTGTTTTCATAAGTGGATGGATAGATTTTGCTGAGTAAACTCAGATTGGGGTATGTATTAGCCTGTAGTTGTCTCCAGGCAACCGACTGCTGTTTACTAAGGTCTTTGTGGGGAGGCGGGTAGGTCCTCCGGAGGGCTCGTTGGTGTTCTAAGATGGCTCCATACCGTCTAGTGACTGCGTCCAGTTCCCCTTCGGTGCGCGCCTCCCGGTTGGCGTATGCTCGGGCATTGGCGTCCGCACATTGGTTCCCTTTGACAGCCTCATGGCCTGGTGTCCACGTGATGAAGCATCTCGTAAAAGTGATTGTCCTCGCCTTGAGTATGTGAATGGCTGCAGTGGATATGCGTCCACTGCTGTATCTTCTGCACGCCTCTTGCGAGTCTGTAATGATGTGTGCATGGGGCTCGTCACTCTGCTGGGTGATGGCGAGTGCAATTGCTGCTTCCTCAGCCTCGAGTATGTTGTTGGTTTTTATCGAAGCGCAGTTGATTTCCCTGAGCTGGTGATCCACCACGCTGGCTACCGAGCCATATCGGTGTCTGTATGTTGTTGCGTCAACATATAATACGTCTTTTGCCCCGGCGAAGCTTCTTTCATGGAATTCAGATCTTGCCTTTCTTCTCGCCTTATGTATATCTGGATGCATGTTTTTTGGAATCGGACTGACCTCAATGATCCTCCTGATTTCATTTGGAACGCTCGCTGTGCTATTGATTTCTTTCAAAGCGTCCCTCATGCCCAGCAACCGCAGCGTGTTTCTGCCTGTTGCGGACAGCATCAGTCTTGTTTTCTGCGCGATAAGGTGGGCCTCGATATGTTCTTGTACTGTGTTGTTTATGCCCAGTTTAAGGAATTTCTCCGTCGAAGTGCTGACCGGCAGTCCGAGAGCGCATTTGTATGCTTTTCTAAGAATTGCCTCCAACTGCTCCTTTTCTTGCTCGAGCGGTGTTTGGTAGGGGACGCCGTATAAGATCCTACTGACCACGAGGGCCTGTACTAGCCTACATGTGTCTTCCTCCTTCATACCTCTTCTTCTGTTGGAAATTCTTGCAATCATCCTGGTGATCTGTGCTGTGGTATTTGCTAGCTGTCTGATCGTGTGATGTGAAGTCCCACTACGTTTACAAGAGGAGTGTGAAGGAAAACTAACAGATCCAGTGCTATCATTGACCGCAGCGGTGGCCTAGTGGTTCGAGCATCCGCTTCGCATGCGGGACGTGCGGGGTTCGATCCCCAGTGCCTCCGGGCACCCACCGGTGATGCAATGGGTACAAGATTTCCCCTGCCTGGGTCTCGGCTTCTTTAGGGTGAAATACCTGGGAAATGGGTCTTTGACCCCACCTCGAGTAGAAGAAAATACCTCGTGCCATGACGCCCTTAGGCCACAGACGCCCTTGTCATCATCATCCGTTACTATCCATGCAATACACACAAATTATTGAAGTCCATTAGTTTTTAGCGCCGTGAAAGAGCGTCGCACTAACGATGCTGTCCTTTAATGATTTTCGTATGTCCGGTACAGATGATGCTATAGTTTGGTGGTAAGCAATACCTGCAGACGAGGACAAAAATGAAGTTCTGTATTTTTCTTGTATGGATTTACAATATGAAACCCGCATAGCCAGACGTAATGTCTGTGTCATTTAGAATTAGTTACAGATTTCACCCAAATGCGCTAAATGATGAAACAATAAACCCAGGTTTTTACTCACTTCCACCTTGCACGCTGCTTCGGTAGTCAATACTATACGTATCTCTAGCTCGGTGCCAAGCAACAGGCAAAGCTTCTAGTCTAGCTCATTCGTATTTCACTCTAGCCAAACGTCAGTGGTCTATCGATCGTTCACATAAGTGCACCAAGCACAGTACTTAAAGCATAATAATAATAATAATAATAATCATAATAATAATTGGTTTTGGGGGAAAGGAAATGGCGCAGTATCTCTCTCTCATATCGTTGGACAACTGAACCGCGCCGTAAGGGAAGAGATAAAGGAGGGAGTGAAAGAAGAAACGAAAAGAGGGGTGCCGTAGTGGAGGGCTCCGGAATAATTTCGACTACCTGGGGATCTTTAACGTGCACTGACATCGCACAGCACACGGGCGCCTTAGCGTTTTTCCTCCATAAAAACGCAGCCGCCGCGGTCGTGTTCGAACCCGGGAACATTGCAAAGTTTCACGACGGCGGTTTGACCAGAACAAGGTTCGTCACGAATTTCACTTGTGAATACTGGCACAAGTAACATAGTGTCCGCGACGTTGGAAGCCTCAGGTGCGGGTGGGGCCGAGTGCAGCGGGTATGCTGAAAAGCCGGACGCACCTCCTTTTTTTTTACTTTTGACCCTCTAGATCAGTCGGCAGAAGCAAGAACTTTATTTAGATGCATTACTATTATAAACAAAGTAACAACCTCGCAAAAAAAAGTCTCGCAGCAGAAGACAAGTGCGGCAAGAAGCCATTCACAGCCACATTCCCTATGGTACACTCAGAGCCTGTAGTAAACGATGAATCATACATTTCGTTGAACCCGCCGCTGTGGCTCAGTGATTAAGCCGCTCGTCTACTGAGCCGGAGTAACCGGGTTCGAACCTGACCGCGGCGGCCGCGTTTCGAATCTTTCGATGGAGGCGAAACGCAAAAGGCGCCCGTGTGCTGTGCGATGTCAGTGCACGTTAAAAATCCCCAAGTGGTCGAAACATTCCGGAAGCCTCCACTATGGCACCTTCTTTTTCCGTTCTTTTTTCACGCCCTCCTTTATTCCATCCCTTACGCCTCAGTTCGGGTGTCCACCGAGATTTGTGAGACAGTTACTGCGTCATTTCCTTTCCTCAAAAACCAGTTTTTAATCCTTCCCTTACGCCTCCGTTCGGGTGTCCACCGAGATTTGTGATACAGTTACTGCCTCATTTCCTTTCCTCAAAAACCAGTTTCCCAGGCGGTCAAAATTATTCCGGAGCCCTGCACTACGGCACCTCTCTCTTCCTTTCTTCTTACGCTCCCTCCTTTATCCCTTCTCTTACAGCGCGGTTCAGGTGTCCAACGATATATGACACAGATACTGTGCCATTTCCTTCCCCAAAAACGAATTATTATTATTATTATTATTCGCCCTTATTGCGCACTCTAGTTATATGATCTATTGCATAAGAATTTTCTGCCGAATCGCCTTGGAAAACTTTCAGTTATGGCTAAGAATAACTGGAGCATATTGTTAGTCTTTTTTTCTCGACTTGCCAGGCAAAGGTTGCGCTGGGCGGCTTCTATCTGCGGTCGTCTTCGAGTCTACTCAACTGATGTGATCTAATCTGGTACTGGTATCCCTGAAGGGCTAAAATTGTTTAATTGTGCCGTAGACGGCGTGTACGTGCGTAGCGAATGATGCCCCTGCATGGGGCTCCACAAAAATAAAAAGAAAGATAGCTACGGTTTAAATAATTGAACGTAAAGTACGTTCCGTCTGGAAATGGCACTTATATAAGGTGTTCGTAAACCTATGAACGCTGCGGCTGTTGCTGCAGTGACTCTTGACTGTGACGAAAGCCTTTCTTTTCTATAGACAAGAGTTGTCCGCAATAAAACAAATTCAAAAGTTCATTAAGCAACACAAAAAGCAAAAATGAAAGCAATGAAATAAAAGCCAAAAAAAATGCGTGCTTTAAAAAAGCTTCGTCGTTAACTGCCGCGGTGGCTCAGTGGTTAGGGCGCTCGACTACTGATCGGAGTTCCCGGGTTCGAACCCGAACGCGTCGGCTGCGTTTTTATGGAGGAAAAACGTTAAGGCGCCCGTGTGCTGTACGATGTCTGTGCACGTTAAATATCCCCAGGTGGTAGAAATTATTCGGGAGCCCTTCACTACGGCACCTCTTTCTTCCTTTCTTCTTTCACTCCCTCCTTTCGCCCTCCCCTTACGGCGCGATTCAGGTGTTCAACGATACATGGGACAGATACTGCGCCATTACATTTTCCCCAAAACAATTATTATTATTAAAGAGTGGGGCGCGACAGCGTGTTAGTGTTGCCAAGAGGTCCACGGAACGCCATCGCCCTTTCGGCGCGATGCCTTGACCGTTGCACAACTTAAAAAAAAAGGAAAATGACGCCTGCCTCACATATCTCGATGGCCACCCGTTCCGACACGCGGTGCCAACTATACTACTACGACGACGCCGACCGCTTTTCGACCGAACGAGCTGTAAAATCTGTCACGTAAAAAGCCAAAAGTAACACAAAATTCCAGGGAAAGAAAAGAAAAATGGAGGGACAAAGCGGACACGGAAAGGCATTCGCATTTCCGCTCAAAAGCAGACTTAAGTGGAATCCTGTAATTTTTTGTCACCGCGCTACTGCCTGCAGCCCATATCTCTCTCTCACCACCACGACGGACCTGAAAGCGCGACTGAGGTGTCCACTCTCCCAGGGAGCCAGTTAAGCGCCTTTCTTTTGCTTTCGAAGAAAATTGAAGTTTTTTTTTTTAAACTGGCTCTGGGGAACGGAAACGGCGCAGTAATTATTTTTATTAACTGTCTCACATATATCGATGGACACACGAACCAGTTTTGAGGAAAGAAATTGGCGCAGTAAATGTCTTATTTGGGTGGACCCCCGATCCGCGCCATAAGAAAGAGATAAACGTGGTTCGGCTGATGGTCGGCTGAACGTCAAACTCCGGCGTAGGCGAAAGGCGTCGCATCTAGCCCACTGAAGCTTTCGCTTCAAAACCATACAAAATCCACCACCAAATCACCCACCACAAGGAGCTTTGAGGAACGAAAGGAGCATCCTGGGCTCCTTTCGTTCCTCAAAGCACCTTGTGGTGGGTGATTTTAACGCACGTCACACGCACTGGGGATACACCTCGGATACCCCCAAAGGTAACCTCATTTATACCGCAATGGCTGATTACAACCTTGGCCTGATCA
The DNA here is from genome assembly GCF_052857255.1 of Amblyomma americanum. Lineage (NCBI taxonomy): Eukaryota > Metazoa > Arthropoda > Arachnida > Ixodida > Ixodidae > Amblyomma > Amblyomma americanum. The sequence continues at coordinate 133,887,247 of NC_135497.1, read as the reverse complement.
CAAATCCCACCGCACCCACTCGCATTGGCACAAGTGTAACCCGCGACACCACACTCGATCTCTCATGGGCCACACCGAACATAATTGTTAAATCTCACACGGTGCACCAAGACAGCCTTGGGAGGGACCACTTTCCAGTCTCCACTACTATTGCCTACGATTCCAAGATTTTCAGCCCTCGTTCACAGCTCCTCACTGACTGGGATAAATTGCGCTCATACTTGGCAGCTGATTCTACCGAACCCCGTGCTGTCACCGACTGGACAGACCGTCTGGTGGAGGCTATCCAGGCGAACAGCAAACGCATTAAAAACACCCCTGCGGCACCGCAGGTTGATCCGCATCTGGCTCATCTATGGGAGGCCTGACAGAAACTTCTCAAGCGCTGGCGTCACCAGCGACACAATCGTAAATTGAGACTGCGCATAGCCGCTCGCACTCGTGAGGAATAAGAATACGCGAACACTCTAGCCCGCGCAAACTGGGCAACAACCTTTTGTAGCGACCTCAAGGGGACATTAAGCACTAAACGCACGTGGTCCCCCTACGCGCTCTCTTAGATCCAAAAACCACTAAATCTTAGACACAAGTAAGCACACAACAGGACTTGTCGGGCTAGTTGGTTGATCATAATGCAAAAAAGACGAACTGCGCAACAAGAACACGGACGAAAGGGAGGCAGACACACACTAACTGCGTTAGTGTGTGTCTGCCTCCCTTTCGTCCGTGTTCTTGTTGCACACTAACTGCGTTAGTGTGTGTCTGCCTCCCTTTCGTCCGTGTTCTTGTTGCGCAGTTCGTCTCTTTTAAGCACACAACGCCTAATACAACTAGAGCTTCAAAAGGGGACAGACGTAATTGGCCAACTACAGGACGCTTACATGCCCCCGTCCCTTCAGTCAGCAGATCCGCCCAAACTACCTCCACCTAACCCGGAACTTGATGCCGACATTACCTTAACCGAAGTCCGCCGACCACTCTTTAGTATTCAACGCTCTACGGCGCCGGGGCCGGATGGCATAACGTACAAGACAATACTCAATCTGTACGAAGTCTCGCTTCAGGAACTCACAGATCTCTTTAATAACCACTCGCACGCTGGGACGCTCCCGTCAGCCTGGACCCATGCCAGCATGCGATTTATACCCAAACCGGGCAAACCCCTCACCCTTCAAAACTTGCGCCCCATCTCCTTAACGATCTGCGTCGGCAAGTTCTTCGAGCACGTTATTCTCAATCGCCTGCAACCGTTCCTAGAACCAATAGGCTTCCTCTCCAACGTTCAATTTGGCTTCCGTCCAAACATCTCGGCGCAAGACGTACTTCTCGCCCTTAAAGAGTCTCTCTATTACACTAAGCGCCGTACAGCCGCTACGCGAGCCATACTGGCCCTGGATATTCATAAGGCGTTCGACACAATAAGCCGTGACCATATCCTGACGACATTAGCCACCACCGGCTGTGGCACCCGCATATGGCAGTATGTTCGGGCCTTTCTTCAGGGACGCACAGCAAAACTGGGATGTCGCCTCCCAGCCTTTCCCCCTGCCTAACCGGGGAACCCCTCAAGGGCCGGTCCTATCACCTTTACTTTTTAACATTGCCCTAGCGCCACTGGCAAAGGCCCTTGCTGCTATCCCAGGACTCCACACAGCCATATACGCAGATGACATAACCCTCTGGACAACGGGAGGATCCATTGGAACAGCCCAGGATATCCTCCATTGCTCTCCAAATAAATCTGAACTCTTGCAGCTGAAACCCCTGCCCAGGGACACCCCCCCCCCCCACCCCCCCAATTGAACTGTACATGTACGGGAATCCAGTGCCCATTGTGTCTCAGGTGAAGATTCTTGGCCTTCTCAATAGCAACACACTCGATGCTACCGCCACCCTTCAGCTCTTGCAAAGACAGACAAAACAGGTGGCTGCACTAATCAAGCGGGTGGCAGCACGCAATCATGGGCTGTCTGAACGTGAGACCCTCAATATGACAAATGCATTAATCATCAGCCGCATTACGTACTATCCCTCGCCGCCGCACAACTCTCTTCGTTTTATTTTGACTTACAGTCGGCTCAGTGCCGAATATGGCTGCAGGTTGTTTTCACGGCAGTGGAATATATCGCTTTCGGGCACTAGCGTAGCGGTTCCGGGATCGCCGGTTGTACCTGATATGCTTTGTAAATGAGCCGCCTGCAAGAGGCGCTTGTTGCAGGCTCAAGGATGTTAGCGCGTAAGATTGCAGAGAGGTACGGCGACAGTGATGTCGGATATCGAACGTTGAGTTTTTCGGAACAGGTTCCAGAACAGGTTCCGGAACAGGTTCCGGGCTCTGTACAAGCATTTCCAGGCGTCCCTGCGGTTCCGATTATGATAGTAACCGCAAAAAAATGACCACTGCAGCTAGTCAGCCGCATTTTTCGTTTAAGCGGGGTTTCATGCAAAGCGATCCACAGCAACTCTAGCTGCTTTTACGCCGTTCAGCCGAAGCGTTGAAACCTTGCCTATGCCCGACTGGCACGTGTCATTTGAACAGTATGGCCGGCACTGTTAATAAGGCTCCACGTTGGTTCTTAGCGCAACAGAAGAAAAGTACGCGGATCCTTTTACCGCGCGCGTAATATCTACGCATTGAGGCTAACGCCTTCTTTCCTATTTTTTGCATGTCAACCCAGCCGTTCATGCCATGCCACCTGTCGCAGCTTCCCATGCGCGCAAGCTTTCAAGCCCATGTTTGCTGTCTGTCCCCTCTCCACTTCCCCCGGATTCCTTTCTGCTGAACTGGCATAGTTCTTTATCAGCGTTTAGCAAGTCAACTGGTTAATCCTCTTTAGCAGCAACCCTGGCTGGACAAGATTCTCCAGCTCACGCTCCCCATCCAAACCTCTTCCCATCACATCTTCCTCCCCGAAACCGGGGCTTTCTCCTCTGAGTGAATGCCCTATTTCAACCCCGCCAACGATGGCCGCTTTGCCCAGACGAAAGCAAGCCCTGTTGTCGAAACGCTGGCATGCACTCTGAGGCTTCCCCTCCCTTGTTGACTTTGTATCGTCAAGAAGCCCATCTACATGCCCGCTCCCTACCACGGCCTTCAACGAAAGTCGCTTTGCAAAATTGAGCAGAGGTACCTAAGGCGTTGATGACGATGCAGATAGTTGCTTTTTGTACTGAGAATCCTTGAGCCTCTATGAGGATGTGACGTTTAAGCGCCAACGCATTATTCTTTGGCCTCCTGCTCATGTGAAGAACATTTCAGCACCGCTAAGTATACACAGGGCCGTTCGATTTCGTGTAAACCACCATTTTTGCACACCACGAAAATCTCTTGAACATCGGGTTAAACCTGATTTCTACCCGAAATAACGCCTGCTAAGAAATTCAGTTTCAATGTGGACAAAGCTGCGAGCGAATTAGCAGACATCTTGTGCGTACATCCAGAGCGGCGTTTTCAATCAAGTTGTGATTTTAAATCTCTTTTAAGGCGTTTTATTTATGGCGCGTCATAATATGAGGTCAAGTTCGAGCAGTGTGTTTGTTAAGCGAGACGCAAAAGCGCGGGTACCGACCAAACGTCTCTTTGCATCGCTGTATCAGGCGCTATATCCACACTAACGGCGTTCTGCTGCAAGCTCTTCGGCGCATAAAACGACCGCATTGACGTTGAAGCAATGTTGTCGCAGTGTACAAAGAAAGATGGGTGTTTCATGGGCGCTGAAGTGCTGCTCAGTAGATCATAATATGCGCGGCGAAATAACTATAAAAACTTGGGGCCTTCTTAACCACATTTTTAAAGAAGGGAATGCGATAGCATTTGGAAGTTAGCCACCCCCAAATATTCCAAAAGACCCAAAATTTTGCAAGTGGGTCCACCCCAGAAAATGCATTAAGGTGGACCAATGGGTGGAGTAATGTGTATTAATGGGTGGATTAAGGTGGGGAAAGTGGGTCGGGTTAGTGTAATACCATATGATGATCCAAAGAAAGGTACTCGAACGTTCTAGTCCTCTGATTTTCAAATTTGGTGGTGCGAATGTTGTCACGACCCTCTCGACCAATCAGGGAATTTTGTTACGGAGAAACCGGGTGTTTTTCGCAAGACGACAAGGTAAATGCTATCGCATTAATAAATGAGAAAAAGAAATGTCTGATTTTACAGAAGGTTTTCAGTGCAACTTATTTCCGTACTGTTTACTAAGCAATAAGGAAAAAAATAGAGAATTTTATGTCCCGCATAAAATTCGGTTTTCACTAAAACTCACTAAAAGCGCTTTTAGTGAATTTTCTTCTGCTACAGAATATGGGCCAAGAAAAGCCGAATTATGAAACATTTGGCTAAATAACCCGATTTCTTCCCGATTTTCAGCTAAAACAATATCGCCCCATTTTTAATTCCGACGTCTGGAAAAATAAAACCCGAAAACGGAGGGCCCTAAATATATACCAAGACCTTCTTTTGAGCGCTGTAGCACTGGACCATAAAAAGAGACGTGCTTCCATGTACAGTCGCGGACAGAATAACACGGACCACGCTCCAAGGGTCAAACTTCACTGGCATCTTACCAATAGCGAAAATTGATGGGTGTTTGAAACTTCTGCAAGCGAATACCGCTTTTTCCGTCGCGTATAAAGGCAGAAAACCTTCCTATTTCCTTTACGCAATATGAGGAAACGGTTGGAACGCCGAAGCGCTGTCTACATAATTCTGTCCGCAACTGCACTCCCAAAATAAATAAATGCAAGTGGGAGTGGATACGAAGACGACGTATCGTCTTTGCCAAAAGTAATCAAGCATTGGAGCTCGCTTTATAGCTGTGTAGTGAAGCACATATGGCATGCCTTAAGCGCTAAACCTGTTTAAGGTAACCAGAACCTTTGTCCTCACATCGAGACCTTTTGGTCCTAGGCGTGCCGTAAGGGCTCCACAATACAGCTGAGAAACAAGCCCGGTTGTCCGGTTTCTTCAATTAAAGGCAGTGCGCTTCGTCTTCGCCAGGCGGGCTTTTCCGGTTCGCGCCTGAGATGATGAGGCAAATTCACGACGTTGGTTACAGTGCGTCACGTCATTCGAAATGAATCATGTTGCGAATGGCTACTACTGCAAAGGCTCTTCCTCAAAACGTTGGCTCTAAGCGGCGGCGTCATGTTCGATGCATAGTAATAGTAACGGCAGCAAGTATTTATTTTTTTTTTGCGATAAGCCTTCAGCCTTTTTACGGTGCATTCCAAAAATTCCAAAATACCCCCGTCCCTTCAGTCAGCAGATCCATCCATTCTACCTCAACCTAACCCGGAACTTGATGCCGACATTACCTTAACCGAAGTCCGCCGACCACTCTTTAGTATTCAACGCTCTACGGCGCCGGGGCCGGATGACATAACGTACAAGACAATACTCAATCTGGACGAAGTCTCGCTTCAGGAACTCACAGATCTCTTTAATAACCACTCGCACGCTGTGACGCTCCCGTCAGCCTGGACCCATGCCAGCATGCGATTTATACCCAAACCGGGCAAACCCCTCACCCTTCAAAATTTGCGGCCCATCTCCTTAACGAGCTGCGTCGGCAAGTTCTTCGAGCACGTTATTCTCAATCGCCTGCAACCGTTCCTAGAACCAATAGGCTTCCTCTCCAACGTTTAAACCGGGTTCAGGGGGCCTCGGATCGGGGATTCGCGAGGGAGCGAATGCACTCGTTCAGCGAGATGACGCAGGCCTACAGAGGCTCGCGCCAGCTCTACCCCCCGCCCCACCCCTCCCTAGATAACAAACACGCAACACTCTGGCGCAAGCTACAGACACACACACTCCCCTCACCCCTGACCCTAGCCCACTATCACCCCTCCTTCCCCACTCCTGCCTGCACCTTGTGCCCAGAACCATTCGCCTCTTCCCTCCACATCCTCTTCCTCTGCCCGGCGGACCCTCCCACGCGCGGCCTAGAGGACCTCAAGACCTGGGAGGACTGGGAGACCCTGCTGCGCTCGGAGGACCCGGCCGTGCAGACAATCGCCACCGGCCGGGCTGCCAGTGTTATGGACCTTAGGGACATAAACACTTGAGTGCAGTGGGGTCGTGCGGAGACCCAGGGGCGTGCCCCGACTTCCTCTCCAACAATAAAGTTTCTCTCTCTCTCTCTCCAACGTTCAATTTGGCTTCCGTCCAAACATCTCGGCGCAAGACGTACTTCCCGCCCTTAAAATGTCTCTCTTTTACACTAAGCGCCGTACAGCCGCTACGCGAGCCATACTGGCCCTGGATATTCATAAGGCTTCCGACACAATAAGCCGTGACCATATCCTGAAGACATTAGCCACCACCGGCTGTGGCACACGCATATGGCAATATGTTCCGGCCTTCCTTCAGAGACGCACAGCAAAACTGGGATGTCGCCTCCCAGCCTTTCCCCCTGAATAAACCGGGGAACCCCTCAAGGGGCGGTCCTATCACCTTTCCTTTTTAACATTGCCCTAGAGCCACTGGCAATGACCCTTGCTGCTATCCCAGGACTCCACACAGCCATAAACGCAGATGACATAACCCTCTGGACAACGGGAGGATCCATTGGAACAGCCCAGGATATCCTCCATTGCTCTCCAAATAAATCTGAACTCTTGCAGCTGAATCCCCTGCCCAGGGACACCCCCCCACCCCCCCAATTGAACTGTACATGTACGGGAATCCAGTGCCCATTGTGTCTCAGGTGAAGATTCTTGGCCTTCTCAATAGCAACACACTCGATGCTACCGCCACCCTTCAGCTCTTGCAAAGACAGACAAAACAGGTGGCTGCACTAATCAAGCGGGTGGCAGCACGCAATCATGGGCTGTCTGAACGTGAGACCCTCAATATGACAAATGCATTAATCATCAGCCGCATTACGTACCACCTCCCATACCACATACTCACTCAGCGCCAAACACAACAGGCAGACATCCTAATACGCACGGCTGTCACCTCTGCCCTACGTCTTCAACGGACGTTTAGCACGAAACGCCTCCTGGCCACTGGTACCCACAATACCGTGATCGAATTAATAGAGGCTCAACGCACCAACCAATTACTCCGCCTTAGTCGCACGGAAACAGGACAATGTTTACTGCGACAGCTCCGTCTCAATCCACCCATTCCCACCCCAACAAGTCCTACACCTTACATGAATTCTCTGCGCACGCAGGATCACATATATCAGAAGCCCCTACCGCGCAATATTAGCGCTAGCCTCCATCAGGGTAGGCGGCAGGCTCGAGCGAGCGATTACACCAAAACATACAGCAACCGCTCCGATATCCTTTATGTCGACGTGGCAGAAAATTCTAAAGTAGGAATCTTCACGGCAGTCGCAGCCAATGAAGACGGCACTGTGGGGGCTGCCACCACTATCCGAACTAAATCACCTGCAGAGGCGGAAGGAGCCGCCTTCGCACTTGCGCCGGCCCGCTCCACCATTGACAAAAACATAACCGAAATTTGCAGATTCCCAGGCCGCATACCGCCACTACCTAAAGGGCGTGGCGACGCCGGCCACACACCGTATTCTTGCCACAGTCACCTCTCTCAACAGAACGGTTACTCTGTCGTGAATCCCTGGGCATGCCTCGATTCCCGGTAATGAGCGCGTTCATGCGCTGGCCCGAGAACTCTCCTCCCGGACCCCGGACGATCAGCCACCCAACGTTGCGCAAGAGGCCCCATTGGTCCTTTATACATATCATCAAATCACCGCATTCTACAAACTCAGCCGTATGGCATTACCGCCACCCCACAGTACTTTGTCGCCCTTATCCAGCGTCACATGGCGACAATTACAGACGGGCTGCTTTATTTAACCCTACCGTCTCTCATGCTTTCACCCCACCTTTCCTCCTCATTGTAACACCTGTGGCGTGCCCAGATCCACTCTTTTCCACTACATTTGGGGATGCCCTTCCCCACAGGCAGTACCCCCCATCCCCAATCCAACTCATTCTTCCTGGGAGGCTGTTTTACGGACCGCTCTACCCGCTGGCCAGAAATGGCTGGTGGATCGGGCCTTATGTGAGGCACAAGCCCGTGGACTCCTGGAGCGGTAGGAGACCACCCTGGAAAATTTCTTCCTTTTTTTTCTAATAAAGGTTGTTCCCATCCATCCATCCATCCATCCATCCATCCATCCATCCATCCATCCATCCTTTAATAATTTTCGTATGTCCGGTACAGATGATGCTATAGATTGGTGGTGGAGCAGTACCTGCCGACGAGGACAAAAGTGAAGTTCTGTATTTTTCTTGTATGGATTTACAAACTGAAACCCGCATAGCCACACGTAAGGTCTGTGTCATTTAGAATTAGTTACAGATTTCACCCAAATGCGCTAAATGATGAAACAACAAACCCAGGTTTTTACTCACTTCCACCTTGAACGCTTCGGTAGTCAATACTACGTATCTCTAGTTCGGTGCCAAGCAACAGGCAAAGCTTCTAGTCTAGCTCATTCGTATTTCACTCTAGCCAAACGTCAGTGGTCTATCGATCGTTCACATAAGGGCACCAAGCACAGTACTTAAAGCATAATAATAATAATAATAATAATAATAATAATAATAATAATAATAATAATAATAATAATAATAATAATAATAATAATAATAATAATAATAATATAATAATAATTGGTTTTGGGGGAAAGGAAATGGCGCAGTATCTGTCTCTCATATCGTTGGATACCTGAACCGCACCGTAAGTGAAGAGATAAAGGAGGGAGTGAAAGAAGAAAGGAAAAGAGGGGTGCCGTAGTGGAGGGCTCTGGAATAATTTCGACCACCTGGGGATCTTTAACGTGCACTGACATCGCACAGCACACGGACGCCTTAGCGTTTTTCCTCCATAAAAACGCAGCCGCCGCGGTCGGGTTCAAACCCGGGAACATTGCAGTTTCACGACGGCGGTTTGACCAGAACAAGGTTCGTCACGAATTTCACTTGTGAATACTGGCACAAGTAACATAGCGTCCGCGACGTTGGAAGCCTCAGGTGCGGGTGGGGCCGAGTGCAGCGGGTATGCTGAAAAGCCGGACGCACCTCCTTTTTTTTTACTTTTGACCCTCTGGATCAGTCGGCCCAAGCAAGAACTTTATTTAGATGTATTACTATAATACACAAAGTAAAAACTTCTCAAAAAAGTCTTTCGCAGCAGAAGTGCGGCAAGAAGCCATTCTCAGCCACATTCCCTCTGGTACACTCAGAGCCTGTAGTAAACGATGAATCATACATTTCGTTGAACCCGCCGCTGTGGCTCAGTGATTAAGGCGCTCGTCTACTGAGCCGGAGTAACCGGGTTCGAACCTGACCGCGGCGGCCGCGTTTCGAATCTTTCGATGGAGGCGAAACGCAAAAGGCGCCCGTGTGCTGTGCGATGTCAGTGCACGTTAAAAATCCCCAAGTGGTTGAAACATTCCGGAAGCCTCCACTATGGCACCTTCTTTTTCCGTTCTTTTTTCACGCCCTCCTTTATTCCATCCCTTACGCCTCAGTTCGGGTGTCCACCGAGATTTGTGAGACAGTTACTGCGTCATTTCCTTTCCTCAAAAACCAGTTTTTAATCCTTCCCTTACGCCTCCGTTCGGGTGTCCACCGAGATTCGTGATACAGTTACTGCCTCATTTCCTTTCCTCAAAAACCAGTTTCCCAGGCGGTCAAAATTATTCCGGAGCCCTGCACTACGGCACCTCTCTCTTCCTTTCTTCTTACGCTCCCTCCTTTATCCCTTCTCTTACAGAGCGGTTCAGGTGTCCAACGATATATGACACAGATACTGTGCCATTTCCTTCCCCAAAAACCAATTATTATTATTATTATTCGCCCTTATTGCGCACTCTAGTTATATGATCTATTGCATAAGAATTTTCTGCCGAATTGCCTTGGAAAACTTTCAGTTATGGCTAAGAATAACTGGAGCATATTGTTAGTCTTTTTTTCTCGACTTGCCAGGCAAACGTTGCGCTGGGCGGCTTCTATCTGCGGTCTTCTTCGAGGTTCTGCTGATCTAATCTGGTAGCCCTGAAGGGCTAAAATTGTTTAATTGTGCCGTAGACGGCGTGTACGTGCGTAGCGAATGATGCCCCTGCATGGGGCTCCACAAAAATAAAAAGAAAGATAGCTACGGTTTAAATAATTGAACGTAAAGTACGTACCGTCTGGAAATGGCACTTATATAAGGTGTTCGTAAACCTATGAACGCTGCGGCTGTTGCTGCAGTGACTCTTGACTGTGACGAAAGCCTTTCTTTTCTATAGACAAGAGTGTTCCGCAATAAAACAAATTCAAAAGTTCATTAAGCAACACAAAAAGCAAAAATGAAAGCAATGAAATAAAAGCAAAAAAAATGCGTGGTTTAAAAAATGCTTCGTCGTTAACTGCCGCGGTGGCTCAGTGGTTAGGGCGCTCGACTACTGATCGGAGTTCCCGGGTTCGAACCCGAACGCGTCGGCTGCGTTTTTATGGAGGAAAAACGTTAAGGCGCCCGTGTGCTGTACGATGTCTGTGCACGTTAAATATCCCCAGGTGGTAGAAATTATTCCGGAGCCCTTCACTACGGCACCTCTTTCTTCCTTTCTTCTTTCACTCCCTCCTTTCACCCTCCCCTTACGGCGCGATTCAGGTGTTCAACGATACATGGGACAGATACTGCGCCATTACATTTTCCCCAAAACAATTATTATTATTAAAGAGTGGGGCTCGACAGCGTGTTACAGTGTTGCCAAGAGGTCCACGAAACGCCATCGCCCTTTCGGCGCGATGCCTTGACCGTTGCACAACTTAAAAAAAAGGAAAATGACGCCTGCCTCACATATCTCGATGGCCACCCGTTCCGACACGCGGTGCCAACTATACTACTACGACGACGCCGACCGCTTTTCGACCGAACGAGCTGTAAAATCTGTCACGTAAAAAGCGAAAAGTAACACAAAATTCCAGGGAAAGAAAAGAAAAATGGAGGGACAAAGCGGACACGGAAAGGCATTCGCATTTCCGCTCATAAGCAGACTTAAGTGGAATCCTGTAATTTTTTGTCACCGCGCTACTGCCTGCAGCCCATATCTCTCTCTCACCACCACGACGGACCTGAAAGCGCGACTGAGGTGTCCACTCTCCCAGGGAGCCAGTTAAGCGCCTTTCTTTTGCTTTCGAAGAAAATTGAAGTTTTTTTTTTAAACTGGCTCTGGGGAACGGAAACGGCGCAGTAATTATTTTTAGTAACTGTCTCACATATATCGATGGACACCCGAACCAGTTTTGAGGAAAGAAATTGGCGCAGTAAATGTCTTATTTGGGTGGACCCCCGAACCGCGCCATAAGGAAGAGATAAACGTGGTTCGGTTGATGGTCGGCTGAACGTCAAACTCCGGCGTAGGCGAAAGGCGTCGCATCTAGCCCACTGAAGCTTTCGCTTCAAAACCATACAAAATCCACCACCAAATCACCCACCACAAGGAGCTTTGAGGAACGAAAGGAGCATCCTGGGCTCCTTTCGTTCCTCAAAGCTCCTTGTGGTGGGTGATTTTAACGCACGTCACACGCACTGGGGATACACCTCGGATACCCCCAAAGGTAACCTCATTTCTACCGCAATGGCTGATTACAACCTTGGCCTGATCACAAATCCCACCGCACCCACTCGCATTGGCACAAGTGTAACCCGCGACACCACACTCGATCTCTCATGGGCCACACCGAACATAATCGTTAAATCTCACACGGTGCACCAAGACATCCTTGGGAGGGACCACTTTCCAGTCTCCACTACTATTGCCTACGATTCCAAGATTTTCAGCCCTCGTTCACAGCTCCTCACTGACTGGGATAAATTGCGCTCATACTTGGCAGCTGATTCTACCGAATCCCGTACTGTCACCGACTGGACAGACCGTCTGGTGGAGGCTACCCAGGCGAACAGCAAACGCATTAAAAACACCCCTGCGGCACCGCAGGTTGATCCGCATCTGGCTCATCTATGGGAGGCCTGACAGAAACTTCTCAAGCGCTGGCGTCACCAGCGACACAATCGTAAATTGAGACTGCGCATAGCCGCTCGCACTCGTGAGGAATAAGAATACGCGAACACTCTAGCCCGCGCAAACTGGGCAACAACCTTTTGTAACGACCTCAAGGGGACATTAAGCACTAAACGCACGTGGTCTCCCTACGCGCTCTCTTAGATCCAAAAACCACTAAATCTTAGACACAAGTAAGCACACAACGCCTAATACAACTAGAGCTTCAAAAGGGGACAGACGTAATTGGCCAACTACAGGACGCTTACATACCCCCGTCCCTTCAGTCAGCAGATCCGCCCAATCTACCTCCACCTAACCCGGAACTTGATGCCGACATTACCTTAACCGAAGTCCGCCGACCACTCTTTAGTATTCAACGCTCTACGGCGCCGGGGCCGGATGGCATAACGTACAAGACAATACTCAATCTGGACGAAGTCTCGCTTCAGGAACTCACAGATCTCTTTAATAACCACTCGCACGCTGGGACGCTCCCGTCAGCCTGGACCCATGCCAGCATGCGATTTATACCCAAACCGGGCAAACCCCTCACTCACCCTTCAAAACTTGCGCCCCATCTCCTTAACGAGCTGCGTCGGCAAGTTCTTCGAGCACGTTATTCTCAATCGCCTGCAACCGTTCCTAGAACCAATAGGCTTCCTCTCCAACGTTTAAACCGGGTTCAGGTGGCCTCGGATCGGGGATTCGCGAGGGAGCGAATGCACTCGTTCAGCGAGATGACGCAGGCCTACAGAGGCTCGCGCCAGCTCTACCCCCCGCCTCACCCCTCCCTAGATAACAAACACACAACACTCTGGCGCAAGCTACAGACACACACACTCCCCTCACCCCTGACCCTAGCCCACTATCACCCCTCCTTCCCCACTCCTGCCTGCACCTTGTGCCCAGAACCATTCGCCTCTTCCCTCCACATCCTCCTCTCTGCCCGGCGGACCCTCCCACGCGCGGCCTAGAGGACCTCAAGACCTGGGAGGACTGGGAGACCCTGCTGCGCTCGGAGGACCCGGCCGTGCAGACAATCGCCACCGGCCGGGCTGCCAGTGTTATGGACCTTAGGGACATAAGCACTTGAGTGCAGTGGGGTCGTGCGGAGACCCAGGGGCGTGCCCCGACTTCCTCTCGAACAATAAAGTTTTTCTCTCTCTCTCTCCAACGTTCAATTTGGCTTCCGTCCAAACATCTCGGCGCAAGACGTACTTCCCGCCCTTAAAGTGTCTCTCTTTTACACTAAGCGCCGTACAGCCGCTTCGCGAGCCATACTGGCCCTGGATATTCATAAGGCTTCCGACACAATAAGCCGTGACCATATCCTGACGACATTAGCCACCACCGGCTGTGGCACCCGCATATGGCCATATGTTCCGGCCTTCCTTCAGGGACGCACAGCAAAACTGGGATGTCGCCTCCCAGCCTTTCCCCCTGAATAAACCGGGGAACCCCTTAAGGGGCGGTCCTATCACCTTTCCTTTTTAACATTGCCCTAGAGCCACTGGCAATGACCCTTGCTGCTATCCCAGGACTCCACACAGCCATATACGCAGATGACATAACCCTCTGGACAACGGGAGGATCCATTGGGACAGCCCAGGATATCCTCCATTGCTCTTGAAATAAATCTGAACTCTTGCAGCTGAAACCCCTGCCCAGGGACACCCCCCCCCCCCCCCCATTGAACTGTACATGTACGGGAATCCAGTGTCCATTGTGTCTCAGGTGAAGATTCTTGGCCTTCTCAATAACAACACACTCGATGCTACCGCCACCCCTCAGCTCTTGCAAAGACAGACAAAACAGGTGGCTGCACTAATCAAGCGGGTGGCAGCACGCAATCATGGGCTGTCTGAACGTGAGACCCTCAATATGACAAATGCATTAATCATCAGCCGCATTACGTACCACCTCCCATACCACATACTCACTTAGCGCCAAACACAACAGGCAGACATCCTAATACGCACGGCTGTCACCTCTGCCCTACGTCTTCAACGGACGTTTAGCACGAAACGCCTCCTGGCCACTGGTACCCACAATACCGTGATCGAATTAATAGAGGCTCAACGCACCAACCAATTACTCCGCCTGAGTCGCACGGAAACAGGACAATGTTTACTGCGACAGCTCCGTCTCAATCCACCCATTCCCACCCCAACAAGTCCTACACCTTACATGAATTCTCTGCGCACGCAGGATCACATATATCAGAAGCCCCTACCGCGCAATATTAGCGCTAGCCTCCATCAGGGTAGGCGGCAGGCTCGAGCGAGCGATTACACCAAAACATACAGCAACCGCTCCGATATCCTTTATGTCGACGTGGCAGAAAATTCTAAAGTAGGAATCTTCACGGCAGTCGCAGCCTATGAAGACGGCACTGTGGGGGCTGCCACCACTATCCGAACTAATTCACCTGCAGAGGCGGAAGGAGCCGCCTTCGCACATGCGCCGGCCCACTCCACCATTGACAAAAACATAACCGAAATTTGCAGATTCCCAGGCCGCATACCGCCACTACCTAAAGGGCGTGGGGACGCCGGCCACACACCGTATTCTTGCCACAGTCACCTCTCTCAACAGAACGGTTACTCTGTCGTGAATCCCTGGGCATGCCTCGATTCTCGGTAATGAGCGCGTTCATGCGCTGGCCCGAGAACTCTTCAAGGTGAAAAACGTAGCGCAAAGAAACGAGGACACAGAAAGACGCACAACACACGGCGCTTACTTCCAACAATGGTTTATTTCAGAAAGAAAAAGTGGTTTTATAACGAAATCACGACCAACACGCTGACAAACCATGTGCTAGCAAAGCGTATCAGCCAGATATGCGAGCTCTTTCGCCATCAATGATACAGTGGGGGTACTCACACAATCATCTTTCAAAAGTGATATCCATTCCGCTTCTATGATTTCTCGTGTCAACCGGTTATTGTGCACTTTTAAAACCATGCATTGTTCAAGAAGCGGTATGCAGTGACATGACCGGCAGTGGACTGACAACCCTTTTCCACGCATATCATCTACGTCACGCCCATGCTCTCGAAGCCTATCATTCAGGCATCTGCCGGTTTGCCCTACATACTGCTTGCCACAGGAAAGAGGAATTTGATAAATGACATTTTCAATACAATGGACAAACTTTTTCCTATGTTTTTTCGTACAACCAGAGTGCCACCGGGAGCCAGAGTGGTTTTTTCGGCGCCTAAGAAGTTGAGTCATCTGTGTACGAAACATTTCAAAAAATCTAAAAACGGTGTTGGTTGTACGAAAAAACATAGGAAAAAGTTTGTCCATTGTATTGAAAATGTCATTTATCAAATTCCTCTTTCCTGTGGCAAGCAGTATGTAGGGCAAACCGGCAGATGCCTGAATGATAGGCTTCGAGAGCATGGGCGTGACGTAGATGATATGCGTGGAAAAGGGTTGTCAGTCCACTGCCGGTCATGTCACTGCATACCGCTTCTTGAACAATGCATGGTTTTAAAAGTGCACAATAACCGGTTGACACGAGAAATCATAGAAGCGGAATGGATATCACTTTTGAAAGATGATTGTGTGAGTACCCCCTCTGTATCATTGATGGCGAAAGAGCTCGCATATCTGGCTGATACGCTTTGCTAGCACATGGTTTGTCAGCGTGTTGGTCGTGATTTCGTTATAAAACCACTTTTTCTTTCTGAAATAAACCATTGTTGGAAGTAAGCGCCGTGTGTTGTCCGTCTTTCTGTGTCCTCGTTTCTTTGCGCTACGTTTTTCACCTTGAAGTTATGAACCAACAAGCCCAAGCATATACCCTTCCGAGAACTCTCCTCCCGGACCCCGGACCATCAGCCACCCAACGTTGCGCAAGAGGCCCCATCGGTCCTTTATACATATCATCAAATCACCGCATTCTACAAACTCAGCCGTATGGCATTACCGCCACCCCACAGTACTTTGTCGCCCTTATCCAGCGTCACATGGCGACAATTACAGACGGGCTGCTTTATTTAACCCTACCGTGTCTCATGCTTTCACCCGACCTTTCCTCCTCATTGTAACACCTGTGGCGTGCCCAGATCCACTCTTTTCCACTACATTTGGGGATACCCTTCCCCACAGGCAGTACCCCCCATCCCCAATCCAACTCATTCTTCCTGGGAGGCTGTTTTACGGACCGGTCTACCCGCCGGCCAGAAATGGCTGGTGGATCGGGCCTTATGTGAGGCACAAGCCCGTGGACTCCTGGAGTGGTAGGAGACCACCCTGGAAGATTTCTTCCTTTTTTTCTAATAAAGGTTGTTCCCATCCATCCATCCATCCTTTAATAATTTTCGTATGTCCGGTACAGATGATGCTATAGTTTGGTGGTGAAGCAGTACCTGCCGACGAGGACAAAAGTGAAGTTCTGTATTTTTCTTGTATGGATTTACAAACTGAAACCCGCATAGCCACACGTAAGGTCTGTGTCATTTAGAATTAGTTACAGATTTCACCCAAATGCGCTAAATGATGAAACAACGAACCCAGGTTTTTACTCGCTTGCACCTTGAACGCTTCGGTAGTCAATACAACGTATCTCTAGTTCGGTGCCAAGCAACAGGCAAAGCTTCTAGTCTAGCTCATTCGTATTTCACTCTAGCCAAACGTCAGTGGTCTATCGATCGTTCACATAAGGGCACCAAGCACAGTACTTAAAGCATAATAATAATAATAATAATAATAATAATAATAATAATAATAATAATAATAATAATAATAATAATAATAATAATAATAATAATAATAATAATAGGTTTTGGGGGAAAGGAAATGGCGCAGTATCTGTCTCTCATATCGTTGGATACCTGAACCGCACCGTAAGTGAAGAGATAAAGGAGGGAGTGAAAGAAGAAAGGAAAAGAGGGGTGCCGTAGTGGAGGGCTCTGGAATAATTTCGACCACCTGGGGATCTTTAACGTGCACTGACATCGCACAGCACACGGGCGCCTTAGCGTTTTTCCTCCATAAGAACGCAGCCACCGCGGTCGGGCTCGAACCCGGGAACATTGCAGTTTCACGACTGCGGTTTGACCAGAACAAGGTTCGTCACGAATTTCACTTGTGAATACTGGCACAAGTAACATAGTGTCCGCGACGTTGGAAGCCTCAGGTGCGGGTGGGGCCGAGTGCAGCGGGTATGCTGAAAAGCCGGACGCACCTCCTTTTTTTTTACTTTTGACCCTCTGGATCAGTCGGCCCAAGCAAGAACTTTATTTAGATGTATTACTATAATACACAAAGTAAAAACTTCGCAAAAAACGTCTTTCGCAGCAGAAGACAAGTGCGGCAAGAAGCCATTCTCAGCCACATTCCCTCTGGTACACTCAGAGCCTGTAGTAAACGATGAATCATACCTTTCGTTGAACCCGCCGCTGTGGCTCAGTGATTAAGGCGCTCGTCTACTGAGCCGGAGTACCCGGGTTCGAACCTTACCGCGGCGGCCGCGTTTCGAATCTTTCGATGGAGGCGAAACGCAAAAGGCGCCCGTGTGCTGTGCGGTGTCAGTGCACGTTAAAAATCCCCAAGTGGTCGAAAACATTCCGGAACCCGCCACTATGGCACCTTCTTTTTCCGTTCTTTTTTCACTCCCTCCTTTATCCCTTCCCTTACGCCTCGGTTCGGGTGTCCACCGAGATATGTGAGGCAGTTACTGCGTCATTTCCTTTCCTCAAAAACCAGTTTCCCAGGTGGTCGAAATTATTCCGGAGCTCTCCACTACGACACCTCTTAATTCCTTTCTTCTTTCACTCCCTCCTTTATCCCTTCCCTTACGGCGCGATTCAGGTGTCCAACAATATATGAGACAGATACTGCGCCATTTTTCTTTCCCAAACAACCAATTATTATTATTATTATTATTATTATTATTATTATTATTATTATTATTATTATTATTATTATTATTATCTTTCCTTGCCAGTGACTGTTTACAGGAGGATCCACGCGACAGTTTCCTGGCAGGAGTGGAGGCTTTCTTAGCAGATGTGGTTGGCTTTCTCAAGACCTAGAAATATAAGCCCACTATACTCTTATTTTTGTCTATGGGCGAAAAAGCGATATACTATTGGTTTCAAGAAATTAAAACTCTTTGAAGACGTCAGGGTGACTGGAATGGTCGCTGTGACCTTCGGTAAGGTTCCTTAAGCACCAAATCCTCCGAAAGAATTGACAGCTCCGTTGAGTGTTGAGCGCTCCCGAAATGCGAAAGCGTCGCATGAGGCCTGTCATATGACCCATTCTCTAGCAGCTTGGCTCACATGAGCTCTTTTAATAAATACTTGGATCGTTGACGGTGTCGTGCAAGGCGGTGACTCGGGCCTAGAGCCTCGGTTTATCTTTACATCTCGACTGGTTCGCGGACTGGTTCAGTGTGCGCGGACGCTGGTTGGAGACGCAGACCTTGGCCATCTCGCAGGAAACGTGCGCGATGATTGCAGCGGCCCCACTCCGGCGGACGGGAGCGAGGACGGCGAAAGCTACGCGTTACGCAACAGGTCCTTTCGGCGTCCTTGGGCTCGGCTTATCTCGTGGCACCAGGCCCGGCTGTCGCCACTCTGTTGCTCTCATTGCAGGATGCAGGACGACAATCCTTTGCCGAAAGCTGGAGAAAAGTAACCCTCAAACTTGAGGATGTCGTTAGTGGGAAAGTGTAACGCCAGAACGCCACTTGTTTACGATATCGACGGAAAGCGCTGGGCTGCCGGCTGACACGGATAGAATACTGCGCGCTGGTTTGCGTCGGCGAGCTCTACGGGGTCGTCCTCTGCTGGGGGATCCGCCGCTGTTGCTTTCGGAGAAATTGTTTTATAGGACCGACGCTGCTGAACTGGATGGATGGATGGAAGATAGGAGCGTCCTCTTTGAAACAGGGTGCTGGCAGTTTTCACCATGCTCGGCTTTTATTTCTTCCCCCGATATTTCTTTAATCACTCCGTCAAACTTAATGGTATTATCTATGAATTCACCATTTTTGTCTATAGTTTTTAACCCTGAGCTAGTAACCTTACTTCACCGCCCTGCTTTTGACCCACCAATCTTTCAATCGCTTTTGTAGCGATAGCTACATTACGGCAGCATTTCGAGCCTTCAGCGTGGCGGCGGCGGCGCTGTCACGTGGTTGGTCACGTGGTGCGGAGCAGCTGCCGGAGGCGCGGCGCCGTGGCTGGTCACGTGACCAGTTCCACTCGGCCAGCTGTAGCTATCGCGTCACTCCAGGTTTAACCAAAGCTAAACCACCGCCAATTTTTTGCTAACTTCTACCGCCGATTCATTCACTTCGCCTTTGTTATCTCCAAATCCTATGGCCTCAGGGAGACTGACTGTACCTGAATCGACACCCGGATGGGTACCGCCACATTTTAGTATAAGGTGTTCAGTGGTTTCTACAGAGTTACCACACACTCCACATGTGTCATCTTCATGGTTAAATTTCTTTTCATAGCTTCGCGTGCTAAGACACCCTGATCTAGTCTCAAAGAGTAGGGCTCAAACTGTCAGAGTAAACTGTCTTGTGTTGAAAAAAAATTTCCCCAAAACGTAGGCGACCTCGAGGGGACCGAACCTGTACCCCAAGACTATTCGGCGATACTAAATTACTTCAAGGGCTGCAGAAAGCGGTATCCACCACCGCACAACTCCCTTAACAAAGAGGACTCTGTCGCGTGGAGGCAGCTACAAACGGGCTCTTACCCGAACCTAAACGTACTCAGCAAAATGTATTCCACACAATACAATGACAAATGCCCCTGGTGTCACGAAACACCCACGCTGTATCACATAACGTGGGCGTGCCAGAAGATAGACGTGGCACTCGTTATATCAAACCCAAGTGCGGAGCAATGGGAGGGAGTGCTCTCCAGCGATCGCCGTGTCGACCAAGAAGGTCTGATTCGGCGAGCACAACTGGCAGCAGCATCCAGCGGAGCCTGGACTGAGGGCAACAGACCGTTCTGCAAGAAGATGGACGAAGCCATCTGAAGACCGCTGAAGACCAGCGAATCTAGAGCTCAATAATGTTTTTCACTCCCCAAAAGCCCGAACTTCGGCAATTTTTTCTGAATAACCCGAATTTGAGCTAGAAAAATATCGCCCGATTTTCACCCCCCGAATTGCTGAAAAAATAAAACCCGAAAACGAAGAGCCGTACGCTTATGGGCCTCTCATGCTGAGGCTAGTGGCACTTGGAAGTAGTGCGCAGTAATTTTTCAATTTCCGCCGCAGAGGTAGCGCAAATGATATATACAGCTTGGCACATTAAGCTGCTGATATAGCTCTTATTATAAGAATCATTAGTTCTGCCTCGTTTGAAGAATGTGCAGATGTTCACATGGATACATTGGGTTCGGTTGGAATTGGTATTAGATTGGAGCAAACTTTATTTGTGCCCCGACGAGGGCCTACGTCGTCTACGAGGTTGCCGTTACTCGGCGCGGGTCTCCGCTCGCCGTTGCCGGCTCGCTGGGTCCCTGCCTTTCGAGCGCCCCGAGGACCTGCTGGACGGCCCATAGCTGTTGGTCTTGGTCGTTGCTCTTCGCGGCTGCCTACAGCCGCGGCGGGATTGTTATTGATCTTGCTGCCTTTGGATTTTTGATGCAGTCCCACAAGATGTGCGTGTGATCTGCCGTCTCCCTCCGGCAGACTCTACACGTATCGGTCGGGTAGGTCTCGGGGTACGTGCGATGCATCAGTCCCGGGCTCGGTAGCGATCCAGTCTGGAGCTGTCTCAGTAGTACCGCCTCCGCTCGACTCAGCCTCGGGTGCGGGGGTGGGAGAGTCCTGCGAGCCAGGCGGTAGGCCTTCGTGATTTCGCTGTAGTCCGTCATGCGGTCCTTGGCTCCGAACCACGTCGGACGGTGTGTTGCCGGGACGCGGTTGGTTAGCGCCCGCGCCGCTGCGTGTGCCGTCTCATTGTGGTTCTCACTTCGTTCCGACGCGTCGCCCGCGTGCGCCGGAAACCACTTGATTTGTACTCTTCTGTGTTGCAGTTTGGTCGCTCGGCCTCCCTGCAGACTTGGCCTTTGGAGAAGTTTCGTACCACCTGTCTCGAGTCACTCAGCACCGTGTAGCAGTCTGCGTCGGCGATGGCCACCTCCTCCGCTTGTTCCGCTCCGGCGCTTCTCACGCTCGCTGCCGTCCTCGTGGCGCCGGTCGACGCCTCTATGACGACCGCTGCGAAGGCGTTCCGTTCCGGGGATCCCTAGGCGAAAAACAAGAAAGGCTGCAAGAAGCTGCCACCTGCGTGGAAAATTACACAAAGGAAAGAGGACTGCGGTGCTCGACAGAGAAATCGGAGCTCCTCAGAATCGGCAGACATCCCACCAAAGCAACCCTGGAAGTCACCCTCTAGGGTCAACTCATACCCGAAAAGAACATGATAAGAATCTTGGGCATGTGGCTACAAGGCAGCCGCAAATGCAGTCACACCATTAGCCTGCTAAGCAAAGCGGCAGAGCAGGTGGGCCGCATGATCAACCGCGTCTCTCAAAAGAGATACGGCATGGGAGAGGAAGACACCCTCAAGCTAGTAAACAGCCTCATAGTCAGCCGAGTTACGTACTCCCTGCCGTACCACGCAACCACCAAGGCGGAAAGAGAACAAGCCGACACCATCCTGAGGAAGGCTTACAAGACGGCTCTCCACTTACCCAGAAACACGTCAACCGAGAAACTGCTACAATTAGGCATCAGCAACACTTTCGACGAATTCGCGGAAGCGCTGCTGGGAGCACAAAAAGTCAGACTAAGAGGCACTCCTGCGGGACGGGCGCTCCTGAAAAGGCTGGGTCGGGACACTCGCGGACTGACAGACAGATACGCGGAGATGCCGGACCACCTTAGAGAAACCTTTAACGTTAAGCCCATACCGAGAAATATGGACCCTAACCTTCACGCAAACCGACGCAAGGCTAGGGCGGAGTACGTAGAGAAAACGCTAGCCTCGGAAGAAAACACAGTATACACGGACGCTGCCGTCTACCCGTGCGGGTCAGAACACGCAGCCGCACTGGTAGTCGTAGACAGCAAAGGAAGAATGCTAACGAGCGCCGCAGCAAAAGTCGCGGGCGCAGAGGAGGCCGAGGAAATTGCCGTCGCGCTGGCGGCAGCAGAAGGCTACAGAACCGGTCGCCCACTCAACATAATAACAGATTCGAAAGAAACGTGCAAAAACTATACAAAGGGCAGAGTCAGCAAAACGGCCCTTAGGATACTCGGCGGGGTAGCCCCTGCAGGGTTGGAAAAACTCAGACATAATTTAATTTGGATCCCAGGCCACGCGGGAATAGAGGGGAACGAAAGGGCAGACAGCTTAGCTCGAGGGGAAGCAATCCGAGCCGGGCAGTCACACGCCCCGGGTCTTCACCTTCAAGCTTGCGAGGGAGGATACACAGAACTTTTAAACCTATGCAAAGGCGTCAGGATTAGATACCCGCCACCACACAAAGCTCTGACAAAGGAGGAGGCCACTGCTTGGCGCAGATTGCAAACGAACTCCTTCCCCAATTTATATATACTAAGCAAAATGTACCCATCGCAATACAGGGACACCTGTCCGTGGTGCGGAGCCATACCCACACTCTACCACATCACATGGGAATGCGAACGTAACGAGGCATTTCACAAACACAAACACCCGAGTGCGGAGCAATGGGAGAGCCGTCTAACCAGCAGCGAGCTCACGGCCCAGAGGGCCTTTATAGAGCACGCGACCGGTGCAGCACGACTCAGTGGAGCCTTGGAATAGGGGCCCACCCTTGCTGAAAGAAGACTCTAGTCGCCGGCGCAAGCACGAAGACGACGGAGCCTTCGATCCGCGAATCCCTTTGGAAATC
This sequence comes from Amblyomma americanum, assembly GCF_052857255.1. NCBI lineage: Eukaryota > Metazoa > Arthropoda > Arachnida > Ixodida > Ixodidae > Amblyomma > Amblyomma americanum. The sequence continues at coordinate 133,864,347 of NC_135497.1, read as the reverse complement.
AATAAATGTTTTCACTCACTCACTCACTCCGTTGGTATTCGGCCGCGTCCACGTACCGCGCGTGCTCGTCGTTGGCGTGCAGGTCGATGAGAGCCTTGGCCCTCACCGCTCTTCTTCCCTTGTTAAACTCGGGGTTCATGTTCTTGGGTTTGGGGTCGATTCTGGTCTGGCATCGTACCTCTTCGGGGACGGGGAGCTTCATCTCCGCCTCGTTGGAGTGTCCTATTCCCAGGTCGTCCAGTATCTTCCTCCCGGCTTTGGTCGTGGACAGCCGCTCCAGTTGAGAGGTCCTTGCGCTTCGGCTATTTCTTCGAGCGTGTTGTGCATCCCGAGTTGTAAGAGGCGGGTCGTGCTCGTGGACTCGAACAAGCCCAGCGCCGTAAAACCAGTGTGGCTCACCCGTTGGCAAAGGCTGATCGAACCGAGTGTCCATTAGGATTGTGACGTATACCAATTAGACTACCGCTGTGTCCAATTGGCAGCCTATTTAGACTGTTCAGTTGAAGCAACGATTCCGATTGGAAGCAGTTGGAAAGTTAATTTGTGCAATCTGGAGTCCATTTGGACTATCCAATTGGAACCAGATGGAACTCAATTTAGAGTCCATTTGGACTATTCAGTTCGAACACCATTCCAACTGGAACCAGTTGGGAACATTCGTCCAGTTGGAACCAATTGTACATCTGTGTCCTATTGGAACCAGTTGGAAGCTTAAATGGTTCCAATTGTTTCTTTTGACTTCGCTTTCGCTCCGCTTCACGGGTGCGTAACTCCGGATCTCCACATAGTCGTCGCCTGCGCTCGCGTGCTCAGCGACGTTCGCGGAGTTCTTCCGTGTGTGGTGCTTCGGGCGAGCCGCCTTCTCTGCATGCTACGGTAGCGAGCGACTGAGTGAGGCATGCTTACGAGCCGTGCACGCGTTGACCCTTTGACGTCAGAGTGAATCCGGACGCTGAATGTTGCGAAACGGGCCCACCTTCCCTGCTCACCTGCGCCTTTCCTTTCCTTATGACCGATTTTCATTTTCACACCATCGAGCTCCCTGCTCTTGTCTCTCCTAGGTCAGTATTGTCCTACGTAAGCGATATCGGGAAGGCTTTTATTTCGTGGCGCTTTTGCTGTTTACGGGCAACAGTCTGTCAGGGCTGTGGCGTTCGTCGCCCGTAACTTAGCGGGTGGTGCCGTAGAAAACAAAAGACGACACACCAACCGGGAATCGGACTCTCCACTGACTAGTCGAGATTCGCGTGTGCTCCTTTCAGTACACCGCACGGAGGAGGAGGAGGAAAATATTATGAGGAAAGGAGAGGCTCGGTAACTGTCTCGCTCTAGACGGACATATGAACTGCGCCTGATGGAACGGGGTAAAGAGAGTGGAGGTGGGCGAAGAAGTACAACGGCAGCTGCCGTATTTGCCGAAAGTAACCAGGCTGCCCTTTCCGCTTATCAGGCTAGGGTCGCGATGGCGTGTCACGGCAGCCTGGTTACTTTTGGCAAGGACTGTACAGTCGGGGGCCAAAAGTCTCTGGACCACGTGTTTCTCAAACGAAGCCGAAAGCTCTGCTATTAACCGGCGGCTGGCAACCACACTTGTGGAGATGCAAGTCAAAATATTGTTCTTTAATCTCCTCAGGTGGTGTCTTCAGCCGCTGGCTAACAACAGAGCTATCGGCTTCGTTTGAGAAACACGTAGTGTAGAGACATTTGGCCCCGACTGTAAATACCACGTACTGTCCGGCGCGCGTGTGCGGGACAAAGCCATTGGTGCTCGGGCTGTCGCAATTCCAGCCGCCTGCACATTACCCTGTCTGCGCAGCGCGGTGTGCGCATTTTCTTGTGTATGCATGTAGAAACAATTGCTGCTAAGCCTGCCGCTCTAGTATACACCGTTGTATAATTCTAGGCAAGATTCACTGCAGAAACTATAATCAACCGCACATTGTCGTCGCCCAACGTGTGCCCGGACCTGCTTCGCGTCTGCTGTGTAGTATCCTTGAAAGTTGATGGGTGTCGCAATGTGGCGCCGGCCTCCGAGCGCTGTATAAAAAGCTGGTCGAATTGCGTACCGACGTAAGCAAAGTAATATTCTATTGATTATCAGTAAATAGTGTTTGTTGCCGGTCAGTTGAGGTAAGTTTAGAGTTTTATATACTACCGCCACCGGTCTGAAGTCTTGCATTTTTTTTTTTGCTTGCATTCGTCTGTAGGTGGCAGCTCAATACAGCTCGTATGCGCTGAGCGCTGGTGCTCGCATTTGCGGCTCGTTATCTGTGGTAATGACCAGAGAGTGTGGCTTGCTCGTGGCTTTTGTTTGCACTAATTAACGGCAGTGTAGTCCCTTTAATTGGCGGCGAGACTATAGAGCAACACTGACTTGTGGCCCGAGAGCACAGTTAATTAAGCGCTGAATGCAGTTTTTTATTGTGCTACATATTTTGGCCCTGCAAATCCAAGAGCCCTCATTTCACGATGAATCCGACACGCTCATTTGTCAGTGGCTAGCGAGAAGGAAGTGTATGTTCTTTTTACCCAGACAAAAAAAAAATAGAAGCATGCTGTGAACGAGACAGAAGCAGACGATGAAGCAGGTAAGCAGGTCAGGCGAAGCAGGTAAATGAAATCTATAGAAGCACCGAGAGATTTACGTGCTCCATTCTCTATAACGAACAGCAGCCCACTGACTTGTGAGGCAATCCGGAAATAATTTTTTTTTTCGAATTCGCACCCGGCAAACTTTTGTCCTTGGCTACGTGTACTATATGGACGCGAACTGAAACGCGAACAAAAAAATTGAAATGCCAACGCAAAAACACGTACGCACTAGGTCCTCGAGAGGGAACAATATCGAGGTTGACTAACACTTCTAAAGGACAGTCGTCGCGCCTTCGAAGTGAAATTAACCTGCGCTAGAAATGAACTTAACCCGGGTAAGATCTCATTTTGCTGTTCGTGTTTGATTCCTTGCTGATTGCACGTGGCCGGACCGCCTGCGCTGTTGGACGTGCCTTTCTGGGAATGAGCGAATTTAAAAAATAACGTGAGCAGAGAGTGCGGAAACGCCTCTGAGGTATGATTTAGAAGTTGGTGGCGTTTCTTCTATACTATAAGGAAAGCCGCCTGCAGTGAGCAGAGCCTACTGGCGCTGATGCGGCAGCGGACAAGGAAGCAGCTGTCGTAGCCACAAATGCGCCACACAGCGACATCCGGGGCAACAATTACGCTTATCCTGGGCGTTTCGCGTTTCAGCCTAGTATGGTAGGGAAAGGCGAAGAACTGCGTAAAATAACAATGCCTGCTTGAACTAGGAAGCTTCCTGGTTCTCTCTCATTTCGAGCACGTCCGACGCAACGTCTCAGCTTGAATCCCGAGGAGCTCCCTCTTCCTCCCCCATTCAGGCAGCAACGCCGTCTCGCGCAGCACTGAGCGCTTCCTGGTGCAACTGCCGCAGTCGTTCCACAGTCGACACCGATTTCCAAGATACTTATGGCTCTTTGTTTCGTTCCTAAGCGACGGAACACAACTCGGAGTGTACGAGTCGCGGAGAACTCTTTGGAGGTCGACGCTGAATCGCCTCGATGGCCTTCCTCTAGCCGCATAAAAAGAGCCTGGGCCTTGGCGCGGTCGACAGGCGCAAAGACCGGCTCTGAGAGCTGCGGTAGCTTTTGCTGAAAATCGTAAAGGCGTGGACTATGAAGTAGATGCACCCTCTGCGAGCCATCGCCATAACCATTCATTATATTGTTCCATCACAGTGATTCATTAGCGATGAGGTTCACCGGTGTCGTGGCTTTTGGCTCGGCGCCCTCGTGAATGATAGTGCCAGTGGCCCAAAATAGGGACAATCAGCATTTTTCTCTCATCTTTCACGTCTCCATGTTGCATTCGTCTGTTCTTTCTCTCTTTTTCTCGTCTCTCTCTCTCTCTCTTCTCTCTTTATTTACTCTTCTCATTTTGTTCTCTTTTTTTGTCAAAAGCCCGTTGTTTTTCCTTGTATTCTATCATAATTTTACCACACGATATCTATCTGACAACTATGTATATTAAAGAGCGAGAAATTAGTTTTTTTTTTTTACCAAGTCACCATTAAGCATGTTTAGTGGCGGTGCTTGAGTTCCAGTTATTGATTCATCTCGCTACATGCCATCTTTGTTCAATAATTTATTAATTCAGTGTGGGGGATACACAATCGTCGCCAACATTTCCGCCAGAATAAATTTATTTGTTTACACCACTTTGATGCCGGATTCAAGTGGGCTCTCTTTTTTTTTTTTACTGCGCCTTCGCTTCGATACTTTAAGCAATACTCAGTGCTTTTTTCTGGAACTGATGACAGCTCTTTGCAAAACACCGCCCTGTTCCTGGTGTGCGCCGGAAAACGCCAGTACCCCCAACAATTGGAGGGGGCACTTAAGCTTTGACTTAAGGGTATGACGCGATGGCGTAATGTTTTAATTCCCATATATGCAGTAGGTCGTTCTCTACTTTACATTCATCGATCCGTCTGAGTCCTCATACCACTCCTGGCGCAGTGGTGCAGCGGTTGAGCGATGCGCCACTGCCCTGATATGGCAGGTGCTCCCAGCGGTGGGCTTCGTGCGGCCCAGGTGGCTCTTCCCGAGCGACCAATCATTAATTTAACTGCCGCCTGCCACAGTGAACAGTTTGCTCACTATCCGGTGGACAGGTTGCGATGACGCTGCAAGGACACGTGACCTAGGTGGCCCGCCTAGGTTGCTCTCTGGGGACCACCTGCCAGAGTCCTGCTCGTGATTTTTCGCTCACAACGCCGACGCCGACAACGCCGACACCGGATTTTCTGGTGAACGGGGAATTTGACGCTATCCAGTTAATATCGTTCCGATCGATGAAGCTTGGTTGGTTTAACCTGCTGTCACCCCATGGGAGAGAGCAGAAACCAGAGCAGTACTAGGACGTTGAAGGGGGTGTCTTTGCTGGTCATTATCACTGCACACAGTTGCAAAGCCGGAATATTTTTCATCTTATTTTGTGGGCAAAGGAAGATGTAGGGGAGGGCATGTTCAACCCGGTCAACCACTTTCTTAAAGTCCCTAATTGCACTGGAACTGTTGCGTTGGCTCTTCTGCGGTAACGGACCTAAGGGTAGCGGTGAGCCGAGTGCAGGCAGTCGAACATCGGCTGGTTGTCGCCCTAGCAGAGACGGGCCGAGGATGAGAGAAGACCCAACAGTGAATCAGGAGAACAGCGGCGCAATTAACGCGGCACAAGAAAGAACACGACATGTGTCGTGTTCTTTCTTGTGCCGTGTTAGTTGCTGCGCTGTTCTCTTGCATCATGCACCAACTCGACCAACAATCTGTTATTATAAACATTGATTTATATAAATGGTTGCAAGAATGAGAAAGGCACCGAAAATTGAGCTCTCCGACTCTATTTAACGAGTCCCCTGTCCCCAGGTCCCTAGCTGGGGACAGGGGACAGGAATGCCCACACTCTTTCCAACCTTCGTTCAGTAATGTCGAAGCGCTTTGGTCATATACGCCTTCGGAAACCGCCCATAAGAGAGGTCACCGACACACATTCTCCGCTGTTCCGGCAGCGATGCCGTCCCTGCAGTAGCGATGACAGGCCCGGAATGACGTCCGGTCGTGGACCAAGGCCGGACGCCAAGCACTGCCAACGAGGCCCTTGTATTCGAGCCAAAGCGCACCGAGGGGCGGGGGGATGCTACATGTGCCTCAACGCAGGGGAAGACGATACGTTTTTCGATAGGCGCGAACACGCCGGAGTCGCTGCGCGTTGTATATAAACACAGCAGCATTTGCTCGTCAGCGAGCACACCTTCGCCTCTGCGAATAGACCGGGGACGTTGTCGCCACCGCTGCCGACATACGATACATGCCGCCGCGTACGTCTTGGTTTCCTCATGCACCGGGAACTCATGGGAGCGGCCGCGTGGAATTTTCCAAGGCAAGCGAACATCCATTTCCCCACCACAGTCTGGAAAATTTTCCATCGCTCAGAAAAGTTTGAAACGCAACAATGTTTTCATCAACATCGCCTCCTCGCGGCTTCGAGCATGTGTACGTTTTCTACAGCGATAGTTCCGCTCGAAAGCATATCTGCACCAACGCGCATGCAGGTGGTCTGGAAAGAGAGGCGGCCATCTCGCCATTTTCCGCACTATTCGACGGCGCGCTGTGCATCTTTGGAAGGTTTGTCATTGTCACCGAAACAGCCGGAAACCATACGACTTCTGGTCCGCTCAAATCGCCGCAGCTTGTTGGCAGCGCTCGTGTAGTAAGGTAAGCGAGACAGGACAGAGTATTTATGGACAAGGTTGATGACAGTCCTTGTCAACTCAGCAGTCGCAAATACTGGTGCTGGCAACCGCAGTCCGGCGGATAGTGTTTATTTATTTATTTATCAAAGAACCCACAGCGCCAAGGCATTACAGTTGGAGGGGGGGGGGGGTACAATAAGAAATACATAAACTACACAAATAATGACAGTAGTAAAAAATATAAACACCAGAAAAAGACAAATGAAATGTAAAACACTAGACATGCGTATACATTTACAACATTGAGAAGAAAGCATGATTTGATGCAGCACTCATGACATCACTGGGCAGCCTAATCCATTCCCTAATTATTTTAGGAAAGAAAGACATCCTAAACAATTAAATTTTCGTCACAATTTCACAAACTTTAAAATCATGGTCAACGTGCTTAGATTTGTAATGAGGCTGTTGCAAATACTTTTCTCGTTCAACACGAATAGTTGAATAATAAATAGAATGAAAAAGCTTCAAACGTAATTTCATTCTGCGCGCGTGATGAGCAATTGCCAGTTGAGTGGTTCTTTCGTACGCGGTGCACTGAACTGAGACCCACGTGTGCCCGACACAAACGAGAGGCAATGCTTTGCACCCTCTCCAACTTATCTTTATCTCGAGCAGTAGGCGGATCCAAAACCGTACATGCGTATTCCAGAGTCGATCTCACATACGTATTGTAAAGAATGTCCCGGCATGACATGGGGAAAGTGCTTCCATTTCGGCGAAGGAATCCTATGGTTTTACATGTTTAGCAGTGACATAATCGATATGATGGCGCCATTTCAAATCAGCAGTGAAATACGCACCTAAATATTTTAATTCGAATTCCTATGCCAACGACCTATTGTTAATAACACATGAGTGCACGTCAAGGTTTTTCTTTCTTGTAAAGTTTATGTGTATGTTTTAGACAAATTCAAATTCATGTTCCATTTAACGCACCACTCCGAAATTCTTTTCAGGTCTTCCTGATACGTTTTAACATCGCGATCACAAGTGACTACTCTATAAAAAACGCAATCATCCGCAAATAACCGTATTTGAGATCCTAATCCGTCACTGATATCGTTGACATAGAGCAAGAACAACAGTGGCCCCAACACAGATCCTTGGGGAACACCGGAGTCAGCTTGCACCGTTTGAGACTGAGCGCTGTTTACAACTACAAAATGTTGACGTAAATATAGGTAATCCTTCACCCACGATATCACTTGAGTGCTAATGTTGTAAAAGGCAATTTTTTTAATGAGTAAACAATGGGTCACAGTGTCACATGCTTTTTTAAAATCTAAAAACATACAGTCCGCACTCAGTCGCTTGTCCAGTGCCCCCGCCAGGTCATGCGCAAATTCAATCAACTGCGTAGTACAGGACCGGCCCCTGCGAAAACCATGCTTACGAGGGTTAAACAATGAACGTGTGTCCATATGGAATACTATACTGGTATACAAAATATGCTCAGGTGTTTTACACGCAACTGAAGTTAATGATACTGGCCTATAATTTGACACAGTGTCACGAGGACCAGATTTGTAAATTGGCACAATGCTTGCAATCTTCCAGTCATCAGGAAGACGAGATTCGTCAAATGATTTTTCAAAAATAATCTCTAAGTACTGTGCAACCGACTGACCACAAAGTTTATAGAATTTGTTTGGCAAGTCATTAGGACACCCAGCCTTAGCAACCTTAAGATTCTGCAAGAAATCATGTACACTATTCATGCTGATAACAACGTCATCCATAACAATCGTCCCTGCCTGTAAAGTCGAGGCATTCATATCACCATGATCAATTTCAGAGCTGAAAACAGAGCTAAAATGCTCATTAAAAAGCTGCCTTTTCTGCGTCATCATCAACAAAGCTGTTATCAGACACAAGTGATAGTATAGCTACAGTATATTTTCCATTTCTCTTCGTACTACTCATTTCTATCGTACTACTGCTTGAATGGAAACGTTATTTTTGTGGGGCATTGGTTCGGGTGGTGTAACAACCTACCCACATCGTATGCTTTCGTTCGCCAAGCACGATGCCTAATCGGCAGTAATGGCAGCTGCTTGCCCATCCCACAAGAGTGCGGAGAAAGTCCCGCGGACATCCCTCACCTATCCTTTTGGCCGCATTTTCTGTATCCAAGGGAGGGACGTAGGAAGTCCCTGATGATTTTCACATGTCTTAACAAGGGCATAATGGTTATTGGTCAAATAACGGTAAATTTCCCTAGCGATTCTTATGAGTTCAAGAGAGGAAACTTGCTCGGCCCAGGTGAAAAATATAGGGGAAGTCTAATTTGCATTTTATGTGATTTAGACGTGAAAAAAGATATGAGAACAGCTGATTACAATGGTGTAGTTGCTTGGCCCAGAGCTGACATTTTTACGAACAAACTTTGCATAGCATCACATGCTGTCACTGTGAACATGTCGAACAACAAGCATATATTAAACACAGATCAGGCTACAGAAACGCTACAAACCAGAAGCCATGCAGCACCAACACATTGAGCATATATCCACAGAACAAAGAATTTCTACGGGATTATATACTTCAAATCTAAGACCCCCCTTTTGAAGCCAGTGGCTCTTGCACGTTACGCAATACTATTTTATTCAACTATGAATCTGTGATTGCACAAACAGGAAATAAAAATGAGCGTACCACGTTGCAGCTATCTTCTATTAGAAAAAAAAAAAAAAACATGAGTCCACTCTGCCATGTCTGTCCCGAACGTTACGCAAACGTAACGAGACGTGATTCAAGTATATGTCCGTAATATTACCCGAACGGGATATCCACCGGATAGCGTGTCAGGCCATCTAAAAAAGCAAGAGCTTCCCACTGACATCCCTTGCATATACTCAAAGTTGTTCGAATATTTGGCTCATTCGGATATCCCTGGGACCTGGATTACGTGAGCACAATGCGCGTGTTTTCTAGAGCTGCATACTGTCCTCAGTGGCCCGGAGGTGAAGCTATCGTGGTAAGAAAAAACATAGGGAAACTGCCTTGATTCCTTACGTAAACCCACGTTTCCGTCAGTAAGTAAATTTTGTTCCGCGGTGATATCACTCCTCTGAGTTTGTGGGACATCCAAAATGGAATCATACGCGATGTGCTGGCACCAAAGAAAATACAAGCATGATAAACATCGTGAAGTAATTTTGAAGCATCTGTCCCATTTTACATCAGCTCTATTACGTATGAACAGCATTGCTATATGCTAGCAATCCACGCGCTTCACCACGCGCAGTGGTCCCGGCTTCAGCAAAAGTCATCCACGAATTCGATTTTGAATAAAACCGGGATTAACCTGCCCTTAGCAACGGTGACGAGAAAGTGTCAGTGACCTGTGACATATCAGGCGTCAAATAATGCTCGTAACGACCTTGGTTAAACATCGAGAGACGGGCGTGCGACACGGATTGCTTATGTTTCTTGGTTTTCGGGAATTGCTCAGAGTGAACGCCTTTCTGTCCGGGCAATTAATGTCATCGCAACGTGAATAGCGGTACAGCTCCTCCTTTTCCATCCGCAGCGCCTTCTTCTTGTCGTTGCCATATGGGCTTTCTCGAATGTCCTTAGCATGCGCGATGGAGGTAAGTTAGAAAGAAAAATTTAGCACGGAAAAAGCTGTGATAACTTCACATCGGCATATACGTGCTTGCGCGGACAGGAGTGTACGGCCCAGTCGCGGCGGGCGCGTTTCGATGGAGGCCAAACGCACCCGCCGAGGCGTTTCCTGTGCGATGCTAGCGCACGTTAACAGCCCCCAGTCGGTCGAAATTATTCTGGAGACCTTCACTGCGGCTTCCTTCATAACCCATGTGTCGATTCGGAACGTTAAAACCTGCAATATAAAATTTGCAATTTTTTACACGTGTACTGAGTCCAATTCGGTACGGTGAGGAAGCAAAGGAGATTCAGTCGCACATAAAGACATCCTAACTTATTCCTCTACTAGAGCGGTGAATAGAGTGAGAAACGTATGCCTTGCTCCTGGTATAACTCTGTTCGCGCCTGCGGATATCACGATCGCAAGGTCGCAATCTGGGATCAGGTGCCGGACTTCGGGTATTTCGCGATTAACGAAAACTAAATCGATTCGGAGCTTGACTATCGCGCGCGCTCCGTGACACACGCGCAGCGGGAGCGGTGCCGTGCGCCAGTGGGGCCAGCTGGCAGCGCCCGCGGGAAGCAGTTGTATGCTGGGCGGTTGCCAGGGCGACGGCTTCTGTGAGCGGCGCGTTGGCCGCGAATCGAATGCACGACGAGCCGCGTTTGACCGCTGGTGAGATTCTCAGCATGTTTTCCGCCGAGCTGGTCCACTTCGACGAGTTTTCGCCGTCGGGCAAGGAGTGTAGGTACGTGCAATTCACCGCATCAGTTTGGGAGGAGAGTTATTCATACTATTCGTTCCGAAATAAATACCGCGGGAAGACCTCGGCTGAGGGCTTCGCATTTTCACATCGCTGTACGAATATTTTGGGTCGAGTTCAGCCCTTTTTTACACCGTGCAGCATGACTGAAAAAGCTGCCGGCGGCAATGTCGCGGCAGCGCAGGGATTCGGGGTCATGCAAGGCCAAACGTGCGTTACCAATTTCGAAAGGGTGAAAAATGCCTTATGCACGCTTTGCGCAGAATTCACTGGTTAACGGATAACAAATATCAACTTGCTGAAACGAAACCGCGGACTATGAGACGCGCCGTAGTCGAGGGCTCCAGATTAGTTTCGACCACTGCGGTTATTTAACGTGTAACTGATATCGCAGAGCATACGGTCGTTCTTGCATTTCAGCCCCACCGAAATGCGGCCGCTACGGCCGGAATAGTACCCGTTACAAGTAACTAAACACAAAGATGGTGAAAAGCAACTTTCCAGGTACCGTCCGCCGCCTGCTTCCTGGAAATTTGAACTGAATTGAATCTAAATGAAATTTTGTTCCGCAGCAAGAAAATGTTGCGGAATAAACATACTCATTATCGCCGCAAAAGATCTTTGGTAAGACCGGCTTTATATACCATTCCCGAGAAGCGAATAAACGCAGCGTGAGTCGGAAGACCCCTAACCCTAGCGGTTGCGCACGGGACCGGAGTGGCGGCCCGGTCCTATCGCTGCGAGTGGTGGGCGTATACGATGCAGCTTCTATAACGCCGGGGGAGGCCGATAGATTTAGGGTCTTTTCTGCGCTCCTGTCTTATTATATGATTGACATTCCTTTCCTCAGAGGAACCTGGCAACCAGCTCGTGAAACTCATAGCCTTCACGCTGATACAAATACACATCTGGGAGAATTTGCTTCAGATAAAAGTTTGCTAGAATAAGTTTGCACGGTAATAACCATGGTTTTCAAAAGTTGCTGAATTTGCTGCAACTTGATAAACATATCGCGCTGCGAAATATCTAGATTGGCGACGCTAGCTATGAAACCGTATTGGAAAGAACTGAAACGGGACCCATACCGATGGACACGATTTGTCTTCTGCTTGTGCAGTCCAACTCCGGCGTGCGTCGTTGCGCACAAAGAATTGCGCACCTTGGCCACTGATACTCCTCAACTTCTTCCCTGTAAACAAGCTGCGCGGTTGGTTTCTTAGCCGCGTAATGGCGCGCTTGCGGCACCCCTAACGCCTTAAATCTGTGTAAGTTAAGGACAACCCTTGTCCTCACATTTCGAGACCTTTTGGTCTTTAAAGGTACCGTACGTAAGGGTTTCACTATACGGCTAAGAAGCGAGACTCGCTGCTTGGTTACCTTTTGCAAACATGATGGAATTAATATTCCACCACGTTTCCCCGATGAGCGAATAAAGGAACAGCTACAGTAGTCTGGGATGTTAAACCGAAGAACTGAAGTAGCCGGAATCTCCAACAACACAAAGCCGCCAATTGTGGTTCTATAATCCCCAACAAGAGGTAAAATACGTTTTAATGTTTGTTAATACTGCTGATATTCACATGAAGGGCACTGAACGATACGTAAGCGTTAGAGAGCAAACGGCTGAAATCTCGAATGTGCGCACACTTGGAGTTCATATTCATGCTTTAAACAATCGTATCTTATCTTACCAGAAACAATTTTATTTTATCCAGATCTGTAGAACTAATGACCTGGATGAGAGACGAGTCCTCAGATTTGTCGGAAGAGACTCGGCCGGTTTTCATAGAAACAGTTGAATGATTTAACCTTGCCTTGTTGGCGAGCATGCAGTCACAAACAGTTTCATTACGGGCAGTCAAATTCCCATCGAGGAAAATCCAAGGAGTCGAGCACTTGTCCACGAGGGGCAGATTTTGGTGGTGGACATATCTCCATTTCTGAATCAGTGTTTATGAAGGGAATTTGACAGGAGCCACGGATGAGCTCTCGTTTTTGGTTGAAAGACGGTGAAAAGCGCCCACATCGATTTCTTGAAATTAGCATTGAGAATTTACGCCGTGTCCTCGACGTCTTCCAAGCGATGCTTTTCGTGTTCGCATAACAAACCAAAAAGTCTGTAAGTTCGCTAAACTGCTATATCATTCGATATAATCTAACTCTCAGCGTTAGGTACTGCAGCTCCTCTTATTGCCCTGCAATAGTAGAGCACGCAAGGAATGCGATCTGTTCCCATCAAAGAGGGAAGCTTTCAGGCAAAAACACTGAGCTGCAAATAATCTTGAGATACTATAACAACTTCAACAGAATAATTAGACGCGAAGATTAAAATGTAAAAAAATGTTTCTCACAAAACGCCTCAAGGGTGTTGGGCGTGTTCGGATTTTGTGTTATCTTTCGTCGCGAATTTTTATTATTTGAAATTTTAACTCGGTCACTTGCCTTGTTAATTCTTTCATCAAATAAGCAATGCCGTTTCGGTTTGCAATTTGTTCCACTCTGTTTACAGGATCAGAGACGTAATGACATTACTTTGCTTACTTTAGCAATAAAATAAGGTGGCGAAAGGTGCAAGCGCAGGATGAGGGCTTCCAGACCTCTTTGGTTGGCTCGCGAGCATGTGAGGAGAGCACACCTGTACTTTGTTCTAGGCAAACAATTCAATAAACCGCGTGGCTTATTCGGTGTTAAACCACTCCACACATCCAATTTATCAAGGCGAACTTCACATTTGCAGTGTTTGGACCTGAGAGATAACAGCTGTTTTCCTGCACTGCTTTGTGCTCCTTCAATGGCTTATGGGCAGCCCAGTCCGTCCTGTATATGTACTCCCCCGCAGGACACTATACACCGCTCCGACGCATGTAGCAGCACGGCATGTTGATGTTTTGGCTGGGGCGCCATCTGCGACAGATAGTTGCATGTGATAAGGCGTCGCGAGCGCCGGTATCATATCACGACATGTGATCGGTTGTAGTACCTACAGTTGTGGCCATGCGAGCTTCAGAAAGGATGCGCGGGGAATATATTTTACATTCGCTCATTCAACTTTTCTGCTACTCTCAGTATGCCTTCTACTTCGTGCCGGCCATCTCTGTGTGTTCCAAGGCGCAGATTTCACTTGGCGATTTAAATCACATTTCCTGTTAACATTTCACCGATGGTGGTAAATTATATTTTTTTTTCTCTTCCGTACCTATGTAGCTTGTATGGAGCAGTGAGGGCAACTTGAACAGTGCGCCTTCAGAGAGAATCGGGCACACATGGCCGGTCAGCATATTTAATTTTGATTTAAAAGATTCCTATGTTGCTGCTCGTAGGCCTGTGAAAAATGTCCGATGGAAAACGTTTGGAGAGGTCGCGTGTCCCGAGGCCGCATTTGGTGACGACTGCTTCAGAACGAGAGGAAACCAAATCTCAGGCGTGCCGCCGAAGCTTCCCAGCTCTGTTCAAAGAGCAACCAGCTGCCCAACGTGCTGCTGATCAAAGAGGACGTAAGTGGGGCGAGAATCGAAAGCCAGGAAGCCCCGTGATAACAGAGCGTGTGTTTGGTGCGGTCGGTGCTCGCGGTAGGGAGCCATGCATTTATTGTTGTCGCTCGTTGGGATAGTGCAAAGTGGGAATTGTTTGATTGTAACCCACACGATGTAACATATATCTTAACAATGGGCGGAACAGTGGGACCTTCTTAGGTTCTTTCCTGGTTTTCTTCCCCTCAAATTCGTGTCGTCCTTGACTGGTCGGACTTCCAGTACCTGAGCTACCTATTTTTTTCTGTCAGATGGCATGCAGCTTCCATAGCCTTTCAAATTGAGCCAAGAAACATCCATTTGCTGAGTGCACTATACAAAATTCTTCAAGAATTCAAAGGTGACTGGGCGACCACTGTTATGACGCTACTCGAGGCAAGCAGAGCCTTGAGAAACTATGGTCTGTACCTAAAAAGAACGCAAACCTACTTGAACCTTAAGCCTATATATTGAACCTCCAATTGTTAGCGTTATAGAATTTATACTCCATTAAAATCTTACATTCCGACTACATCAGTCAAGTGGAATCATTTTGCAGCAGATGTAGCACTCACAGATGATTTGGAGCATTTTAAAAAGTTAGCTTTCTTCTTTTCTTGCTCATGACTTGTGTTCCTTTCAGTTTTTAGCGCCGCACGAGCACCCTCTTTAAACTTCTTGTTGCTTGTTTGCTTTTTATTTAATTTTCTTCCCAGTTCTGCCACGGAGATATACAATTGATGCAATCTGTGATTTTTAATACAGGTAGCCAAATATCCTGCTACAATGCGCGGCTGCATTCCCACTTCATCTCTTCTGTATACTCTACTTGTTCCACTCTCCTAATTAATGCCCGCTGGGCCATGAGGATATTTGAAATAAATAAATTAATTAAATAAACGTCAAACCAAGACCACACGCACCGTCTCTAAGTAGCTAGTAAACGTCTGTCGCATTCCCTGAAGTTTCAGCTCAATAAAAAAAGCTAAGTAACCGCCCACATACTTAAAAAAGCGAATGTAGATAAGATGAAAAAAAACATTTCTAGAACACCGGCGGAACACCTGTTGCTTTTGGCGCAGAAATGATTTCACACTGATTGCGCCCTAGACTGGTCACGTATCATCCTCCATCGTCTACAGCATTTTCCTCTTCTTGCAAGCTCTCATGGGTTTTTCGTAAAACTGATCCTCCTTGCTATATGCGACCACCTATGCAGGACGCTGTTGTAAAAACATGGCAGCTCTTTAGGATTTCCCAGGTGAAAGCGTTGACCTCATTTCTCACCAAGGCTAGCGTTATTCTTACCATGCAGCGCAGTCGGGCGGCAAATGTGCATCCGCGAGAAATTCGGTGTGCAGGCTCCGTTTCTACAATGAAATGCCGCTTAGGAGACGCGGTACGCAGGAGGCGATGGGAGGGCAAGAAAACTTTATTGGCCATTGCTGGTCCTTTCGACAAAACTATGTCCAGCACGGATGTTAAGTTCACACTGCTCTGTTGGCTCTGGCCGGCACATAGCGACAGTCGTGAGGCGTCACGCTTGAGGTTATGCCGGAATAAACTCTCTTTCCAGTCCCAGATCCATGGCGAACTCCTCCCACACAGCACGAGCACATTCCATGGTTCGTTTTTCGAAGTTCTCCACATTTTGGAAAACCTCACTCTCCAGAAGGGCAACCAGCGCCTTGAATTGGTCGTCGTCCCGGCGATCCGTGCTGCACTGCTGAAGCTGCGTGTTCATATGGCGGCACCCCCAGCGTCCAAAATCTACGCACGCTGACCCAATCCGCGCTTTCATTTCTGTGAAGAGATCTTCACGGGCTGTGGCCATCTCCCGGAGCAGTTGTTCTCGCTCGGATTCTGTGTGTGCCGTTTTCATGCTGTATGAGAAGTGATCGACGAAGTCCTGGTACATGTCTTTAATTTCTCTCTTGAGCTGAGCAAGGGCCCGGTACCAGTGCCACTGGACATATTTGGTAAGGCGTGCAAGCTTCCGCCTAAGAATCTTGTGGCTGATGGAGATGAAGGGCTCGATTCGCTGTGGCTCCGGGACCGGCACAGCACTACGTGAACGTTGTGGTTGAGTCGACGGCAAATCTCGCTCGACGACGTTCGCCGCAGACGTCGATGCTCTAGAAGAGGCTGCGTGAGGTCCATCCCCCGGTGCCAGATACATCGGTAGGTGCGCTTGACCGCGTCCTGCACTTACTTGGTCGTTGTTGTGCTCTGTTGTAGTTACGTACTGTCTTCTGTGCACTCCTCTTCCTCCGTGAGGCGCGCAGCCCGCTCGAAGGTCCTCCCTTGTTTGCCTACTCTCTTCCATGGTGAAATATAAGCCGGGTACTGGGGCCTTCCTGTTGTAGCCTACGGGAGCTAGTCGAGCACGCACGCGACAACACGAAAAAGAATCCTGATCCAATTCTTCGTCGTTGTCTTCTGCTTTATCTCTCACACGTGGCGCAGATCCAGTAGCATGTGTCATTTTGGCTCAAGTAATTCATTAAATGATTACTGCACGTTTTTAATAACGACAGTATAAAAGCGCTGAAAAACATATACATTAGAAGACGGTCTTTGATAGAAGAAAAATGTATGGCATTTTTACGATGGCACTTTTTCTTTTTACTTGACCACTACGCAGAAGAAAACGAAGTCGGTAAAATGAATGACGCCTGTTTACTAAGGTAAAGAAGAAGAAGAATGACGCCTGCAATACTTCTTTTGAATCGTTCCCTTAAAGGGACATTGAGGAGAAATTGAAGTTCCCGGGTTCGAACCCGACCGCGGCGGCTGCGTTTTTATGGAGGAAAAACGCTAAGGCGCCCGTGTGCTGTGCGATGTCAGTGCACGTTAAAGATCCCCAGGTGGTCGAAATTATTCCGGAGCCCGCCACTACGACACCTAATTCTTCCTTTCTTCTTTCACTCCCTCTCTTATCCCTTCCCTTACGGCGCTGTTCAGGTGTCCAATGATATATGAGACAGATACTGCGCCATTTCCTTTCCCCAAAAAAACAATTATTATTATTATTATTATTATTATTATTATTATGAAATTGAAGTTGGCTTGTATCGTTAGAATACCAGCTCCTGATCACAAAAACGCCACTCTCACTGAAAACAAAACTCTTTTCTTGTAAGGTAGAAAATAGCAAGAACCAAAATACAGGTATCGCCACCACAGGAAAATCTCGCAAGTACAATCGTGATGACGTCATAAGACAAGAGGCGCCAACTTGGAGAAATTTCCTTCCTCCATGAAGGCACGAATCTCTGAGGCTGACAAAGGAAAGTTGCGTGGTTCAGTATTGAAGTAAGTTTTGTTTTGAAACCGATAGTGCACTTTTATAACACAAAGAAGACAGACAAAGGACAACCTGAATGTTGGAAGGGAAGAAAACTGATGCTTGGTGGCGCCACAGGCGGCCAGGAGAGTTTCGGTTTTTTATGGCGCTTCGCGTCTATGAGCTTTGCGTGCGCCGTGGTTTTGTTTTTGACGCGCGTCGATTTACAAGCGCCGAAAAGCAGAGGAACTGCAAGTGCCGCTTCAAGTGCTAGTTAACCTTTGAAGGAATCTTTCGTTTCACATGCATCGCCGCCGCGCGTTTCCCACCGCTGCGAAAACCAATGTTGCTGGCAAAAGATGTGCGCTTACAAGCGGTTTTGGTGGCCTGCAAAGACAAAAAAGCGTAATATATCAGAATTATTTTTTCATTTCTTTTCACAGTTTATTTAAATAAATATAATTCTTGCGTTTTAAGCATTAAACAGCACTTTATACAATTTATTTTTTAAACAAAAGTTCGTACGTGCGGCGTACAAACTCGTGTGGCAACGCCGGGCCGTCATTGGTTGAGATGCGGTGCTGCCGCGTCGCCGCCGCAAAAATTTCCAACTTGCCCGAACCTCGCCGCTCCAGCCGCTGGAGCTACCTCCGCCGCCTGAGATAGGGTGTATTCGCCGCGGCGGCGGAATTCGCGAGCGGTTCGCTTGCATGTGAAACAGTCTTTACAGCATGTCTCTATTTCGCGCCGAGTGCGCCAGCCGCCGTCGGCCTGGCCAGACCGGTTCGGCTGCAAGGCGAAGCGCGCGTTGTGACGTCATGTGCCTCCTCGGAGCACTGCCACGGCGAAATCGCAAGTTCGCGGCCAGCAAAGCTTTCGCGTTAAAAGAGATCTGGAACCTGTAGAGACCGTGGCCCCGCTCTCCCCCAACTCGTTTGTTTGCGGCTTCATTCAATAGCTTCGGCAGTTTGGCGGAGCTGTTCTCTTCGAGCTATCGGCTAATTTAATCCATTCACAGTACACAGCTGAAGGTACATGCAAGTGGGCGAGAGAACCCGATCCAGTGAACTCCGTACCTCCGGAAACGCCTGGAACCCGTTGAAACCTCGTGCATCGGTTTTACTTTCAAGCCGCCAACTTTAAACGCGAGCGCCCTTGAGCACCCATCCGTTTTTTGTGGCAAAAAAATATAAATAAATAACCTGACCCTAGCAACCATGAGAAACCTCCTCGACGCCGCCTGCTGCACCGTGCAACAGCGCCTTTCAAGGAATCACAATCCATTGCCCCAAAGCCTTGGCCAGCCTCCTCCGAGGCGCGCGATGTGCCGACCTTGTCCTCGCCCCTCGCGACTCCCCGCACTGGGGTTAAGATATTTTGTTAGCAACGGCTGCTCACTGAGGAAGGGGGAAACGACCCGCCGGCGCCTAACCTAACCGTGCTCCCTCAAAAGCATCGCACGCTCTGTGGGGCTGAGGTCGCTGATATGCAGTCCGGAGTTTTTGCGAGAACTTCGTTGGCGGGTTCGGGAACGGGATCCATCGTAACGCTGCAAAGACGCCGGTGCAATCTTTAACGAAGCGACGGTAGCGACCCCGGCAGCTATAGATGCCTTCAACGTCGGCTGCTGCTAGACCGCACCGCTAGCCGCCAGAAATCACGGAATCTGCGTTTACGTCACGGTTCACGTCGCTCCATCCTGTGACGTCATTAGAGGACGCCGTGACGTCATAAGAGTGTGCCGAGTTTGAATCGGAGGGCGGGGAATCTTCTTCAACTTCGAATCTAAATTTCTTTGAAATACATGCATATTTCGCTCCCGCACAAGCGGGGCAACAAAGCCATGAAATGCCGCACTATCAGATTTTGCTAAGAAAAAAAATTGAGTTCTCCTCACTGTCCTTTTAAGTTTTTCTAGGGAGCTTTAAGTTTAAGACGCCGAGCTGTGCGGACGTGTTTCACGTGGGCTCCCGCTTCACAGCCAATTTTTGGCGGTGTTACTGCATCCTCGGACCTGCCGTTGTTGGGAAAGTCTTCGGAGTGCTGCTCCGCACCCGTGGACACCAATTTAGGCAACTCGACGCTCTCTTAATTCTTCGTTCTGTGGCCAGTGCCCCTTTTGGGTATGTGCGAATCACCAAGGGCACAACAACGACGAATTATTCGGCACATGTTTAGCAGGCGGCGTCTCTGTCGACGATCCTGGCATGTCCAAGGAGGTGGTAGGTCCTGACCCTTCCCTCTTATCATTGCGATGCTTCCGAGCATGTGCTGCTTTCATGTGGCGACCATGCTCGTTTGGACTGAGAATCGTTCCGCCTCAAGTACGGCTTGAATCTGCCGTTGTCAAAGTTCTCACGCTGGCGAGCAAGCACAACATCGGCTACTGACTGTGGCTATGCCCAATGGTCTCGTTCCTATATGCATCCACCAGGGTGCGGTTGTAAAAACGTGGCAGGTCTTTACGGCTGTCCAGGTCAAAGCTTTGACCTCAATTCTCATCAAGGCTAGCGTTATTCTTACCAAGCAGCGCAGTTGGGCGGCAAATGTGCATCCGCGAGAAATTCCGTGTGCAGGCTCCGTTTCTACAATAAAATGTCGCTTAGGAGACGCGCTACGCAGGAGGCGATGGGAGGGCAAGAAAAGTTTATTGGGCATTGGTGGTCCTTTCAAAAAAACTATGTCCAGCCCGGATGTTAAGTTCACACTGCTCTGTTGGTTCTGGCCGGCACATAACGACAGTCCTGAGGCGTCACGCTTGAGATTATGCCGGAATGAACCCTCTTTCCAGTCCCAGAGCCATTACGAACCCCTCCCACACAGCGCGAGCGCATTCCATGGTTCGTTTTTCAAAGTTCTCATTTTGGAAAACCTCATTCTCCAGAAGGGCAACCAGCGCCTTGAATTTATCGTCGTCCCGACGATCCGTGCGGCACTCCTGAAGCTGCGTGTTCATACACCGGCACCTCCAGTGTCCGATAACTACGCACGATGCCCGAATCTGCGCTTTCCTATCAGAGAAGAGGTCTTCGTGGCTGTGGCCATATTCAGGCGCAGTTCTCGCTCGGATTCTGTGCACGAACCTTTCATGAGGTCGGAAAAGTGATCGACGAAGTCCTGGTACATGTCCGCGATCTCTTCCTTGAGCTGAGCAGGGGCTTGGTACCAGTGCGACTTGACGTATTTGTTGAGGCTTGCAAGCTTCTGGCTAAGAATCTGCTGGCTGATGGAGATGCAGGGCTCGATTCGCTGTGGCTCCTGGACCGGAACAGCACTGCGTGGACGTTGTGGGTGGATCGGGGGCAGCTCTTGCGCGACGACGTTCGCCGCATACGTCGATGCTCTAGAAGAGGATGCGCGAGGTCTGTCCCCCGATGCCAGATACATCGCGAGTTGCGCTTGACCACGTCCTGCACTTACTTTGTCGCTGTTGTACTCTGTTGGAGTTACGCACTGTCTTTTGTGCACTCCTCTTCCTCCGTGAGGAGCGCAACACGCTCGGAAATCGCGCATTTTTTTCCTATTTTCGTCCACGATGGACGGGAGCTAGTCTAGTATGCTTATACACCAATGGAAAAAAGAATATTGTTGTTTGCCTCATCAAAAAGAATCCTGATCGAATTCTGTGTTGTCGCCTCCCAGTTGAATAAAACCAGCCCGTTTCTGGTGTTTACACCAGACCGGATTTTCAGACACGGGTTCTGGTGTGACCCGGTGTAGTGTTTTCTGGTGTGACCGTGTCTGGTGTTCCGACCAGACCAGTTTTTCAGACACGGGTCTTGATGTGGTGTAGTGTGGTGTGTTTTAGTGTGTTCCGGTCTGGTGTTCTGTGCTGTGACCCGGTCATCTGATACCGGTTCTGGTGTGGTTTCGTTTGGTGTTTCCTGGTGTGGTCGGTGTACCATTTGATTTGGTGTGGTTGGTGTACTGTACAATGTCTTTATAGAGATGCTGTGAGTTTGGACGTACTATCGTGAGCAAAAACCAAAGAGATCCCTGAGCGCATGCCAAATGGTTTAAAACTGCAAGCACTCCTGATGTCGAGACAGGTGCACTAACATCCACCGATCTCGCTGTGCTGGTCTTGACGGCACGAGCATTTTATAAGTGGCACCTGCACACAGGCATAGTTTGGCACACACTCGCAGCATCATAATTTTTTACGATTGTACGCTGGAGCATGCACATAACCACATCAATTGTGTTCTTGCCGAAGATGAAGAACAAGCATGTATAGAAAGAAAAAATGCTCACATTTGCTCAAAAGCATCCTTAGCTTTATTGGTAGACAAAATTGGCAGTACAGTCAAGCTGAGGCCCCTTGCATCGTAGCATGCATCTTTTCTGAGAAAGTCGAAAATCTTGCATTTCCCTGACAGCAGCTTGACTCCAGCTGTGTAGCCCAATACCTGAAGAACAACAGAACAAAATCGCAAATTTGTGTGAAGAACACTATACTAATCACAGCACAAAGGCAACTAGCAAATGTTGCCATTAAATTTAGCTCAGTGGTGCAAACATGTACTACACATTCAATACTCACCATCTGACTCACCATCTGCTCTGTTGCTTCAACATAATATACAGTCCCTTGAAACTCGGTGTAGAATACTAAGGTTAAGAGTTCTCTTTCTATTGAAAACTAACAAACTGTCAATGGCTCCCGATTTGTATCTCCAACCGATAACGTCCAGGTCAACAAGAAACAGGCACACTGAATCGTTAAAACCTTACTTTGCCAGAACTAACATATTCAAATTCTCTTTTTTTCCCCGCACCATTACTGAGTGGAATCAGTTACCACCATCATCAACAGTTGACGTTGATGCCATTGAACAGGCCGTTCATTGATTTTTGTTTTGTGCTTTTTTGTATTGTGTTTATTGTGCCCCTCCTGCCAGGGCCCTTCACTGGGCCTGCAGTATGTCCTAAATAAATAAATTAATAAATACGACTCGCAATGCCTCTGCAGTAAACCAAGTGAGTCTTCTGCTTTATAGTAAATCAATGCTACTCACATGAAGCACCCCACTTGCATTAAGTTGCTTGAAATCAGTTGCTGGATGAGCTAATATTTCATAGTTTCATTCGCACAGTGTGACAATGCATACACGGAAAGACGCCAAAAAACGCTTTGTGGTGCGTCCCCCTTGCCCTTGTTCGTCATCATGCTGTGTGAATGAAAGTGTGAATTATTGCGTTGTGTTTTTTTGCATTCATAGCCAATTGCGCATATTTACACCACAGCTGGGTACGCCCGCTTCATAATCTGAATTCGTACCAAATATTTAGCATTGCATCTGATATTGAGCATGCCAGTCCTTCTAATACAAAATCAAGCTTTCTTAGACAATGAACAGCACTCTAGCATCTCGGTTAATTTCATTCATTACCAGACTCAGCGATTCTAATACTTCGTAACCTAGAGAAATAAATTACCATGGAAATTCTACTGCTGCAGAAAACAAAAAATTAAGAGGGATTAAGTCATTAGAGAAATGATTAGAAGATGCCCATAAAGATGGGCACAAAAATGAGATAAGCTGCAGTTCCAGTAAAAACAAAAGATTTGATGCGAGTGCAATTCAGGGTGACAAAATCCATGTATTGAGACTTTTTATGCCCACAGGGTGGAGAACAGTAAAGCAATGGCTGGCTGCATCTATTTAGAAGACCATTCCTCTTCATTTCTTCCTATTTTGGCAGAAAAGCATAAAAAGCAGACTGCTGAAATTTATTTTAAGCTCAATGCCACATACAAAACGACAAGGCTGGAATGTTAACGATTCGAAAGGAAACTTTTCTCCCACTCAATTTCAATGAAAATTAAACAAGATGCTCTGAACCCTGGCACTTGTAAAACCGCAACAGATGTGCAAAAAAAGCTGCCAGATTATTTTCTTGCTGAATGTGTTGAAACCAAAGCTGCCTGAGCACACATCAGTTTTGTTTAGGTATTATCTTGCTATACACATCCTGAGCATCTGGTGCAGTTCACTGCATGGTACCTGCAGACATTTGCACACATACAAAACCCACAGTAGATTCTGGGTACTGTGCAATATCCACTATGGTGCCTAGCACTCCCTGTCTTCCAGTGAGATGCATTTCTTTTGGTGCATCCACGCGCTAGGGTTCCAGCTACAAAAAATGTCCTAGTTGATTCCGAGTTAAGTGAATAACATAATTGCGCTTTTAGACTGATGTGGGAGAACACAGGGATGACACAAACACTGGTGTGCAAACTGTCAACTGAGGTTTATTGTGGCGTGCGCTCATATATAAGCTTAACATGTCAAAACATAAAAAACGCATTTCAACCAGCAAATTTGCTATAGTATCGTCAAGCATCAGAAAGTCTTTGTCACAGCAGATAGGTTTATGTTTGGTATCTCTTGTCCAAGAACTGCTTTTCCTATTTGGTAAGCAAAACTGAAGGGTCACTAACACACGTCCCTTCTTTTCCTGATTCCAAGCATTAGGCTTCCCACAGCTCCCTTATCTATATATATAAGACAGTTGTCTTATCTTTGGATTTGAGAACTGTAGTCTGTTGCGAGTGGGGTCGCAGCTATCGCATCTGGCGCAATGTGCCGCCAGGCTTCCAGGTGACTTAATCTGCCAGAAGTTGCGGTTATGCTCTCTGAGTCTCTCATTTAAACATCTGCCCGTCTGGCCCACATATGCTCGGCCGCAAGATAGCAGTATCCTGTAAACCACTCCTTCACAGCACTCAACGAACCTGTTTGTGTGCCTGACGTCACAAGACTTCTCTTCTCCAGGACTGGTTTCTTCATTTACCTTCGCACACATTCCTTTCAGTATTCTTGGTGCGGAAAAAACTACTTGCACTTCATGCCTTCCAGCAACTTTTTTCAAATTGTGAGAAAGTGCATGAATGTACGGTAGGAAAAAATTTGCCGAAAGGCATGAAGTGCAAGTAGTTTGTTCCGCACCAAGAAAACTGAAAGGAATGTGTGCGAAGGTAAATGAAGAAACCAGTCCTGGAGAAGAGAAGTCTTGTGGCGTCAGGCACACAAACAGGTTCGTCGAGTGCTGTGAAGGAGTGGTTTACAAGATACCGCTATCTTGCGGCCGAGCATATGTGGGCCAGACGGGCAGATGTTTAAATGAAAGACTCAGAGAGCATAACCGCAACTGCCGGCAGATTAAGTCACCTGGAAATCTGGCGGCACATTGCGCCAGATGCGACAGCTGCAAACCCCACTTCCAACAAACTACAGTTCTGCTGAAATCCAGAGATAAGACAACCAGGGAGCTGTGGGAAGCCTAATGCTTGGAAGCAGGAAAAGAAGGGACGTGTGTTAGTGACCCTTCAGTTTTGCTTACCAAACACAAAAACCAGTTCTTGGACAAGAGATACCAAACATAAACCGATCTGCTGGGACAAGCTCTTTCTGATGCTTGATGATATGATAGCAAAGTTGCTGGTTCAAATGTGTTTTTCATGTTTTGACATGCTAAGCTTATATATGTGCGCACACCACACTAAACCTCAGTTGATAGTTTGCGCACAAGTGTTTGTGCCGTCCCTGTGTTCTCCCACGTCAGTCTAAAAGTGCAATTATGTTTGACAATGTTAGCTACCAACTAGCCCAATTTGAAACCCTCTAAAGAATAAGCTTAACCAGTTGTTTGGTTCTAAGAAGGCATATCACTTGCAAGAGCCGCTTCTCACAGCAAGGCAGATAGCAATAACGGCTGCAGGACACTGTAGTGCAGCAAGGCTGAATGGTGGGCCAGTTGGTAAGTCATGTCAAAGAATAATTTTTACCCGCCGAAAAAAGACAGACAAGAGGAGAACCTATACACAGGAACCAGTGTAGGTCTCCTCTTGTCCCTCTTCTTTTTCGGCTGGTAAAAATTGTTCTTCGACTTTAGTGGAGGGCTCCAAAATAACTTAGAACAAGTGGGGTTCTTTAAGCTTTGCTGACATTGTATGGCAGACTGGCGCCTTTTCCAAAGTAGCAATGTTTACTGCCACACAAATACATGTAAGGCCGGCTTTTGCTAATACGGATTCCAATGTTGGGCCAATTGCCTGTACTGCTTTGAATGTGTTTGAACGCATGGTTTGAAGACCATAATTGCGAACTATCTTCCATCAACTATGCCACACTCGATGTGACCGCTTACTGATACTTTAATATCTTGTTTCTTTAAACCTTATTGCTGACCCTTGCATTACTGTCTGTTAATTTGTATCTTGCTTATAAATCCACTCCTGTAACAGTCCCAGTGGGACTAACAGTATGATAAATAAAACAAAAATAACACAAAATTCGCATGGTCCCTCCCATGAACATGTATGAAACAAAGTATTGTATCTGCTTCGAGCCATCTCTACAAGGCCTCACTGGGCCATCCCTCCTAAGTGTGAAAAAGTGGTTAAGATATTCATAATCAATGCCACAAACTATTTTTACAAAGCATGCAGCAAAACTAGCAAAAGATAGCTCAAGCACACCTATGCAGTGAGTAAAAAGTAGCCAAAAACCTTTTACATGTAAGCTGAAGTAGCCCAAGTTAGAATATGATTTGCAAAACTATATGCATAATAGCTCGACAAGAGAGCAGAGAAGGGAAAAAAGGGGTCATTACGGGCTACATGACGGACGCCAACAGTCACTTCCATCATGGCATCTGTCAGCTAGACAATAGGTCGGCTAGCATTCAATTCAAGCTTATTTTGTGCAAAATTTTCAGTGATGGCTACAAGTTATAATATGGAAACTTTCGTCATTAAGCAGAGACAACCAGAGGATTCATGGATGATGGCAAATGTGACAGCACCCACGAAAGCCTACACTGAATCAGCATCACTCAAGCCTCAGCAGTTAAAATCCAAGCTTCAGGGCAATTGACTCCCAAGTACCACTAATCTTCTGTCTCCGTTGCATGATACTAAAGTATTCGTTAAAAGTTGTTCATTATGGGCAATTTCACTGCTCATGCACTGCCACACTGCAGATAGAGCCTAGGCCTTTAAGCTTTTATCCTCACATCAGCTAACTGCACCCATCAATTAACCTCCTGTAAATGAACTTTCACATGAAGACAATATCTACAATTATTTGGTGACGTCTTATATGTTTGTCATTATCCTTTGTTTGGTGCTTTTATATTATAAACCACTAACAAACCTGAGTCGTAATTCTCACATACACTGATGGAGTGAGTATATGCCTCTGAGATAAAGCCAGCTAAAGCTGGCAATTACCTCTCAGTGCATCGATTTTTCACTTCAGTCAATGCCTTGCGGAGAGAATTGTGAAACATCACTCCAGCGCAGAAAAACACACGAACAAAGAGAATAGACACCATGGTCACCGGACAAATTTTTGTGCACTGGAATGGTGTCTCATAATTCTGCCCAGAACCAATTATCCCAGCCCTCTATGCTTAGCCTTGTGGAGAACCTTTTCCTTGCCTTCCACTGTCACCTCCTGAGCACTTGCTACTGGAACTGCATTGTGCAACTGCTTCTGTTGACCAGATGGTAGTGGCAGCCCTCTTGTGAAATACTGCATCCTTTGGGATTCCCTTCTTGGTGCCGTAAACTGCCTTCTCTACCTTGAATTCAGATACACCTACAGGAAAAAGAACACACGTATAAAAATTCTGAGCCATATTCACAGCCAGGAATATGATATTAATTGCATTTGTGCACTTCACAATGACAGTATGCTTTAACACCTGTTGAAGCAAGAAAGTAAGAAATCATTTCGTTTATTACCAATGCAAAACATACACCTTGGTGTTGATGGTGCCATGCAATAGCGGTGAGTTCTGATAGCAGTGTACAAAAGGCAACCGCATGCTTTCCCTTTAAGAATTTGCAACTTTATCTGCAGAATTATTGAAAAACAATGAACTTGATCCTTGGAAATCACAGATTAGTAAGTGGAGCAACAAATACTGAAAATAAAATAGTAGGAGTACTGCCAGTGTTTATATCAACACGCAGTGACTGCAAGAGCAATTTTCTAATTGCAGTTCTTCCCCATACCCTTGTCAAGCAAGGCACTAATGCCGGTTGACCTGCAGTAAAGCTAATATGTCCTCAACATGCTGCTTAGCAAATTTCTTGTAGTCAAAATTGAACGAAATATTACTCAATATTTTTTGCGCTAGAAGTGCACGAGCTATTGATATAGTCCAAGGCAAACAACTTAGTGCCTCAGAACAGTTTTCAATGAGGAGCCCGCACACGCTGTACTCGCCACTGTTTCCTTATACAAAGCAATACAGGAGTGCATGGCCTATGGTGTTCATACTAAGAAATACAAAATATAAATAGAAACAAAACTGAAGTGCAAAGAAAAATGAGAGAAGTTCTGCCATTACACCTTATGTGACACTAGAGAGTACATGTGCATGAAGAAGTAGTAAAATGGTCATTTTGAAATTTTGCACAATCATCAAATTGTCACGACCAAAGTCAGTATGCCTTTTCTTCACACAAAAGGTTTCCAGCGGCTCCAGCACACATTAGATTCTTTTTAGTACAGTGCCAGAAGACAGAAAGTGACAGAAATTGGTCAAGGACCAAAAAATAGTGATAAGTGTGCATTGTGATTTTTCACTTCCATGCTGCATTACTTAACACAACCTCCCATCTGACCAACATGATTTGCTGCAGGAGCAGAAATCCGGCGTCACATTCCATGAAGGCGCAATTAAAGTGTAGCTCAGCGAGTTTGAATAAGCAAAAACATAATTTGAACCCAATAGCTTAAGGAAATTTACAAGTGGTCCGTAACATTATGCTTGTAAAAAGACGACTTCAGGTGTCAATGCTTATCAAAGTTGCCTTCTGATCTCAGCTTTGGTGTGCTCATATAGTGAGGGTGGGGTGCTCAGTTACAATGACCAATTGTCATGGCTGGTACCTTGTGCTACCCCACTTCAATGATGAAGGCTGTGACAAACTATCCTCCAAAATCTGACATCTGGCATAAAGGCTCAAAAACTAAAGCAAATAAAGGGCCACTGAGACCTGAAATTATTCCCTACTTACACAGTTATGCACATCATAAAGAAAGCTGACAAACGGCACGAAGTTATACTGGTATTCTGGCCCCAGATGCTCGCTCATTTGAGCCACAGTATCCTAACTAAAGCAACAAAAAAGACATGACTGTTGAAGAAGGCATAATAAGGTCCCGTAAACGCTCATCAGCAATGTGAAAAACAAATTCTAACCCCTCATAATAATACAAGTCAGCCAATGAGGCCACTGTGTCAGTCACTAACTAAGAGACCATATACAAAATATACACTGCAAATGCACAAACTCTAACGGAGAGCAAAGCATGCCCTGCATTTGTGAAACAAATTTGTGTCAATGTAAGATTCTTGGCAAGAGTAGGCATCCCCATTCATGGCATCTGCTAAAAACGAAGAGCGCACCTAAATGATACTGTACAATTTAGAATTCCACCTTTCAGTAAACTATATTTTTTCTAGTACCAGAAGGCAAAAATGAAAGGAAAGCTGCCAGCTGTCATGAGGCGTGCCACAAAAAAAACACACTGAAGCGAAGGGATGCACAAACAAAAAAAGAAGGGATGCACTACGTGATGACACAACACAAAATAACACAGAAAAACAGGGCACAACCGATCAATGAAAAGAGAACAACAGAAAGAAGGCAAGCAGTACTAAACACTGATACCTCTGCAAATTGAGAACAGTGAAATGTGCAACACCTAAAAAATTAGTTTCAAGGACTATAAACACCTAATTTTGGTCACATATTTTTTTAATGCTGCATTAGACAAGTATCTTCACTGAACTTGCACAGCGTCAACACCAGGCAAGTGAAATGGCAAAAAAAAACATCAAAACTCACCAAGATAATAACTGAGGTAATGTTTTATGTTAAAGATTCACCTTTTTTTCATTTAGCACTTTCAGCTTTTTTGTGCGCAGGCTATAATATAACAGATCCTGAAGTAGCTTGCAGTAGGCGGTGCTTATTTTGTACTCAGATCTAGAGGCAGTAAAAATATTGCAACTACAGTGAGAGGCCGCAGAAAAAAAGCTTACAAGGGAAGCTGTAAAGTGCAATTCATGTTTCATCTTTGAGGCGCATTCACAGCTGCACTATATAACACTGTTGATATTTTTTTTTGCCAAGTGAAATAAGACGCCTTTGCTGGAGCAGCCTCGAAAGAGTGCCATGTGACACCGGCATTATTGCAGAAGAATGACATGGTTATCCTGCTATAATTGTCTATGAGGAGTGCCATGTGACCTGGGTCCTAGAGAAAAAAGGATAAAAGCATTGTCCTCATGCTGTAATACCACCTTAAAATGCTGCCCTGTAGCCCATTACTTCATATTGGTGTTTTTTAAAGCCTGGCTGCATTGAAGGGCTCCTCTAGTAGCTCGAGAACAGGTGGGGAGGGAACTAGAGCGGGAGAGCGAGAAAGTGGCTGAGCTGAGGCTATGCCAGTGTGCTCGTTGCCTTTGAGCTGAGCGGCCAGCTCTGTACTCATGGTATGAGGGTGCGGGTTTCCCTTTTTCTTCCACCCTTTGTGTTGTGCTGTAAACTTTGCATTTTTTTACATCTTGGCTTTAATAAAACGTGTTAATGATTCTTGTAAAAATCACCACGAAATTTTAGAAATGACAGAAGAAATGTTCCAACTACCATTAACAAAAAACGAAAATTGGTTGCTTGCTTCGGATTCATACACTCCCTACATTATAGTACGGGGAGTCTCAAGATTCTTCGTTAGTCTTGGTAGGGGTTCTGAGGCTTGCCGAGGCCCCCCTGAATTTAAGCACTGCTTCATACTGAGCATGAAAGTGGCACTACCTGATGGTGACCTATTGAGAATAGACACACATCTTATTTTGAATAGGGGAATGCCAATACATGCTGTCAACGTTCTGGTACAACGCAGAAATTGCAACACACTGATCTCAACACAGAGGTGAAAAAATGGATCTTAGAAAGCTCAATACATACTTGTGCTCTGCAATGAACGCTGAAAGGGGCACAGACAGGAGCCGCCCCCAAATCTGGACAGTCGAGACATCCTCTCCAATGAAGCTCTTTTCAGATTTCTTCACTACTGAACACCAGGCACTTCACCTGCATAACATAATTTCCAGCTGTGTATTTTTGCACCCACAGTGCCTGGCACTTCCTGGTAATTATTTGTATTGCTGGCATTTCACACAACCACAAGAAAATGTTTAAACAGCCAAACTTTAAATACATAACACCACTTGCTCACACTAGTTTATGATGATAAGCTCTGTACTACACAGGTTATTCAAAAACACTTATTTTTAAACGGCTACGAAGCGCTCTTTTTCTAGGGCTACTTCTTCGTCAAAATCTAGCTATGATTTTTATTCACGACCGCCTGCAACTAAAAGAGCTCTACAGCTGCAGGCAACGTTACCAATGTTACAATGGTTATCGAGCAGCCAGCTTCCTTTTGGGGTATCGCTGCGACGCGTCGCTCAATTAGTCGCTTGCGTGCCTTGACGCGTCACCTCCCTCGCACCCTGAGCTTGACAGCTGGTGTAATCGGCTCGTAGAGGTGTGTTCTAATCTTAAGACGCCACACCATAAAGACGCACATACGCGTAGCGAATAACAACGCGAAACAGACCAAGCGGCGCACGTTATCGGCAGTCCGCAACGGGCCGATAGCGGCGTCAAAAAACACGCATGCAGGCAGCGCATGATCACGTCGCACGTCGAATAATAAATAGGAAGTCGGGCAACCACATTAACGAAATCCCGAAACACAGTCACACAGTTCGCTGCGACAGCGCCTTGCTGGGCGGTATCTTATTCGCACATTTACATTTAGGACTCTACGCGTGCCTGGCATTAAGCAAACGCATCTATGACATACCTCGGCGCTCGCGTAGCAACGCATACACTGTGAACACTGACAGACCAGCATGTTGATGATTCGATGTGGAATACACTTTGCTGCCACGGAAACAACCAGCGAAACAAGCGCAATGCCGAAGAGGAACGAACAGGACAGAGCTGACAGAACCTCGTCCCTTCCGTTTCTTCTCGCCTTTGTGCTCGCTCGTTTAGTTCCGCGGTCGCAAATTGCACGCATTCCTGCGCTACACTATGGATCTCACCTGGAAACAAACACTCGACGCCTTGCAGTAACCCCCTTCTTCTCGTTTTTCGGCTGCCACGGTTGAAGTCGAACGTGTTGTCAAGATGAAACGGCTCCATGCTTCTCGGCATGGTCACTTATTCACAAAGTACGCGAACGGCTGCATTGCTGACACGCGGCGCAAGCTACGATAAGCAGGAAACCCAAACGCAAGTTTGAAATTGAAATCAAACACAAACAGCACACGAACAGCAGCACGGACCGTGGCACGACGCGGCGTAAGGCCTAACCGGATATCGGACAGGAATGCAAGGAGAGAGAGAGAAAGAATAAAGAGGAGGGTTCGCTGTTTCCGGCCACGTGACCTAGCAGCAGCGCGCTGGATTTGAACGGCGTTGGGAGGCACGCTAGGCGCTGGCGCGGGGCTATTAGCGCTGCGCGTGTCATGGCAAATAATTACTGCGAACTGTTACAAAATTGTAGTTAGACTAAGGCGCTTCGCGCCTCCGTGTTTTAGAATGACCATAATCAGCCCCTCAAAGGCACTCGATGTTGCATTGGCGCGTCATATTCAATCTTCAGATATTTCCTGACGCCGTGCAATTCACCGTGATATTCGACATATAATTATTTCTATATAATTAAATTATTATTTAATGGTGTGAAGTAATTGCTTGCATATCTATTGTACAATTATGCTGAGCTGCTCATGATACAAACAGAGCCAATAAATTCGCTTCTGTAGGCAGTGTTACATACTCAAGAAACACCATCTCTCTGATGTGCACGGTACCAACACCAGCGCTCTGGTGTGCACACTAGACCACACCGACCCACCCTGGTGTGCACATCAAAACACACTAACACACTAGGATGTGTACACCAGCACACACCAAACCACCCTGGTGTGCTCATCAAAACACACTAACACACTAGGATGTGCACATTAGCGCACACCAAACCAGTCTGGTGTAAACAGTAGAACACACTAAAACTGTCTCGTGTTCACACCAGAAAACACCAGACCACACCAAAACATCCTGGTGTATTTTTCAACTGGGAAGCTTCTGCGTTAGCTCTCGCACTTGGCGCAGATGAAGCAGCACGTGGCACTTCGGCTCAAGAAATTCACTGAATGATTACTGCATGTCTTTTAAGAACCTTAGTATAAAGAGAGTGGAAATTAGAAGACAGTCGTTGATAGCCTAAAAAAGTATGACATTTTTACATGATTATTGGGTACGAACAAGTTATCTGCACTTGTATCGATCATGAGACTTTTTTTACTTGACCAGTACACAGACGAAAACGAAGTCCTTAGAATATCCCTGTGTTTCGAGCTGAACGCACGAAGATCTGGCCTGGCGGCTTCCCCACTGTGCCCTTTTTGTGCCGAACCTGAGACAATAGATCATTTCCTGCTGTTCTGCCGCCGCTTCTCTCATTTGAGGAAGCGTCTTTTGCAAATTCCATTTCATCAACTGGGCTTGCCTGTGTCCTCCGCGGTTTTTCTTTCCATTGGCGCTTCTTTGCTTGGACGAAGCGACAGGAGTGTGCGCTCTGCTGTGCAAAATTTTCTTCAAGAAACGAAGCGCCTCCCATTCTAATTTCTTCTTCCCGCTCTCAGACAGTACGACATTGAAACATTACAGGCATTGTATACTATTATGCACATTAAGCCATTGTCCCGTCTTCGATCTCCTAGTTAACAGGACCCCTGTCCTTCCGTCTTCCAATCTATCAGGCTACATCCTATTACCACTCCTTTTCCTGTCAAAACTTTCCTGTATCCAGCAATTAACCGCCTGTGTCTTGGCCACTCCCCCGTAGTGGGTATGTTCCAGCAACGTCTGAGGCCTTCCTTCCTTCCTTGATCGCCCGTGAGTGGAGGGTGGGGGGGGGGGGGGGGGGTGTTAACATTGATTTCATCAAAATTATTTCACCGCTCGAACGTGCCACAAAAAATTGCGCCTGGATTGCTAGATCCTTGCAGTTGATATCGTTGTACCTAAGTGGGGCGCTCTAACAGCTGCGAATATTTACTCCCCTGCTGGCGTCCGACGGATTGCTCGGTTGCTTCATTGCGCAGTAACTCCAACGTGGTTTTTTCGGGAGACTCCAATTGACATCATGCTATATGGGGTTTCCGCACAGATGTCAGTGCGCAGGTACTTTGGTCTTCGATGCCCGAAAATGATGTGCGTTGTTACAACAGCCGTGCTATAACTTTTATGCGGGCTCACTCGCGTTCAGCGATTGATTTGACTTTCGCTGTTAATGGGGTTGGGATATCTTCGGGGTCGCCAGTTGACAGTGGTACGTAGAGTGATCACTGCCCGATAACTTTCATTGTAGTGTGCAGTCCCCTTAGGTTGACTGGTTCCACTGAAAAATTCGTAAACATTGTAAAATTTAAGAAATTTCTACCTCAGGCGCTTTCCTGTCCTGATCACTCGGTTATCTCGGATCACCCCACCATGTTGATGTTGATGTTTTTTTTTTTGGGGGGGGGGCGCCTTCTGCGATGCAGATAGTTGCATGTGATAAGGCCTCGCGAGCGCCGGTATCATATCACGACATGTGATCGGTTGTAGTACGTACAGTTGTGGCCATGCGAGCTTCAGAAAGGATGGGCGGGGAATATGTTTTACATTCGCTCGTTCAGCTTTCCTGTGACTCTCAGTATGCCTTCTACTTCGTGCTGGCCACCTCTGTGTGTTCCAAGGCGCAGATTTCATTTGGCGATTTA
The DNA here is from genome assembly GCF_052857255.1 of Amblyomma americanum. Taxonomy (NCBI): domain Eukaryota; kingdom Metazoa; phylum Arthropoda; class Arachnida; order Ixodida; family Ixodidae; genus Amblyomma; species Amblyomma americanum. The sequence goes on along the minus strand of NC_135497.1, from coordinate 133,829,976 downwards.
AATCGCATTTCCTGTTAACATTTCACCGATGGTGGTTAATAATCTTTTTTTTTTCTCCCCTGTACCTGTCTAGATTGTGTGGAGCTATGAGGGCTACTTGAATAGTGCCCCTTCAGAGAGAATCGAGCACACATGACGGGTCGGCATACTTAATTTTGATTTAAAAGATTTCTATGTTGCTGCTCGTAGGCCCGTGAAAAATGTCCGATGGAAAACCTTTGGAGAGGTCGCGCGCCCCGAGGCCGCATTTGGTGACCACTGCTTCAGAACGAAAGGAAACCAAATCTCAGGCGTGCCGCCGAAGCTTCCCAGCTCTGTTCAAAGAGCAACCAGCTGCCCAACGTGCTGCTGCTCAAAGAGGACGTAAGTGGGACGAGAACCGAAGGCCAGGAAGCCCCGTGATAACAGAGCGTGTGTTTGGTGCGGTCGGTGCTCGCGAGATGCAAGAAGCGGGGTTCGGTCGCGGCGGCCGGGAACCATGCATTTATTGTTGTCGCTCCTTGGGATAGTGTAAAGGTAGAATTGTTTGATCGTAGCCCACACGATGTAACATGTACCTTAACAGTGGGCGGAGCAGTGGGCCCTTCTTAGGATCTTTCCTGGTATTCTTCCCCTCAATTCGTGTCGTCCTAGACGGATCGGACATCCAATGCCTGAGCTACCTTTTTTTTCTGTCAGATAGCGTGCAGCTTCATACAAAATTCTTAAAGAATTCAAAGGTGACTGGGCGACCACTGTTGTGACGCTACTCGAGGCAAGCAGAGCCTTGAGAAACTACGGTCTGTACCTAAAAAGAACGCAAACCTACTTGAACCTTAAGCCTATATATTGAACCTGCAATTCTCAGCGTTATATAATTTATACTCCATTAAAATCTTACATTCCGACTACATCAGTCAAGTGCATTCATTTTGCAGCAGATGTAGCACTCATCGAAGGTTTGGAGCATTTTAAAATGTTAGCTTTCTTCTTTTCTTGCTCATGACTTGTGCTCCTTTCAGTTTTTAGCCCCGCACGAGCACTCTCCTTAAATTCTTGTTGTTTGTTTGGTTTTTATTTTATTTTCCTCCCAGTTCTGCTACGGAGATATACAATTATGCAATTTGTGAATTTAATATAGTGAGCCAAATATCCTGCTACAATGCGTGGCTGCATTCCCACTTCATCTCTTCTGTATACTCTACTTGTTCCACTCTCCTAATTAATGCCCGCTGGGCCATGAGGATATTTGAAATAAATAAATAAATTAAATAAACGTCAAACCAAGACCACAGGCACCGTCTCTAAATAGCTAGAAAACGTCTGTCGCATTCCCTGAAGTTTCAGCTCAATAAAAGAAGCTAAGTAACCGCCCACATACTTAAAAAAGCGAATGTAGATAAGGTGAAAAAAAAAGCGTTTCTAGAACACCGGCGGAACACCTGGTGCTTTTGGCGCAGAAATGATTTCCCACTGATTGCGTTCTAGACTGGTCACGTATCATCCTTCATCGCCTACAGCATTTTCCTCTTCTTGCAAGCTCTCATGGGTTTTTCGTAAAACTGATCCTCCTTGCTATATGTGACCACCTATGCAGGACGCTGTTGTAAAAACATGGCAGCTCTTTAGGATTTCCCAGGTGAAAGCTTTGACCTCATTTCTCACCAAGGCTAGCGTTATTCTTACCATGCAGCGCAGTCGGGCGGCAAATGTGCATCCGCGAGAAATTCGGTGTGCAGGCTCCGTTTCTACAATGAAATGCCGCTTAGGAGACGCGGTACGCAGGAGGCGATGGGAGGGCAAGAAAACTTTATTGGCCATTGCTGGTCCTTTCGACAAAACTATGTCCAGCACGGTTGTTAAGTTCACACTGCTCTGTTGGCTCTGGCCGGCACATAGCGACAGTCGTGAGGCGTCACGCTTGAGGTTATGCCGGAATAAACTCTCTTTCCAGTCCCAGATCCATGGCGAACTCCTCCCACACAGCACGAGCACATTCCATGGTTCGTTTTTCGAAGTTCTCCACATTTTGGAAAACCTCACTCTCCAGAAGGGCAACCAGCGCCTTGAATTGGTCGTCGTCCCGGCGATCCGTGCTGCACTGCTGAAGCTGCGTGTTCATATGGCGGCACCCCCAGCGTCCAAAATCTATGCACGATAACCCAATCCGCGCTTTCATTTCCGTGAAGAGGTCTTCACGGGCTGTGGCCATCTCCCGGAGCAGTTGTTCTCGCTCGGATTCTGTGCATGCCGCTTCCATGCGGTGTGAGAAGTGATCGATGAAGTCCTGGTACATGTCTTTAATTTCTCTCTTGAGCTGAGCAAGGGCCCGGTACCAGTGCCACTGGACATATTTGGTAAGGCGTGCAAGCTTCCGCCTAAGAATCTTGTGGCTGATGGAGATGAAGGGCTCGATTCGCTGTGGATCCGGGACCGGCACAGCACTACGTGAACGTTGTGGTTGAGTCGGGGGCAAATCTCGATCGACGACGTTCGCCGCAGACGTCGATGCTCTAGAAGAGGCTGCGTGAGGTCCATCCCCCGGTGCCAGATACATCGGTAGGTGCGCTTGACCGCGTCCTGCACTTACTTGGTCGTTGTTGGGCTCTGTTGTAGTTACGTACTGTCTTGTGTGCACTCCTCTTCCTCCGTGAGGCGCGCAGCCCGCTCGAAGGTCCTCCCTTGTTTGCCTACTCTCTTCCATGGTGAAATATAAGCCGGGTACTGGGGCCTTCCTGTTGTAGCCTACGGGAGCTAGTCGAGCACGCACGCGACAACACGAACAAGAATCCTGATCATATTCTTCGTCGTTGTCTTCTGCTTTATCTCTCACACGTGGCGCAGATCCAGTAGCACGTGTCATTTTGGCTCAAGAAATTCATTAAATGATTACTGCACGTTTTTAAGAACGACAGTATAAAAGCGCTGAAAAACATATACATTAGAAGACGGTCTTTGATAGAAGAAAAATGTATGGCATTTTTACGATGACACTTTTTCTTTTTACTTGACCACTACGCAGAAGAAAACGAAGTCGGTAAAATGAATGACGCCTGTTTACTAAGGTAAAGAAGAAGAAGAATGACGCCTGCAATACTTCTTTTGAATCGTTCCCTTAAAGGGACATTGAGGAGAAATTGAAGTTCCCGGGTTCGAACCCGACCGCGGCGGCTGCGTTTTTATGGAGGAAAAACGCTAAGGCGCCCGTGTGCTGTGCGATGTCAGTGCACGTTAAAGATCCCCAGGTGGTCGAAATTATTCCGGAGCCCTCCACTACGGCACCTAATTCTTCCTTTCTTCTTTCACTCCCTCTCTTATCCCTTCCCTTACGGCGCTGTTCAGGTGTCCAACGATATATGAGACAGATACTGCGCCATTTCCTTTCCCCAGAAAACCAATTATTATTATTATTATTATTAAATTGAAGTTGGCTTGTATCGTTAGAATACCAGCTCCTGATCACAAAAACGCCACTCTCACTGAAAACAAAACTCTTTTCTTGTAAGGTAGAAAATAGCAAGAACCAAAATACAGGTATCGCCACCACAGGAAAATCTCGCAAGTACAATCGTGATGACGTCATAAGACAAGAGGCGCCAACTTGGAGAATTTTTCTTCCTCCATGAAGGCCCGAATCTCTGAGGCTGACAAAGGAAAGTTGCGTGGTTCAGTATTGAAGTAAGTTTTGTTTTGAAACCGATAGTGCACTTTTATAACACAAGGAAGACAAAGGACAACCTGAATGTTGGAAGGGAAGAAAACTGATGCTTGGTGGCGCCACAGGCGGCCAGGAGAGTTTCGGTTTTTTATGGCGCTTTGCGTCTATGAGTTTTGCGTGCCCCGTGGTTTTGTGTTTGACGCGCGTCGATTTACAAGCGCCGAAAAGCAGAGGAACTGCAAGTGCCGCTTCAAGTGCTAGTTAACCTTTGAAGGAGTCTTTCGTTTCACATGCATCTCCGCTGCGCGTTTCCCACCGCTGCGAAAACCAATGTTGCTGGCAAAAGATGTGCGCTTCCAAGCGGTTTTGGTGGCCTGCAAAGACAAAAAAGCGTAATATATCAGAATTATTTTTTCATTTCTTTTCACAGTTTATTTAAATAAATATAATTCTTGCGTTCTAAGCATTAAACAGCACTTTATACAATTTATTTTTTAAACAAAAGTTCGTACGTGCGGTGTACAAACTCGTGTGGCAACGCCGGGCCGTCATTGGTTGAGATGCGGTGCTGCAGCGTCCCCAAATCGAAAATTTCCAATTTGCCCGAACCTCACCGCTCCAGCCGCTGGAGCTACCTCCGCCGCTTGAGATAGGGTGTATTCGCCGCGGCGGCGGAATTCGCGAGCGGTTCGCTTGCATGTGAAACAGGCTTTACAGCATGTCTCTATTTCGCGCCGAGTGCGCCAGCCGCCGTCGGCCTGGCCAGACCGGTTCGGCTGCAAGGCGAAGCGCGCGTTGTGACGTCATGTGCCTCCTCGGAGCACTGCCACGGCGAAATCGCAAGTTCGCGGCCAGCAAAGCTTTCGCGTTAAAAGAGATCTGGAACCTGTAGAGACCGTGGCCCCGCTCTCCCCCAACTCGTTTGTTTGCGGCTTCATTCAATAGCTTCGACAGTTTGGCGGAGCTGTTCTCTTCGAGCTATCGGCTAATTTAATCCATTCACAGTACACAGCTGAAGGTACATGCAAGTGGGCGAGAGAACCCGATCCAGTGAACTCCGTACCTCCGGAAACGCCTGGAACCCGTTGAAACCTCGTGCATCGGTTTTACTTTCAAGCCGCCAACTTTAAACGCGAGCTCCCTTGAGCACCCATCCGTTTTTTGTGGCAAAAAAATATAAATAAATAACCTGACCCTAGCAACCATGAGAAACCTCCTCGACGCCGCCTGCTGCACCGTGCAACAGCGCCTTTCAAGGAATCACAATCCATTGCCCCAAAGCCTTGGCCAGCCTCCTCCGAGGCGCGCGATGTGCCGACCTTGTCCTCGCCCCTCGCGACTCCCCCGCACTGGGGTTGATATTTTGTTAGCAACGGCTGCTCACTGAGGAAGGGGGAAACGACCCGCCGGCGCCTAACCTAACCGTGCTCCCTCAAAAGCATCGCACGCTCTGTGGGGCTGGGGTCGCTGATATGCAGTCCGGAGTTTTTGCGAGAACATCGTTGGCGGGTTCGGGAACGGGATCCATCGTAACGCTGCAAAGACGCCGGTGCAATCGTTAACGAAGCGACGGTAGCGACCCCGGCAGCTATAGATGCCTTCAACGTCGGCTGCTGCTAGACCGCACCGCTAGCCGCCATAAATCACGGAATCTGCGTTTACGTCACGGTTCACGTCGCTCCATCCTGTGACGTCATTAGACGCCGTGACGTCATAAGAGTGTGCCGAGTTTGAATCGGAGGGCGGGGAATCTTCTTCAACTCTGACCCCAGAACGCAAGTTTTGGCGGTGGAGTGGGCTGACAAAGTCGTCGAGGGCTATGTACTCTCGATCACTTAACGCGACCTCTTGCCAAGCTCTTCCCGGCGAATAAAATGTTTTACAATCAATTCAACTTCGAATCTAAATTTCTTTGAAATACATGCATATTTCGCTCCCGCACAAGCGGGGCAACAAAGCCATGAAATGCCCCACTATCAGATTTTGCTAAGAAAAAAAATTGATTGAGTTCTCCTCACTGTCCTTTTAAGTTTTTCTAGGGAGCTTTAAGTTTAAGACGCCGAGTTGTGCGGACGTGTTTCACGTGGGCTCCCGCTTCACAGCCAATTTTTGGCGGTGTTACTGCATCCTCGGACCTGCCGTTGTTGGGAAATTCTTTGGAGTGCTGCTCCGCACCCGTGGAGACCAATTTAGGCAACTCGACGCTCTCTTAATTCTTCGTTCTGTGGCCAGTGCCCCTAGTGGGTATGTGCGAATCACCAAGGGCACAACAACGACGAATTATTCGGCACATGTTTAGCAGGCGGCGTCTCTTTCGACGATCCTGGCATGTCCAAGGAGGTGGTAGGTCCTGACCCTTCCCTCTTATCATTGCGATGCTTCCGAGCATGTGCTGCTTTCATGGGCGACCATGCTCGTTTGGACTGACAATCGTTCCGCCTCAAGTACGGCTTGAATCTGCCGTTGTCAAAGTTCTCAAGCTGGCGAGCAAGCACAACATCGGCTACTGACTGTGGCTATGCCCAATGGTCTCGTTCCTATATGCATCCACCAGGGTGCGGTTGTAAAAACGTGGCAGGTCTTTACGGCTGTCCAGGTCAAAGCTTTTACCTCAATTCTCATCAAGGCTAGCGTTATTCTTACCAAGCAGCGCAGTTGGGCGGCAAATGTGCATCCGCGAGAAATTCCGTGTGCAGGCTCCGTTTCTACAATAAAATGTCGCTTAGGAGACGCGCTACGCAGGAGGCGATGGGAGGGCAAGAAAAGTTTATTGGGCATTGGTGGTCCTTTCAAAAAAACTATGTCCAGCATGGATGTTAAGTTCACACTGCTCTGTTGGCTCTGGCCGGCACATAACGACAGTCTTGAGGCGTCACGCTTGAGATTATGCCGGAATGAACCCTCTTTCCAGTCCCAGAGCCATTACGAACTCCTCCCACACAGCGCGAGCACATTCCATGGTTCGTTTTTCAATGTTCTCATTTTGGAAAACCTCATTCTCCAGAAGGGCAACCAGCGCCTTGAATTTATCGTCGTCCCGACGATCCGTGCGGCACTCCTGAAGCTGCGTGTTCATACACCGGCACTTCCAGTGTCCGATAACTACGCACGATGCCCGAATCCGTGCTTTCCTATCAAAGAGGTCTTCGTGGCTGTGGCCATCTTCAGGCGCAGTTCTTGCTCGGATTCTGTGCATGAACCTTTCATGCGGTCGGAAAAGTGATCGACGAAGTCCTGGTACATGTCCGCGATCTCTTCCTTGAGCTGAGCAGGGGCTTGGTACCAGTGCGACTTGACGTATTTGTTGAGGCTTGCAAGCTTCTGGCTAAGAATCTGCTGGCTGATGGAGATGCAGGGCTCGATTGCTGTGGCTCCTGGACCGGCACAGCACTGCGTGGACGTTGTGGGTGGATCGGGGGCAGCTCTTGCGAGACGACGTTCGCCGCATACGTCGATGCTCTAGAAGAGGATGCGCGAGGTCTATCCCCCGATGCCAGATACATCGCGAGTTGCGCTTGACCACGTCCTGCACTTACTTTGTCGCTGTTGTACTCTGTTGGAGTTACGCACTGTCTTTTGTGCACTCCTCTTCCTCCGTGAGGAGCGCAACCCGCTCGGAACTCGCGCATTTTTTTCCTATTTTCGTCCACGATGGACGGGAGCTAGTCTAGTATGCTTATACACCAATGGAAAAAAGAATATTGTTGTTTGCCTCATCAAAAAGAATCCTGATCGAATTCTGTGTTGTCGCCTCCCAGTTGAATAAAACCAGCCCGTTTCTGGTGTTTACACCAGACCGGATTTTCAGACGCGGGTTCTGGTGTGACCCGGTGTAGTGTTTTCTGGTGTGACCGTGTCTGGTGTTCCGACCAGACCAGTTTTTCAGACACGGGTCTTGATGTGGTGGTGTGGTGTGTTTCAGTGTGTTCCGGTCTGGTGTTCTGTGCTGTGACCCGGTCATCTGATACCGGTTCTGGTGTGGTTTCGTTTGGTGTTTCCTGGTGTGGTCGGTGTACCATTTGATTTGGTGTGGTTGGTGTACTGTACAATGTCTTTATAGAGATGCTGTGAGTTTGGACGTACTATCGTGAGCAAAAACCAAAGAGATCCCTGAGCGCATGCCAAATGGTTTAAAACTGCAAGCACTCCTGATGTCGAGACAGGTGCACTAACATCCACCGATCTCGCTGTGCTGGTCTTGACGGCACGAGCATTTTATAAGTGGCACCTGCACACAGGCATAGTTTGGCACACACTCGCAGCATCATAATTTTTTACGATTGTACGCTGGAGCATGCACATAACCACATCAATTGTGTTCTTGCCGAAGATGAAGAACAAGCATGTATAGAAAGAAAAAATGCTCACATTTGCTCAAAAGCATCCTTAGCTTTATTGGTAGACAAAATTGGCGGTACAGTCAAGCTGAGGCCCCTTGCATCGTAGCATGCATCTTTTCTGAGAAAGTCGAAAATCTTGCATTTCCCTGACAGCAGCTTGACTCCAGCTGTGTAGCCCAATACCTGAAGAACAACAGAACAAAATCGCAAATTTGTGTGAAGTACACTATACTAATCACAGCACAAAGGCAACTAGCAAATGTTGCCATTAAATTTAGCTCGGTGGTGCAAACACGTACTACACATTCAATACGACTCGCAATGCCTCTGCAGTAAACCAAGTGAGTCTTCTGCTTTATAGTAAATCAATGCTACTCACATGAAGCACCCCACTTGCATTAAGTTGCTTGAAATCAGTTGCTGGATGAGCTAATATTTCATAGTTTCATTCGCACAGTGTGACAATGCATACACGGAAAGACGCCAAAAAACGCTTTGTGGTGCGTCCCCCTTGCCCTTGTTCGTCATCATGCTGTGTGAATGAAAGTGTGAATTATTGCGTTGTGTCTTTTTGCATTCATAGCCAATTGCGCATATTTACACCACAGCTGGGTACGCCCGCTTCATAATCTGAATTCGTACCAAATATTTAGCATTGCATCTGATATTGAGCATGCCAGTCCTTCTAATACAAAATCAAGCTTTCTTAGACAATGAACAGCACTCTAGCATCTCGGTTAATTTCATTCATTACCAGACTCAGCGATTCTAATACTTCGTAACCTAGAGAAATAAATTACCATGGAAATTCTACTGCTGCAGAAAACAAAAAATTAAGAGGGATTAAGTCATTAGAGAAATGATTAGAAGATGCCCATAAAGATGGGCACAAAAATGAGATAAGCTGCAGTTCCAGTAAAAACAAAAGATTTGATGCGAGTGCAATTCAGGGTGACAAAATCCATGTATTGAGACTTTTTATGCCCACAGGGTGCAGAACAGTAAAGCAATGGCTGGCTGCATCTATTTAGAAGACCATTCCTCTTCATTTCTTCCTATTTTGGCAGAAAAGCATAAAAAGCAGACTGTTTAAATTTATTTTAAGCTCAATGCCACATACAAAACGACAAGGCTGGAATGTTAACGATTCGAAAGGAAACTTTTCTCCCACTCAATTTCAATGAAAATTAAACAAGATGCTCTGAACCCTGGCACTTGTAAAACCGCAACAGATGTGCAAAAAAAGCTGCCAGATTATTTTCTTGCTGAATGTGTTGAAACCAAAGCTGCCTGAGCACACATCAGTTTTGTTTAGGTATTATCTTGCTAAACACATCCTGAGCATCTGGTGCAGTTCACTGCATGGTACCTGCAGACATTTGCACACATACAAAACCCACAGTAGATTCTGGGTACTGTGCAATATCCACTATGGTGCCTAGCACTCCCTGTCTTCCAGTGAGATGCATTTCTTTTGGTGCATCCACGCGCTAGGGTTCCAGTTACAAAAAATGTCCTAGTTGATTCCGAGTTAAGTGAATAACATAATTGCGCTTTTAGACTGATGTGGGAGAACACAGGGATGACACAAACACTGGTGTGCAAACTATCAACTGAGGTTTATTGTGGCGTGCGCTCATATATAAGCTTAACATGTCAAAACATAAAAAACGCCTTTCAACCAGCAAATTTGCTATAGTATCGTCCAGCATCAGAAAGTCTTGGTCGCAGCAGATAGGTTTATGTTTGGTATCTCTTGTCCAGGAACTGCTTTTCCTATTTGGTAAGCAAAACTGAAGGGTCACTAACACACGTCCCTTCTTTTCCTGATTCCAAGCATTAGGCTTCCCACAGCTCCCTTATCTATATATATAAGACAGTTGTCTTATCTTTGGATTTGAGAACTGTAGTCTGTTGCGAGTGGGGTTCGCAGCTACCGCATCTGGCGCAATGTGCCGCCAGACTTCCAGGTGACTTAATCTGCCGGAAGTTGCGGTTATGCTCTCTGAGTCTCTCATTTAAACATCTGCCCGTCTGGCCCACATATGCTCGGCCACAAGATAGCAGTATCCTGTAAACCACTCCTACACAGCACTCAACGAACCTGTTTGTGTGCCTGACGTCACAAGACTTCTCTTCTCCAGGACTGGTTTCTTCATTTACCTTCGCACACATTCCTTTTAGTTTTCTTGGTGCGGAAAAAACTACTTGCACTTCATGCCTTCCAGCAACTTTTTTCAAATTGTGAGAAAGTGCATGAATGTACGGTAGGAAAAAATTTGCCGAAAGGCATGAAGTGCAAGTAGTTTTTTCCGCACCAAGAAAACTGAAAGGAATGTGTGCGAAGGTAAATGAAGAAAGCAGTCCTGGAGAAGAGAAGTCTTGTGGCGTCAGGCACACAATCAGGTTCGTCGAGTGCTGTGAAGGAGTGGTTTACAAGATACCGCTATCTTGAGGCCGAGCATATGTGGGCCAGACGGGCAGATGTTTAAATGAAAGACTCAGAGAGCATAACCGCAACTGCCGGCAGATTAAGTCACCTGGAAATCTGGCGGCACATTGCGCCAGATGCGACAGCTGCAAACCCCACTTCCAACAAACTACAGTTCTGCTGAAATCCAGAGATAAGACAACCAGGGAGCTGTGGGAAGCCTAATGCTTGGAATCAGGAAAAGAAGGGACGTGTGTTAGTGACCCTTCAGTTTTGCTTACCAAACACAAAAACCAGTTCTTGGACAAGAGATACCAAACATAAACCGATCTGCTGGGACAAGCTCTTTCTGATGCTTGATGATATGATAGCAAAGTTGCTGGTTCAAATGTGTTTTTCATGTTTTGACATGCTAAGCTTATATATGTGCGCACACCACACTAAACCTCAGTTGATAGTTTACGCACAAGTGTTTGTGCCGTCCCTGTGTTCTCCCACGTCAGTCTAAAAGTGCAATTATGTTTGACAATGTTAGCTACCAACTAGCCCAATTTAAAACCCTCTAAAGAATAAGCTTAACCAGTTGTTTGGTTCTAAGAAGGCATATCACTTGCAAGAGCCGCTTCTCACAGCAAGGCAGATAGCAATAACGGCTGCAGGACACTGTAGTGCAGCAAGGCTGAATGGTGGGCCAGTTGGTAAGTCATGTCAAAGAATAATTTTTACCAGCCGAAAAAAGACAGACAAGAGGAGAACCTACACACAGGAACCAGTGTAGGTCTCCTCTTGTCCCTCTTCTTTTTCGGCTGGTAAAAATTGTTCTTCGACTTTAGTGGAGGGCTCCAAAATAACTTAGAACAAGTGGGGTTCTTTAAGCTTTGCTGACATTGTATGGCAGACTGGCGCCTTTTCCAAAGTAGCAATGTTTACTGCCACACAAATACATGTAAGGCCGGCTTTTGCTAATACGGATTCCAATGTTGGGCCAATTGCCTGTACTGCTTTGAATGTGTTTGAACGCATGGTTTGAAGACCATAATTGCGAACTATCTTCCATCAACTATGCCACACTCGATGTGACCGCTTACTGATACTTTAATATCTTGTTTCTTTAAACCTTATTGCTGACCCTTGCATTACTGTCTGTTAATTTGTATCTTGCTTATAAATCCACTCCTGTAACAGTCCCAGTGGGACTAACAGTATGATAAATAAAACAAAAATAACACAAAATTCGCATGGTCCCTCCCATGAACATGTATGAAACAAAGTATTGCATCTGCTTCGAGCCATCTCTACAAGGCCTCACTGGGCCATCCCTCCTAAGTGTGAAAAAGTGGTTAAGATATTCATAATCAATGCCACAAACTATTTTTACAAAGCATGCAGCAAAACTAGCAAAAGATAGCTCAAGCACACCTATGCAGTGAGTAAAAAGTAGCCAAAAACCTTTTACATGTAAGCTGAAGTAGCCCAAGTTAGAATATGATTTGCAAAACTATATGCATAATAGCTCGACAAGAGAGCAGAGAAGGGAAAAAAGGGGTCATTACGGGCTACATGACGGATGCCAACAGTCACTTCCATCATGGCATCTGTCAGCTAGACAACAGGTCGGCTAGCATTCAATTCAAGCTTATTTTGTGCAAAATTTTCAGTGATGGCTACAAGTTATAATATGGAAACTTTCGTCATTAAGCAGAGACAACCAGAGGATTCATGGATGATGGCAAATGTGACAGCACCCACGAAAGCCTACACTGAATCAGCATCACTCAAGCCTCAGCAGTTAAAATCCAAGCTTCAGGGCAAATGACTCCCAAGTACCACCAATCTTCTGTCTCCGTTGCATGATACTAAAGTATTCGTTAAAAGTTGTTCATTATGGGCAATTTCACTGCTCATGCACTGCCACACTGCAGATAGAGCCTAGGCCTTTAAGCTTTTATCCTCACATCAGCTAACTGCACCCATCAATTAACCTCCTGTAAATGAACTTTCACATGAAGACAATATCTACAATTATTTGGTCACGTCTTATATGTTTGTCATTATCCTTTGTTTGGTGCTTTTATATTATAAACCACTAACAAACCTGAGTCGTAATTCTCACATACACTGATGGAGTGAGTATATGCCTCTGAGATAAAGCCAGCTAAAGCTGGCAATTACCTCTCAGTGCATCGATTTTTCACTTCAGTCAATGCCTTGCGGAGAGAATTGTGAAACATCACTCCAGCGCAGAAAAACACACGAACAAAGAGAATAGACACCATGGTCACCGGACACATTTTTGTGCACTGGAATGATGTCTCATAATTCTGCCCAGAACCAATTATCCCAGCCCTCTATGCTTAGCCTTGTGGAGAACCTTTTCCTTGCCTTCCACTGTCACCTCCTGAGCACTTGCTACTGGAACTGCATTGTGCAACTGCTTCTGTTGACCAGATGGTAGTGGCAGCCCTCTTGTGAAATACTGCATCCTTTGGGATTCCCTTCTTGGTGCCGTAAACTGCCTTCTCTACCTTGAATTCAGATACACCTACAGGAAAAAGAACACACGTATAAAAATTCTGAGCCATATTCACAGCCAGGAATATGATATTAATTGCATATGTGCACTTCACAATGACAGTATGCTTTAACACCTGTTGAAGCAAGAAAGTAAGAAATCATTTCGTTTATTACCAATGCAAAACATACACCTTGGTGTTGATGGTGCCATGCAATAGCGGTGAGTTCTGATAGCAGTGTACAAAAGGCAACCGCATGCTTTCCCTTTAAGAATTTGCAACTTTATCTGCAGAATTATTGAAAAACAATTAACTTGATCCTTGGAAATCACAGATTAGTAAGTGGAGCAACAAATACTGAAAATAAAATAGTAGGAGTACTGCCAGTGTTTATATCAACACGCAGCGACTGCAAGAGGAATTTTCTAATTACAGTTCTTCCCCATACCCTTGTCAAGCAAGGCACTAATGCCGGTTGACCTGCAGTAAAGCTAATATGTCCTCAACATGCTGCTTAGCAAATTTCTTGTAGTCAAAATTGAACGAAATATTACTTAATATTTTTTGCGCTAGAAGTGCACGAGCTATTGATATAGTCCAAGGCAAACAACTTAGTGCCTCAGAACAGTTTTCAATGAGGAGCCCGCACACGCTGTACTCGCCACTGTTTCCTTATACAAAGCAATACAGGAGTGCATGGCCTATGGTGTTCATACTAAGAAATACAAAATATAAATAGAAACAAAACTGAAGTGCAAAGAAAAATGAGAGAAGTTCTGCTATTACACCTTATGTGACACTAGAGAGTACATGTGCATGAAGAAGTAGTAAAATGGTCATTTTGAAATTTTGCACAATCATCAAATTGTCACGACCAAAGTCAGTATGCCTTTTCTTCACACAAAAGGTTTCCAGCGGCTCCAGCACACATTAGATTCTTTTTAGTACAGTGCCAGAAGACAGAAAGTGACAGAAATTGGTCAAGGACCAAAAAATAGTGATAAGTGTGCATTGTGATTTTTCACTTCCATGCTGCATTACTTAACACAACCTCCCATCTGACCAACATGATTTGCTGCAGGAGCAGAAATCCGGCGTCACATTCCATGAAGGCGCAATTAAAGTGTAGTTCAGCGAGTTTGAATAAGCAAAAACATAATTTGAACCCAATAGCTTAAGGAAATTTACAAGTGGTCCGTAACATTATGCTTGTAAAAAGACGACTTCAGGTGTCAATGCTTATCAAAGTTGCCTTCTGATCTCAGCTTTGGTGTGCTCATAAAGTGAGGGCGGGGTGCTCAGTTACAATGACCAATTGTCATGGCTGGTACCTTGTGCTACCCCACTTCAATGATGAAGGCTGTGACAAACTATCCTCCAAAATCTGACATCTGGCATAAAGGCTCAAAAACTAAAGCAAATAAAGGGCCACTGAGACCTGAAATTATTCCCTACTTACACAGTTATGCACATCATAAAGAAAGCTGACAAACGGCACGAAGTTATACTGGTATTCTGGCCCCAGATGCTCGCTCATTTGAGCCACAGTATCCTAACTAAAGCAACAAAAAAGACATGACTGTTGAAGAAGGCATAATAAGGTCCCGTAAACGCTCATCAGCAATGTGAAAAACAAATTCTAACCCCTCATAATAATACAAGTCAGCCAATGAGGCCACCGTGTCAGTCACTAACTAAGAGACCATATACAAAATATACACTGCAAATGCACAAACTCTAACGGAGAGCAAAGCATGCCCTGCATTTGTGAAACAAATTTGTGTCAATGTAAGATTCTTGGCAAGAGTAGGCATCCCCATTCATGGCATCTGCTAAAAACGAAGAGGGCACCTAAATGATACTGTACAATTTAGAATTCCACCTTTCAGTAAACTATATTTTTTCTAGTACCAGAAGGCAAAAATGAAAGGAAAGCTGCCAGCTGTCATGAGGCATGCCACAAAAAAAAACAACACTGAAGCGAAGGGATGCACAAACAAAAAAAGAAGGGATGCACTACGTGATGACACAACACAAAATAACACAGAAAAACAGGGCACAACCGATCAATGAAAAGAGAACAACAGAAAGAAGGCAAGCAGTACTAAACACTGATACCTCTGCAAATTGAGAACAGTGAAATGTGCAACACCTAAAAAATTAGTTTCAAGGACTATAAACACCTAATTTTGGTCACATATTTTTTTTAATGCTGCATTAGACAAGTATCTTCACTGAACTTGCACAGCGTCAACACCAGGCAAGTGAAATGGCAAAAAAAAACATCAAAACTCACCAAGATAATAACTGAGGTAATGTTTTATGTTGAAGATTCACCTTTTTTTCATTTAGCACTTTCAGCTTTTTTGTGCGCAGGCTATAATATAACAGATCCTGAAGTAGCTTGCAGTAGGCGGTGCTTATTTTGTACTCAGATCTAGAGGCAGTAAAAATATTGCAACTACAGTGAGAGGCCGCAGAAAAAAAGCTTACAAGGGAAGCTGTAAAGTGCAATTCATGTTTCATCTTTGAGGCACATTCACAGCTGCACTATATAACACTGTTGATTTTTTTTTTTGCCAAGTGAAATAAGACGCCTTTGCTGGAGCAGCCTCAAAAGAGTGCCATGTGACACCGGCATTATTGCGGAAGAATGACATGGTTATCCTGCTATAATTGTCTATGAGGAGTGCCATGTGACCTGGGTCCTAGAGAAAAAAGGATAAAAGCATTGTCCTCATGCTGTAATACCACCTTAAAATGCTGCCCTGTAGCCCATTACTTCATATTGGTGTTTTTTAAAGCCTGGCTGCATTGAAGGGCTCCTCTAGTAGCTCGAGAACAGGTGGGGAGGGAACTAGAGCGGGAGAGCGAGAAAGTGGCTGAGCTGAGGCTATGCCAGTGTGCTCGTTGCCTTTGAGCTGAGCGGCCAGCTCTGTACTCATGGTATGAGGGTGCGGGTTTCCCTTTTTCTTCCACCCTTTGTGTTGTGCTGTAAACTTTGCATTTTTTTACATCTTGGCTTTAATAAAACGTGTTAATGATTCTTGTAAAAATCACCACGAAATTTTAGAAATGACAGAAGAAATGTTCCAACTACCATTAACAAAAAACGAAAATTGGTTGCTTGCTTCGGATTCATACACTCCCTACATTATAGTACGGGGAGTCTCAAGATTCTTCGTTAGTCTTGGTAGGGGTTCTGAGACTTGCCGAGGCCCCCCTGAATTTAAGCACTGCTTCATACTGAGCATGAAAGTGGCACTACCTGATGGTGACCTATTGAGAATAGACACACATCTTATTTTGAATAGGGGAATGCCAATACATGCTGTCAACGTTCTGCTACAACGCAGAAATTGCAACACACTGATCTCAACACAGAGGTGAAAAAATGGATCTTAGAAAACTCAATACATACTTGTGCTCTGCAATGTACGCTGAAAGGGGCACAGACAGGAGCCGCCCCCAAATCTGGACAGTCGAGACATCCTCTCCAATGAAGCTCTTTTCAGATTTCTTCACTACTGAACACCAGGCACTTCACCTGCATAACATAATTTCCAGCTGTGTATTTTTGCACCCAGAGTGCCTGGCACTTCCTGGTAATTATTTGTATTGCTGGCATTTCACACAACCACAAGAAAATGTTTAAACAGCCAAACTTTAAATACATAACACCACTTGCTCACACTAGTTTATGATGATAAGCTCTGTACTACACAGGTTATTCAAAAACACTTATTTTTAAACGGCTACGAAGCGCTCTTTTTCTAGGGCTACTTCTTCGTCAAAATCTAGCTATGATTTTTATTCACGACCGCCTGCAACTAAAAGAGCTCTACAGCTGCAGGCAACGTTACCAATGTTACAATGGTTATCGAGCAGCCAGCTTCCTTTTGGGGTATCGCTGCGACGCGTCGCTCAATTAGTCGCTTGCGTGCCTTGACGCGTCACCTCCCTCGCACCCTGAGCTTGACAGCTGGTGTAATCGGCTCGTAGAGGTGTGTTCTAATCTTAAGACGCCACACCATAAAGACGCACATACGCGTAGCGAATAACAACGCGAAACAGACCAAGCGGCGCACGTTATCGGCAGTCCGCAACGGGCCGATAGCGGCGTCAAAAAACACGCATGCAGGCAGCGCATGATCACGTCGCACGTCGAATAATAAATAGGAAGTCGGGCAACCACATTAACGAAATCCCGAAACACAGTCACACAGTTCGCTGCGACAGCGCCTTGCTGGGCGGTATCTAATTCGCACATTTACATTTAGGACTCTACGCGTGCCTGGCATTAAGCAAACGCATCTATGACAGACCACGGCGCTCGCGTAGCAACGCATACACTGTGAACACTGACAGACCAGCATGTTGATGATTCGATGTGGAATACACTTTGCTGCCACGGAAACAACCAGCGAAACAAGCGCAATGCCGAAGAGAAACGAACAGGACAGAGCTGACAGAACCTCGTCCGTTCCGTTTCTTCTCGCCTTAGTGCTCGCTCGTTTAGTTCCGCGGTCGCAAATTGCACGCATTCCTGCGCTACACTATGGGTCTCACCTGGAAACAAACACTCGACGCCTTGCAGTAACCCCTTTATTCTCTTGTTTTTCGGCTGCCACGGTTGAAGTCGAACGTGTTGTCAAGATGAAACGGCTCCATGCTTCTCGGCATGGTCACTTATTCACAAAGTACGCGAACGGCTGCATTGCTGACACGCGGCGCAAGCTACGATAAGCAGGAAACCCAAACGCAAGTTTGAAACAACGATTTTGAAATCAAACACAAACAGCACACGAACAGCAGCACGGACCGTGGCACGACGCGGCGTAAGGCCCAACCGAATATCGCACAGGTGACAGGAATGCAAGGAGAGAGAGAGAGAGAATAATAATAATAATTGGTTTTTTGGGGAAAGGAAATGGCGCAGTATCTGTCTCATATATCGTTGGACACCTGAACCGCGCCGTAAGGGAAGGGATAAAGGAGGGAGTGAAAGAAGATAGGAACGAATAGGTCCGTAGTGGAGGGCTCCGGAATAATTTCGACCACCTGGGGATCTTTAACGTGCACTGACATCGCACAGCACACGGGCGCCTTAGCGTTTTTCCTCCATAAAAACGCAGCCGCGAGGATGGTTTGCTGTTTCCGGCCACGTGACCTAGCAGCAGCGCGCTGGATTTGAACGGCGTTGGGAGGCACGCTAGGCGCTGGCGCGGGGCTATTAGCGCTGCGCGTGTCATGGCAAATAATTACTGCGAACTGTTACAAAATTGTAGTTAGACTAAGGCGCTTCGCGCCTCCGTGTTTTAGAATGACCATAATCAGCCCCTCAAAGGCACTCGATGTTGCATTGGCGCGTCATATTCAATCTTCAGATATTTCCTGACGCCGTGCAATTCACCGTGATATTCGACATATAATTATTTCTATATAATTAAATTATTATTTAATGGTGTGAAGTAATTGCTTGCATATCTATTGTACAATTATGCTGAGCTGCTCATGATACAAACAGAGCCAATAAATTCGCTTCTGTAGGCAGTGTTACATACTCAAGAAACACCATCTCTCTGATGTGCACGGTACCAACACCAGCGCTCTGGTGTGCACACTAGACCACACCGACCCACCCTGGTGTGCACATCAAAACACACTAACACACTAGGATGTGTACACCAGCACACACCAAACCACCCTGGTGTGCTCATCAAAACACACTAACACACTAGGATGTGCACATTAGCGCACACCAAACCAGTCTGGTGTAAACAGTAGAACACACTAAAACTGTCTGGTGTTCACACCAGAAAACACCAGACCACACCAAAACATCCTGGTGTATTTTTCAACTGGGAAGCTTCTGCGTTAGCTCTCGCACTTGGCGCAGATGAAGCAGCACGTGGCACTTCGGCTCAAGAAATTCACTGAATGATTACTGCATGTTTTTTAAGAACCTCAGTATAAAGAGAGTGGAAATTAGAAGACAGTCGTTGATAGCCTAAAAAAGTATGACATTTTTACATGATTATTGGGTCCGAACAAGTTATCTGCACTTGTATCGATCATGAGACTTTTTTTACTTGACCAGTACACAGACGAAAACGAAGTCCTTAGAAAATCCCTGTGTTTCGAGCTGATCGCACGAAGATCTGGCCTGGCGGCTTCCCCACTGTGCCCTTTTTGTGCCGAACCTGAGACAATAGATCATTTCCTGCTGTTCTGCCGCCGCTTCTCTCATTTGAGGAAGCGTCTTTTGCAAATTCCATTTCATCAACTGGTCTTGCCTGTGTCCTCCGCGGTTTTTCTTTCCATTGGCGCTTCTTTGCTTGGACGAAGCGACAGGAGTGTGCGCTCTGCTGTGCAAAATTTTCTTCAAGAAACGCAGCGCCTCCCATTCTAATTTCTTCTTCCCGCTCTCAGACAGTACGACATTGAAACATAACAGGCATTGTATACTATTATGCACATTAAGCCATTGTCCCGTCTTCGATCTCCTAGTTAACAGGACCCCTGTCCTTCCATCTTCCAATCTATCAGGCTACATCCTATTACCACTCCTTTTCCTGTCAAAACTTTCCTGTATCCAGCAATTAACCGCCTGTGTCTTGGCCACTCCCCCGTAGTGGGTATGTTCCAGCAACGTCTGAGGCCTTCCTTCCTTCCTTGATCGCCCGTGAGTGGAGGGTGGGGGGGTGTTAACATTGATTTCATCAAAATTATTTCACCGCTCGAATGTGCCACAAAAAATTGCGCCTGGATTGCTAGATCCTTGCAGTTGATATCGTTGTACCTAAGTGGGGCGCTCTAACAGCTGCGAATATTTACTCTCCTGCTGGCGTCCGTAGGACGGATTGCTCGGTTGCTTCATTGCGCAGTAACTCCAACGTGGTTTTTTCGGGAGACTCCAATTGACATCATGCTATATGGGGTTTCCGCACAGATGTCAGTGCGCAGGTACTTTGGTCTTCGATACCCGAAAATGATGTGCGTTGTTACAACAGCCGTGCTATAACTTTTATGCGGGCTCACTCGCGTTCAGCGATTGATTTGACTTTCGCTGTTAATGGGGTTGGGATATCTTCGGGGTCGCCAGTTGACAGTGGTACGTAGAGTGATCACTGCCCGATAACTTTCATTGTAGTGTGCAGTCCCCTTAGGTTGACTGGTTCCACTGAAAAATTCGTAAACATTGTAAAATTTAAGAAATTTCTACCTCAGGCGCTTTCCTCTCCTGATCCCTCGGTTATCTCGGATCACCCCACCATGTTGATGTTGATGTTTTTTTTTTGGGGGGGGGGGGGGGGCGCCTTCTGCGATGCAGATAGTTGCATGTGATAAGGCCTCGCGAGCGCCGGTATCATATCACGACATGTGATCGGTTGTAGTACGTACAGTTGTGGCCATGCGATCTTCAGAAAGAATGCGCGGGGAATATGTTTTACATTCGCTTGTTCAGCTTTTCTGTGACTATCAGTATGCCTTCTACTTCGTGCCGGCCACCTCGGGGTGTTCCAAGGCGCAGATTTCACTTGGCCATTTAAATCGCATTTCCTGTTAACATTTCACCGATGGTGGTTAATTATCTTTTTTTTTCTCCCCTGTACCTGTCTAGATTGTGTGGAGCTGTGAGGGCAACTTGAATAGAGCCCCTTCAGAGAGAATCGAGCACACATGACGGGTCGGCATACTTAATTTTGATTTAAAAGATTCCCATGTAGCTGCTCGTAGGCCCGTGAAAAATGTCCTATGGAAAACCTTTGGAGAGTTCGCGGGCCCCGATGCCCCATTTGGTGACGACTGCTTCAAAGGAGAGGAAACCAAATCTCAGGCGTGCCGCCGAAGCTTTCCAGTTCTTTTCAAAGAGCAACCAGCTGCCCAACGTGCTGCTGCTCAAAGAGGACGTAAGTGGGACGAGAACCGAAGGCCAGGAAGCCCCGTGATAACAGAGTGTGTGTTTGGTGCGGTCTGTGCTCGCGAGATGCAAGAAGCGGGGTTCGGTCGCGGCGGCCGGGAACCATGCATTTATTGTTGTCGCTCCTTGGGATAGTGTAAAGGTAGAATTGTTTGATCGTAGCCCACACGATGTAACATGTACCTTAATAGTGGGCGGAACAGTGGGCCCTTCTTAGGATCTTTCCTGGTATTCTTCCCCTCAATTCGTGTCGTCCTAGACGGATCGGACTTCCAATGCCTGAGCTACCTTTTTTTTCTATCAGATAGCGTGCAGCTTCCAATAGCCTTTCAAGTTGAGCCAAGAAACATTCATTTGCTGAGTGCGCTATACAAAATTCTTAAAGAATTCAAAGGTGACTGGGCGACCACTGTTGTGACGCTACTCGAGGCAAGCAGAGCCTTGAGAAACTATGGTCTGTACCTAAAAAGAACGCAAACCTACTTGAACCTTAAGCCTATATATTGAACCTGCAATTCTCAGCGTTATATAATTTATACTCCATTAAAATCTTACATTCCGACTACATCAGTCAAGTGCATTCAATTTGCAGCAGATGTAGCACTCATCGAAGGTTTGGAGCATTTTAAAATGTTAGCTTCCTTCTTTTCTTGCTCATGACTTGTGCTCCTTTCAGTTTTTAGCCCCGCACGAGCACCCTCCTTAAATTCTTGTTGTTTGTTTGGTTTTTATTTTATTTTCCTCCCAGTTCTGCTACGGAGATATACAATTATGCAATCTGTGAATTTAATACAGTGAGCCAAATATCCTGCTACAATGCGTGGCTGCATTCCCACTTCATCTCTTCTGTATACTCTACTTGTTCCACTCTCCTAATTAATGCCCGCTGGGCCATGAGGATATTTGAAATAAATAAATAAATTAATTAATTAAACGTCAAACCAAGACCACAGGCACCGTCTCTAAGTAGCTAGAAAACGTCTGTCGTATTCCCTGAAGTTTCAGCTCAATAAAAGAAGCTAAGTAACCGCCCACATACTTAAAAAAGCGAATGTATATAAGGTGAAAAAAAAGCGTTTTTAGAACACCGGCGGAACACCTGGTTCTTTTGGCGCAGAAATGATTTCCCACTGATTGCATTCTAGACTGGTCACGTATCATCCTTCATCGCCTACAGAATTTTCCTCTTCTTGCAAGCTCTCATGGGTTTTTCGTAAAACTGATCCTCCTTGCTATATGCGACCACCTATGCAGGACGCTGTTGTAAAAACATGGCAGCTCTTTAGGATTTCCCAGGTGAAAGCTTTGACCTCATTTCTCACCAAGGCTAGCGTTATTCTTACCATGCAGCGCAGTCGGGCGGCAAATGTGCATCCGCGAGAAATTCGGTGTGCAGGCTCCGTTTCTACAATGAAATGCCGCTTAGGAGACGCGGTACGCAGGAGGCGATGGGAGGGCAAGAAAACTTTATTGGTCATTGCTGGTCCTTTCGACAAAACTATGTCCAGCACGGATGCTAAGTTCACACTCCTCTGTTGGCTCTGGCCGGCACATAGCGACAGTCGTGAGGCGTCACGCTTGAGGTTATGCCGGAATAAACTCTCTTTCCAGTCCCAGATCCATGGCGAACTCCTCCCACACAGCACGAGCACATTCCATGGTTCGTTTTTCGAAGTTCTCCACATTTTGGAAAACCTCACTCTCCAGAAGGGCAACCAGCGCCTTGAATTGGTCATCGTCCCGACGATCCGTGCTGCACTGCTGAAGCTGCGTGTTCATATGGCGGCACCCCCAGCGTCCAAAATCTATGCACGCTGACCCAATCCGCGCTTTCATTTCTGTGAAGAGGTCTTCACGGGCTGTGGCCATCTCCCGAAGCAGTTGCTCTCGCTCGGATTCTGTGCCTGTCGCTTCCATGCGATATGAGAAGTGATCGATGAAGTCCTGGTACATGTCTTTAATTTCTCTCTTGAGCTGAGCAAGGGCCCGGTACCAGTGCCACTGGACATATTTGGTAAGGCGTGCAAGCTTCCGCCTAAGAATCTTGTGGCTGATGGAGATGAAGGGCTCGATTCGCTGTGGCTCCGGGACCGGCACAGCACTACGTGAACGTTGTGGTTGAGTCGACGGCAAATCTCGCTCGACGACGTTCGCCGCAGACGTCGATGCTCTAGAAGAGGCTGCGTGAGGTCCATCCCCCGGTGCCAGATACATCGGTAGGTGCGCTTGACCGCGTCCTGCACTTACTTGGTCGTTGTTGGGCTCTGTTGTAGTTACGTACTGTCTTCTGTGCACTCCTCTTCCTCCGTGAGGCGCGCAGCCCGCTCGAAGGTCCTCCCTTGTTTGCCTACTCTCTTCCATGGTGAAATATAAGCCGGGTACTGGGGCCTTCCTGTTGTAGCCTACGGGAGCTAGTCGAGCACGCACGCGACAACACGAAAAAGAATCCTGATCCAATTCTTCGTCGTTGTCTTCTGCTTTATCTCTCACACGTGGCGCAGATCCAGTAGCACGTGTCATTTTGGCTCAAGAAATTCATTAAATGATTACTGCACGTTTTTAAGAACGACAGTATAAAAGCGCTGAAAAACATATACATTAGAAGACTGTCTTTGTTAGAAGAAAAATGTATGACATTTTACATAATTATGGGGTCCGAACAAGTTATCGACACTTACATCGATGACACTTTTTCTTTTTACTTGAGCAATACGCAGAAGAAAACGAAGTCGGTAAAATAAATGACGCCTGTTTACTAAGGTAAAGAAGAAGAAGAATGACGCCTGCAATACATCTTTTGAATCGTTCCCTTAAAGGGACATTGAGGAGAAATTCAAGTTGGCTTGTATCGTTACAATACCAGCTCCTGATTACAAAAACGCCACTCTTACTGAAAACGAAGCTCTTGTAAGGTAGAAAATAGCAAGAACCAAAATACAGGTATTGCCACCACAGGAAAATCTCGCAAGTACAATCGTGATGACGTCATAAGACAAGAGGCGCCAACTTGGAGAAATTTCCTTCCTCCACGAAGGCACGAATCTCTGAGGCTGACAAAGGAAAGTTGCGTGGTTCAGTATTGAAGTAAGTTTTGTTTTGAAATCGATAGTGCACTTTTATAACACAAAGAAGACAGACAAAGGACAACCTGAATGTTGGAAGGAAAGAAAACTGATGCTTGGTGGCGCCACAGGCGGCCAGGAAAGTTTCGGTTTTTTATGGCGCTTCGCGTCTATGAGCTTTGCGTGCGCCGTGGTTTTGTTTTTGACGCGCGTCGATTTACAAGCGCCGAAAAGCAGGGGAACTGCAAGTGCCGCTTCAAGTGCTAGTTAACCTTTGAAGGAGTCTGCTAAGGCTGGTCAGATCATCGCCACGGTCGACGAAAAACTATGATGGCACGATGGTCGGTGATAGTACAAGACAGTTAGCTGTATAAAGAGCACTTGTGTCTTCGTACGCTTGCCCGGCGAAACGTTCCCGGCTGTGCCAGTGAACTTCGAACTGCTTAACGGAAATCGTTTCTAAGGGACGGGAGGCAAGATACAAGGCAGTTAAGAAAAAAATGCTGATGGCCTAGCTCTGTTACGTCAGGATATACGTAGCGAAAGCGCGGAGAATTCTGCATCGGAAGGGTGCATTCACTAGAGGCGCCTTTATTCTTTGGTAAAAATTCGGCCGTCGTGGCGAAGTGGTAGCGTCTCCGCCTCAAATGCCAGGGGCCCTGGCTCGATTCTCGGCACAGGTTTCCTTTTTTTATTCAGTGAGTGTGCGGGGGGTTTCAGTGGCAAAAATGCCGCTACAAAATACGTTGGTTAGCGGCTAAGCGCACGCTCTGTTATGGCGCGTTTGTACTCGGGCGTAACGCGCGCGCGCGCTGCACAGCAACGTCACGTCGGCCAAAGCGAGGCCCTCTATACTCTTACGGCGCTTGATCGCCGACGCGTTCTGCGCTTCGGCGCACTCTGACAGCACTGGCTGAGACTTAAGTGCGGTTCACATGCAAGCGAACTGGCGAACAGCGGCGCGGCGCTGCGAAGCGGTTCGCGAGCTTTCGTTTCACATGCATCGCCGCTGCGCGTTTCCCACCGCTGCGAAAACCAATGTTGCTGGCAAAAGATATGCGCTTCCAAGCGGTTTTGGTGGCCTGCAAACACGAAAAAGCGTATGATATCAGAATTATTTTGTCATTCTTTTCACAGTTTATTTAAATAAATATAATTCTTGCGCTTTAAGCATTAAACAGCACTTCATACAATTTATTTTTTACACAAAAGTTCGTACGTGCGGCGTACAAACTCGCGTGGCAACGCCGGGCCGTCATTGGTTGAGATGCGGTGCTGCCGCGTCCCCAAATCGAAAATTTCCAATTTGCCCGAACCTCACCGCTCCAGCCGCTGGAGCTACCTCCGCCGCTTGAGATAGGGTGTATTCGCCGCGGCGGCGGAATTCGCGAGCGGTTCGCTTGCATGTGAAACAGGCTTTACAGCATGTCTCTATTTCGCGCCGAGTGCGCCAGCCGCCGCCGGCCTGGCCACACCGGTTCGGCTGCAAGGCGAAGCGCGCGTTGTGACGTCATGTGCCTCCTCGGAGCACTGCCACGGCGAAATCGCAAGTTCGCGGCCAGCAAAGCTTTCGCGTTAAAAGAGATCTGGAACCTGTAGAGACCGTGGCCCCGCTCTCCCCCAACTCGTTTGTTTGCGGCTCCATTCAATAGCTTCGGCAGTTTGGCGGAGCTGTTCTCTTCGAGCTATCGGCTAATTTAATCCATTCACAGTACACAGCTGAAGGTACATGCAAGTGGGCGAGAGAACCCGATCCAGTGAACTGCGTACCTCCGGAAACGCCTGGAACCCGTTGAAACCTCGTGCATCGGTTTTACTTTCAAGCGGCCAACTTTAATCGCGAGCGCCCTTGAGCACCCATCAGTTTTTGTGGCAGAAAAATATAAATATATAACCTGGCCCTTGCAACCGTGAGAAACCTCCTCGACGCCGCCTGCTGCACCGTGCAACAGCGCCTTTCAAGGAATCACAATCCATTGCCCCAAAGCCTTGGCCAGCCTCCTCCGAGGCGCGCGATGTGCCGACCTTGTCCTCGCCCCTCGCGACTCCCCGCACTGGGGTTAAGATATTTAGTTAGCAACGGCTGCTCACTGAGGAAGGGGGAAACGACCCGCCGGCGCCTAACCTAACCGTGCTCCCTCAAAAGCATCGCACGCTCTGTGGGGCTGAGGTCGCTGATATGCAGTCCGGAGTTTTTGCGAGAACTTCGTTGGCGGGTTCGGGAACGGGATCCATCGTAACGCTGCAAAGACGCCGGTGCAATCGTAAACGAAGCGACGGTAGTGACCCCGGCAGCTATAGATGCCTTCAACGTCGGCTGCTGCTAGACCGCACCGTTAGCCGCCATAAATCACGGAATCTGCGTTTACGTCATGGTTCACGTCACTCCGTCCTGTGACGTCATAAGAGTGTGCCAACTTTGAATCGGAGGGCGGGTAACCTTCTTCAACTTCGAATCTAAATTTCTTTGAAATACATGCATATTTCGCTCCCGCACAAGAGGCAACAAAGCCATGAAATGCCGCACTATCAGATTTTGCTAACAAAAAAAAATTGATTGAGTTCTCCTCACTGTCCTTTTAAGTTTTTCTAGGGAACTTTAAGTTTAAGACGCCGAGCTGTGCGGACGTGTTTCACGTGGGCTCCCGCTTCACAGCCAATTTTTGGCGGTGTTAATGCATCCTCGGACCTGCCGTTGTTGGGAAAGTCTTCGGAGTGCTGCTCTGCACCCGTGGACACCAATTTAGGCAACTCGACGCTCTCTTAATTCTTCGTTCTGTGGCCAGTGCCCCTTTTGGGTATGTGCGAATCACCAAGGGCACAACAACGACGAATTATTCGGCACATGTTTAGCAGGCGGCGTCTCTTTCGACGATCCTGGCATGTCCAAGGAGGTGGTAGGTCCTGACCCTTCCCTCTTATCATTGCGATGCTTCCGAGCATGTGCTGCTTTCATGTGGCGACCATGCTCCTTTGGACTGAGAAGTGTTCCGCCTCAAGAACGGCTTGAATCTGCCGTTGTCCATATTCTCACGCTGGCGAGCACGCACAACATCGGCTACTGACTGTGGCTATGCCCAATGGTCTCGTTCCTATATGCATCCACCAGGGTGCGGTTGTAAAAACGTGGCAGGTCTTTACGGCTGTCCAGGTGAAAGCTTTGACCTCATTTCTCATCAAGGCTAGCGTTATTCTTACCAAGCAGCGCAGTTGGGCGGCAAATGTGCATCCGCGAGAAATTCGGTGTGCAGGCTCCGTTTCTACAATAAAATGTCGCTTAGGAAACGCGCTACGCAGGAGGCGATGGGAGGGCAAGAAAACTTTATTGGGCATTGGTGGTCCTTTCGACAAAACTATGTTCAGCACGGATGTTAAGTTCACACTGCTCTGTTGGCTCTGGCCGTCACATAGCGACAGTCTTGAGGCGTCACGCTTGAGGTTATGCCGGAATAAACTCTCTTTCCAGTCCCAGATCCATTATGAACTCCTCCCACACAGCGCGAGCACATTCCATGGTTCGTTTTGCAAAGTTCTCCTCATTTTGGAAAACCTCATTCTCCAGAAGGGCAACCAGCGCCTTGAATTTATCGTTGTCCCAACCATCCGTGCGGCACTCCTGAAGCTGCGTGTTCATACACCGGCACCTCCAGTGTCCGATAACTACGCACGATGCCCGAATCCGCGCTTTCCTATCAGACAAGAGGTCTTCGTGGGCTGTGGCCAACTTCAGGCGCAGTTGTTCTCGCTCGGATTCTGTGCATGACCGTTTCATGCGGTCGGAAAAGTGATCGACGAAGTCCTGGTACATGTCCGCGATCTCTCCCTTGAGCTGAGCAGGGGATTGGTACCAGTTCGATTAGACGTATTTGTTAAGGCTTGCAAGCTTCTGGCTAAGAATCTGCTGGCTGATGGAGATGCAGGGCTCGATTCGCTGTGGCTCCTGGACCGGCGCAGCACTGTGTGGACGTTGTGGGTGGATCGCGGGCAGCTCTTGCGCGACGACGTTCGCCGCATACGTCGATGCTCTAGAAGAGGATGCGCGAGGTCTATCCCCCGATGCCAGATACATCGCGAGTTGCGCATGACCACGTCCTACACTTACTTTGTCGCTGTTGTGCTCTGTTGGAGTTACGCACTGTCTTTTGTGCACTCCTCTTCCTCCGTGAGGCGCGCAACCCGCTCGGAACTCGCGCATTGTTTTCCTATTTTCGTCCACGGTGAACGGGAGCTAGTCTAGCACGCGTATACGCCAATGGAAAAAAGAATATTGTTGTTTGCCTCATCAAAAAGAATCCTGATCGAATTCTGTGTTGTCGCCTTCTGCGTTAGCTCTCGCACGTGGCGCAGATGAAGCAGCACGTGGCACTTCGGCTCAAGAAATTCATTGAATGATTACTGCATGTCTTTTAAGAACCTTGGTATAAAGAGTGTGGAAATTAGAAGGCAGTCGTTGATAGCCAAAAAATGTATGACATTTTTACATGATTATTGGGTCCGAACAAGTTATCTGCACTTGTATCGATTATGACACTTTCTTTACTTGACCAGCACACAGACGAAAACGAAGTCCGTAGAATATCCCTGTGTTCAAAACACTCATCCCTTTTCTGTTCATGACGAAAAATTCACCGGTGTTGCGCTCCCACGTGCTTTTCCTTTTTGTTAACTGCGTTCAGGTGAATAGCCACCCGATTCTTGGCCGATCCCCCAGTGTGGGTATGTGCCATCTTTTGATAGGCTAACAACAAAAACAACAACGTTCCGAGCTTTTCGCACGAAGATCTGGCCTGGCGGCTTCCCCACTGTGCCCTTTTTGTTCCGAACCTTAGACAATATATCACCTCCTGCTGTTCTGCCGCCGCTTCTCTCATTTGAGGAAGCGTCTTTTGCAAATTCCATTTCATCAACTGGGCTTGCCTGTGTCCTCCGCAGTTTTTCTTTCCATTGGCGCTTCTTTGCTTGGACGAAGCGACAGGAGTGTGCGCTCTGCTGTGCAAAATTTTCTTCAAGAAACGAAGCGCCTCCCATTCTAATTTCTTCTTCCCGCTCTCAGACAGTACGACATTGAAACATTACAGGCATTGTATACTATTATGCACATTAAGCCATTGTCCCGTCTTCGATCTCCTAGTGAACAGGACCCCTGTCCTTCCGTCTTCCAATCTATCAGGCTACATCCTATTACCACTCCTTTTCCTGTCAAAACTTTCCTGTATCCAGCAATTAACCGCCTGTGTCTTGGCCACTCCGTCGTAGTGGGTATGTTCCAGCAACGTCTGAGGCCTTCCTTCCTTCCTTGATCGCCCGTGAGTGGAGGGTGGGGGGGTGTTAACATTGATTTCATCAAAATTATTTCACCGCTCGAATGAGCCACAAAAAATTGCGCCTGGATTGCTAGATACTTGCAGTTGATATGGTTGTACCTAAGTGGGGCGCTCTAACAGCTGCGAATATTTACTCCCCTGCTGGCGTCCGTAGGACGGATTGCTCGGTTGCTTCATTGCGCAGTAACTCCAACGTGGTTTTTTCGGGAGACTCCAATTGACATCATGCTATATGGTTCCCGCACAGATGTCAGTGCGCAGGTACTTTGGTCTTCGATGCCCGAAAATGATGTGCGTTGTTACAACAGCCGTGCTATAACTTTTATGCGGGCTCACTCGCGTTCAGCGATTGATTTGACTTTCGCTGTTAATGGGGTTGGCATATCTTCGGGGTCGCCAGTTGACAGTGGTACGTAGAGTGATCACTGCCCGATAACTTTCATTGTAGTGTGCAGTCCCCTTAGGTTGACTGGTTGCACTGAAAAATTCGTAAACATTGTAAAATTTAAGAAATTTCTACCTCAGGCGCTTTCCTCTCCTGATCCCTCGGTTATCTCGGATCACCCCACCATGTTGATGTTGATGTTTTTTTTTTTGGGGGGGGGGGGGGCGCCTTCTGCGATGCAGATAGTTGCATGTGATAAGGCCTCGCGAGCGCCGGTATCATATCACGACATGTGATCGGTTGTAGTACGTACAGTTGTGGCCATGCGAGCTTCAGAAAGGATGCGCGGGGAATATGTTTTACATTCGCTTGTTCAGCTTTTCTGTGACTATCAGTATGCCTTCTACTTCGTGCCGGCCACCTCTGTGTGTTCCAAGGCGCAGATTTCACTTGGCCATTTAAATCGGATTTCCTGTTAACATTTCACCGATGGTGGTTAATTATCTTTTTTTTTCTCCCCTGTACCTGTCCAGATTGTGTGGAGCTATGAGGGCTACTTGAATAGTGCCCCTTCAGAGAGAATCGAGCACACATGACGGGTCGGCATACTTAATTTTGATTTAAAAGATTCCCATGTTGCTGCTCGTAGGCCCGTGAAAAATGTCCGATGGAAAACCTTTGGAGAGGTCGCGCGTCCCAGGCCCCATTTGGTGACGACTGCTTCAGAACGAGAGGAAACCAAATCTCAGGCGTGCCGCCGAAGCTTCCCAGCTCTGTTCAAAGAGCAACCAGCTGCCCAACGTGCTGCTGCTCAATAGGACGTAAGTGGGGCTAGAATCGAAGGCCAGGAAGCCCCGTGATAACAGAGCGTGTGTTTGGTGCGGTCGGTGCTCGCGAGATGCAAGGAGCGGGGTTCGGTCGCGGCGGTCGGGAGCAATGCATTTATTGTTGTCGCTCCTTGGGATAGTGTAAAGGTAGAAATGTTTGATCGTAGCCCACACGATGTAACATGTACCTTAACAGTGGGCGGAACAGTGGGCCCTTCTTAGGATCTTTCCTGGTTTTCTTCCCCTCAATTCGTGTCGTCCTAGACTGGTCGGACTTCCAATGCCTGAGCTACCTTTTTTTTCTGTCAGATAGCGTGCAGCTTCCAATAGCCTTTCAAATTCAGCCAAGAAACATTCATTTGCTGAGTGCGCTATACAAAATTCCTAAAGAATTCAAAGGTGACTGGGCGACCACTGTTGTGACGCTACTCGAGGCAAGCAGAGCCTTGAGAAACTATGGTCTGTACCTAAAAAGAACGCAAACCTACTTGAACCTTAAGCATATATATTGAACCTGCAATTCTCAGCGTTATATAATTTATACTCCATTAAAATCTTACATTCCGACTACATCAGTCAAGTGCATTCATTTTGCAGCAGATGTAGCACTCATCGAAGGTTTCGAGCATTTTAAAATGTTAGCTTTCTTCTTTTCCTGCTCATGACTTGTGCTCCTTTCAGTTTTTAGCCCCGCACGAGCACCCTCGTTAAATTCTTGTTGTTTGTTTGGTTTTTATTTTATTTTCCTCCCAGTTCTGCTACGGAGATATACAATTATGCAATCTGTGAATTTATTACAGTGAGCCAAATATCCTGCTACAATGCGTGGCTGCATTCCCACTTCATCTCTTCTGTATACTCTACTTGTTCCACTCTCCTAATTAATGCCCGCTGGGCCATGAGGATATTTGAAATAAATAAATAAATTAAATAAACGTCAAACCAAGACCACAGGCACCGTCTCTAAGTAGCTAGAAAACGTCTGTCGCATTCCCTGAAGTTTCAGCTCAATAAAAGAAGCTAAGTAACCGCCCACATACTTAAAAAAGCGAATGTAGATAAGGTGAAAAAAAAAGCGTTTCTAGAACACCGGCGGAACACCTGGTGCTTTTGGCGCAGAAATGATTTCCCACTGATTGCGTTCTAGACTGGTCACGTATCATCCTTCATCGCCTACAGCATTTTCCTCTTCTTGCAAGCTCTCATGGGTTTTTCGTAAAACTGATCCTCCTTGCTATATGCGACCACCTATGCAGGACGCTGTTGTAAAAACATGGCAGCTCTTTAGGATTTCCCAGGTGAAAGCTTTGACCTCATTTCTCACCAAGGCTAGCGTTATTCTTACCATGCAGCGCAGTCGGGCGGCAAATATGCATCCGCGAGAAATTCGGTGTGCAGGATCCGTTTCTACAATGAAATGCCGCTTAGGAGACGCGGTACGCAGGAGGCGATGGGAGGGCAAGAAAACTTTATTGGCCATTGCTGGTCCTTTCGACAAAACTATGTCCAGCACGGATGTTAAGTTCACCCTGCTCTGTTGGCTCTGGCCGGCACATAGCGACAGTCGTGAGGCGTCACGCTTGAGGTTATGCCGGAATAAACTCTCTTTCCAGTCCCAGATCCATGGCGAACTCCTCCCACACAGCACGAGCACATTCCATGGTTCGTTTTTCGAAGTTCTCCACATTTTGGAAAACCTCACTCTCCAGAAGGGCAACCAGCGCCTTGAATTGGTCGTCGTCCCGGCGATCCGTGCTGCACTGCTGAAGCTGCGTGTTCATATGGTGGCACCCCCAGCGTCCAAAATCTACGCACGCTGACCCAATCCGCGCTTTCATTTCTGTGAAGAGGTCTTCACGGGCTGTGGCCATCTCCCGAAGCAGTTGCTCTCGCTCGCATTCTGTGCATGTCGCTTCCATGCGGTATGAGAAGTGATCGATGAAGTCCTGGTACATGTCTTTAATTTCTCTCTTGAGCTGAGCAAGGGCCCGGTACCAGTGCCACTGGACATATTTGGTGAGGCGTGCAAGCTTCCGCCTAAGAATCTTGTGGCTGATGGAGATGAAGGGCTCGATTCGCTGTGGCTCCGGGACCGGCACAGCACTACGTGAACGTTGTGGTTGGATCGGCGGCAAAGCTCGCTCGACGACGTTCGCCGCAGACATCGATGCTCTAGAAGAGGCTGCGTGAGGTCCATCCCCCGGTGCCAGATACATCGGTAGGTGCGCTTGACCGCGTCCTGCACTTACTTGGTCGTTGTTCTGCTCTGTTGTAGTTACGTACTGTCTTGTGTGCACTCCTCTTCCTCCGTGAGGCGCGCAGCCCGCTCGAAGGTCCTCCCTTGTTTGCCTACTCTCTTCCATGGTGAAATATAAGCCGGGTACTGCTGCCTTCCTGCTGTAGACTACGGGAGCTAGTCGAGCACGCACGCGACAACACGAAAAAGAATCCTGATCCAATTCTTCGTCGTTGTCTTCTGCTTTATCTCTCACACGTGGCGCAGATTCAGTAGCACGTGTCATTTTGGCTCAAGAAATTCATTAAATGATTACTGCACGTTTTTAAGAACGACAGTATAAAAGCGCTGAAAAACTTATACATTAGAAGACTGTCTTTGTTAGAAGAAAAAATGTATGGCATTTTACATAATTATGGGGTCCGAACAAGTTATCGACACTTACATCGATGACACTTTTTCTTTTTACTTGAGCAATACGCAGAAGAAAACGAAGTCGGTAAAATAAATGACGCCTGTTTACTAAGGTAAAGAAGAAGAAGAATGACGCCTGCAATACATCTTTTGAATCGTTCCCTTAAAGGGACATTGAGGAGAAATTCAAGTTGGCTTGTATCGTTAGAATACCAGCTCCTGATTACAAGAAAGCCACTCTTACTGAAAACGAAGCTCTTGTAAGGTAGAAAATAGCAAGAACCAAAATACAGGTATTGCCACCGCAGGAAAATCTCGCAAGTACAATCGTGATGACGTCATAAGACAAGAGGCGCCAACTTGGAGAAATTTCCTTCCTCCATGAAAGCACGAATCTCTGAGGCTGACAAAGGAAAGTTGCGTGGTTCAGTATTGAAGTAAGTTTTGTTTTGAAACCGATAGTGCACTTTTATAACACAAAGAAGACAGACAAAGGACAACCCGAATGTTGGAAGGAAAGAAAACTGATGCTTGGTGGCGCCACAGGCGGCCAGGAGAGTTTCGGTTTTTTATGGCGCTTCGCGTCTATGAGCTTTGTGTGCGCCGTGGTTTTGTTTTTGACGCGCGTCGATTTACAAGCGCCGAAAAGCAGAGGAACTGCAAGTGCCGCTTCAAGTGCTAGTTAACCTTTGAAGGAGTCTGCTAAGGCTGGTCAGATCATCGCCACGGTCGACGAAAAACTATGATGGCACGATGGTCGGTGATAGTACAAGACAGTTAGCTGTATAAAGAGCACTTGTGTCTTCGTACGCTTGCCCGGCGAAACGTTCCCGGCTGTGCCAGTGAACTTCGAACTGCTTAACGGAAATCGTTTCTAAGGGACGGGAGGCAAGATACAAGGCAGTTAAGAAAAAAATGCTGATGGCCTAGCTCTGTTACGTCAGGATATACGTAGCGAAAGCGCGGAGATTCTGCATCGGAAGAGTGCATTCACTAGAGGCGGCCTTATTCTTTGGTAAAAATTCGGCCGTCGTGGCGAAGTGGTAGCGTCTCCGCCTCAAATGCCAAGGGCCCTGGCTCGATTCTCGGCACAGGTTTCCTTTTTTTTATTCAGTGAGTGTGCGGGGGGTTTCAGTGGCAAAAATGCCGCCACCAAATACGTTGGTTAGCGGCTAAGCGCACGCTCTGTTATGGCGCGTTTGTACTCGGGCGTAACGCGCGCGCGCGCTGCACAGCAACGTCACGTCGGCCAAAGCGAGGCCCTCTATACTCTTACGGCGCTTGATCGCCGACGCGTTCTGCGCTTCGGCGCACTCTGACAGCACTGGCTGAGACTTAAGTGCGGTTCACATGCAAGCGAACTGGCGAACAGCGGCGCGGCGCTGCGAAGCGGTTCGCGAACTTTCTTTTCACATGCATCGCCGCTGCGCGTTTCCCACCGCTGCGAAAACCAATGTTGCTGGCAAAAGATATGCGCTTCCAAGCGGTTTTGGTGGCCTGCAAACACGAAAAAGCGTATGATATCAGAATTATTTTGTCATTCTTTTCACAGTTTATTTAAATAAATATAATTCTTGCGCTTTAAGCATTAAACAGCACTTCATACAATTTATTTTTTACACAAAAGTTCGTACGTGCGGCGTACAAACTCGCGTGGCAACGCCGGGCCGACATTGGTTGAGATGCGGTGCTATCGCGTCCCCAAATCGAAAATTTCCAATTTGCCCGAACCTCACCGCTCCAGCCGCTGGAGCTACCTCCGCCGCTTGAGATAGGGTGTATTCGCCGCGGCGGCGGAATTCGCGAGCGGTTCGCTTGCATGTGAAACAGGCTTTACAGCATGTCTCTATTTCGCGCCGAGTGCGCCAGCCGCCGCCGGCCTGGCCACACCGGTTCGGCTGCAAGGCGAAGTGCGCGTTGTGACGTCATGTGCCTCCTCGGAGCACTGCCACGGCGAAATCGCAAGTTCGCGGCCAGCAAAGCTTTCGCGTTAAAAGAGATCTGGAACCTGTAGAGACCGTGGCCCCGCTCTCCCCCAACTCGTTTGTTTGCGGCTCCATTCAATAGCTTCGGCAGTTTGGCGGAGCTGTTCTCTTCGAGCTATCGGCTAATTTAATCCATTCACAGTACACAGCTGAAGGTACATGCAAGTGGGCGAGAGAACCCGATCCAGTGAACTGCGTACCTCCGGAAACGCCTGGAACCCGTTGAAACCTCGTGCATCGGTTTTACTTTCAAGCGGCCAACTTTAATCGCGAGCGCCCTTGAGCACCCATCAGTTTTTGTGGCAGAAAAATATAAATATATAACCTGGCCCTTGCAACCGTGAGAAACCTCCTCGACGCCGCCTGCTGCACCGTGCAACAGCGCCTTTCAAGGAATCACAATCCATTGCCCCAAAGCCTTGGCCAGCCTCCTCCGAGGCGCGCGATGTGCCGACCTTGTCCTCGCCCCTCGCGACTCCCCGCACTGGGGTTTAGATATTTAGTTAGCAACGGCTGCTCACTGAGGAAGGGGGAAACGACCCGCCGGCGCCTAACCTAACCGTGCTCCCTCAAAAGCATCGCACGCTCTGTGGGGCTGAGGTCGCTGATATGCAGTCCGGAGTTTTTGCGAGAACATCGTTGGCGGGTTCGGGAACGGGATCCATCGTAACGCTGCAAAGACGCCGGTGCAATCGTAAACGAAGCGACGGTAGCGACCCCGGCAGATATAGATGCCTTCAACGTCGGCTTCTGCTAGACCGCACCGCTAGCCGCCATAAATCACGCAATCTGCGTTTACGTCACGGTTCACGTCGCTCCATCCTGTGACGTCATTAGAGCACGCCGTGACGTCATAAGAGTGTGCCGAGTTTGAATCGGAGGGCGGGGAATCTTCTTCAACTTCGAATCTAAATTTCTTTGAAATACATGCATATTTCGCTCCCGCACAAGCGGGGCAACAAAGCCATGAAATGCCGCACTATCAGATTTTATTAAGAAAAAAGAATTGATTGAGTTCTCCTCACTGTCCTTTTAAGTTTTTCTTGGGAGCTTTAAGTTTAAGACGCCGAGCTGTGCGGACGTGTTTCACGTGGGCTCCCGCTTCACAGCCAATTTTTGGCGGTGTTACTGCATCCTCGGACCTGCCGTTGTTGGGAAAGTCTTCGGTGTGCTGCTCCGCACCCGCGGACACCAATTTAGGCAACTCGACGCTCTCTTAATTCTTCGTTCTGTGGCCAGTGCCCCTTTTGGGTAGGTGCGAATCACCAAGGGCACAACAACGACGAATTATTCGGCACATGTTTAGCAGGCGGCGTCTCTTTCGACGATCCTGGCATGTCCAAGGAGGTGGTAGGTCCTGACCCTTCCCTCTTATCATTGCGATGCTTCCGAGCATGTGCTGCTTTCATGTGGCGACCATGCTCGTTTGGACTGAGAATCGTTCCGCCTCAAGTACGGCTTGAATCTGCCGTTGTCAAAGTTCTCAAGCTGGCGAGCACGCACAACATCGGCTACTGACTGTGGCTATGCCCAATGGTCTCGTTCCTATATGCATCCACCAGGGTGTGGTTGTAAAAACGTGGCAGGTCTTTACGGCTGTCCAGGTCAAAGCTTTCACCTCAATTCTCATCAAGGCTAGCGTTATTCTTACCAAGCAGCGCAGTTGGGCGGCAAATGTGCATCCGCGAGAAATTCGGTGTGCAGGCTCCGTTTCTACAATAAAATGTCGCTTAGGAGACGCGCTACGCAGGAGGCGATGGGAGGGCAAGAAAAGTTTATTGGGCATTGGTGGTCCTTTCAAAAAAACTATGTCCAGCATGGATGTTAAGTTCACACTGCTCTGTTGGCTCTGGCCGGCACATAACGACAGTCTTGAGGCGTCACGCTTGAGATTATGCCGGAATGAACCCTCTTTCCAGTCCCAGAGCCATTACGAACTCCTCCCACACAGCGCGAGCACATTCCATGGTTCGTTTTTCAATGTTCTCATTTTGGAAAACCTCATTCTCCAGAAGGGCAACCAGCGCCTTGAATTTATCGTCGTCCCGACGATCCGTGCGGCACTCCTGAAGCTGCGTGTTCATACACCGGCACCTCCAGTGTCCGATAACTACGCACGATGCCCGAATCCGCGCTTTCCTATCAAAGAGGTCTTCGTGGCTGTGGCCATCTTCAGGCGCAGTTCTCGCTCGGATTCTGTGCATGAACCTTTCATGCGGTCGGAAAAGTGATCGACGAAGTCCTGGTACATGTCCGCGATCTCTTCCTTGAGCTGAGCAGGGGCTTGGTACCAGTGCGACTTGACGTATTTGTTGAGGCTTGCAAGCTTCTGGCTAAGAATCTGCTGGCTGATGGAGATGCAGGGCTCGATTGCTGTGGCTCCTGGACCGGCACAGCACTGCGTGGACGTTGTGGGTGGATCTGGGGCAGCTCTTGCGAGACGACGTTCGCCGCATACGTCGATGCTCTAGAAGAGGATGCGCGAGGTCTATCCCCCGATGCCAGATACATCGCGAGTTGCGCTTGACCACGTCCTGCACTTACTTTGTCGCTGTTGTATTCTGTTGGAGTTACGCACTGTCTTTTGTGCACTCCTCTTCCTCCGTGAGGAGCGCAACCCGCTCGGAACTCGCGCATTTTTTTCCTATTTTCGTCCACGATGGACGGGAGCTAGTCTAGTATGCTTATACACCAATGGAAAAAAGAATATTGTTGTTTGCCTCATCAAAAAGAATCCTGATCGAATTCTGTGTTGTCGCCTCCCAGTTGAATAAAACCAGCCCGTTTCTGGTGTTTACACCAGACCGGATTTTCAGACACGGGTTCTGGTGTGACCCGGTGTAGTGTTTTCTGGTGTGACCGTGTCTGGTGTTCCGACCAGACCAGTTTTTCAGACACGGGTCTTGATGTGGTGTAGTGTGGTGTGTTTTAGTGTGTTCCGGTCTGGTGTTCTGTGCTGTGACCCGGTCATCTGATACCGGTTCTGGTGTGGTTTCGTTTGGTGTTTCCTGGTGTGGTCGGTGTACCATTTGATTTGGTGTGGTTGGTGTACTGTACAATGTCTTTATAGAGATGCTGTGAGTTTGGACGTACTATCGTGAGCAAAAACCAAAGAGATCCCTGAGCGCATGCCAAATGGTTTAAAACTGCAAGCACTCCTGATGTCGAGACAGGCGCACTAACATCCACCGATCTCGCTGTGCTGGTCTTGACGGCACGAGCATTTTATAAGTGGCACCTGCACACAGGCATAGTTTGGCACACACTCGCAGCGTCATAATTTTTTACGATTGTACGCTGGAGCATGCACATAACCACATCAATTGTGTTCTTGCCGAAGATGAAGAACAAGCATGTATAGAAAGAAAAAATGCTCACATTTGCTCAAAAGCATCCTTAGCTTTATTGGTAGACAAAATTGGCGGTACAGTCAAGCTGAGGCCCCTTGCATCGTAGCATGCATCTTTTCTGAGAAAGTCGAAAATCTTGCATTTCCCTGACAGCAGCTTGACTCCAGCTGTGTAGCCCAATACCTGAAGAACAACAGAACAAAATCACAAATTTGTGTGAAGTACACTATACTAATCACAGCACAAAGGCAACTAGCAAATGTTGCCATTAAATTTAGCTCAGTGGTGCAAACATGTACTACACATTCAATACGACTCGTAAACCAAGTGAGTCTTCTGCTTTATAGTAAATCAATGCTACTCACATGAAGCACCCCACTTGCATTAAGTTGCTTGAAATCAGTTGCTGGATGAGCTAATATTTCATAGTTTCATTCGCACAGTGTGACAATGCATACACGGAAAGACGCCAAAAAACGCTTTGTGGTGCGTCCCCCTTGCCCTTGTTCGTCATCATGCTGTGTGAATGAAAGTGTGAATTATTGCGTTGTGTTTTTTTGCATTCATAGCCAATTGCGCATATTTACACCACAGCTGGGTACGCCCGCTTCATAATCTGAATTCGTACCAAATATTTAGCATTGCATCTGATATTGAGCATGCCAGTCCTTCTAATACAAAATCAAGCTTTCTTAGACAATGAACAGCACTCTAGCATCTCGGTTAATTTCATTCATTACCAGACTCAGCGATTCTAATACTTCGTAACCTAGAGAAATAAATTACCATGGAAATTCTACTGCTGCAGAAAACAAAAAATTAAGAGGGATTAAGTCATTAGAGAAATGATTAGAAGATGCCCATAAAGATGGGCACAAAAATGAGATAAGCTGCAGTTCCAGTAAAAACAAAAGATTTGATGAGAGTGCAATTCAGGGTGACAAAATCCATGTATTGAGACTTTTTATGCCCACAGGGTGCAGAACAGTAAAGCAATGGCTGGCTGCATCTATTTAGAAGACCATTCCTCTTCATTTCTTCCTATTTTGGCAGAAAAGCATAAAAAGCAGACTGTTGAAATTTATTTTAAGCTCAATGCCACATACAAAACGACAAGGCTGGAATGTTAACGATTCGAAAGGAAACTTTTCTCCCACTCAATTTCAATGAAAATTAAACAAGATGCTCTGAACCCTGGCACTTGTAAAACCGCAACAGATGTGCAAAAAAAGCTGCCAGATTATTTTCTTGCTGAATGTGTTGAAACCAAAGCTGCCTGAGCACACATCAGTTTTGTTTAGGTTTTATCTTGCTATACACATCCTGAGCATCTGGTGCAGTTCACTGCATGGTACCTGCAGACATTTGCACACATACAAAACCCACAGTAGATTCTGGGTACTGTGCAATATCCACTATGGTGCCTAGCACTCCCTGTCTTCCAGTGAGATGCATTTCTTTTGGTGCATCCACGCGCTAGGGTTCCAGTTACAAAAAATGTCCTAGTTGATTCCGAGTTAAGTGAATAACATAATTGCGCTTTTAGACTGATGTGGGAGAACACAGGGATGACACAAACACTGGTGTGCAAACTATCAACTGAGGTTTATTGTGGCGTGCGCTCATATATAAGCTTAACATGTCAAAACATAAAAAACGCATTTCAACCAGCAAATTTGCTACAGTATCGTCAAGCATCAGAAAGTCTTTGTCACAGCAGATAGGTTTATGTTTGGTATCTCTTGTCCAAGAACTGCTTTTCCTATTTGGTAAGCAAAACTGAAGGGTCACTAACACACGTCCCTTCTTTTCCTGATTCCAAGCATTAGGCTTCCCACAGCTCCCTTATCTATATATATAAGACAGTTGTCTTATCTTTGGATTTGAGAACTGTAGTCTGTTGCGAGTGGGGTTCGCAGCTATCGCATCTGGCGCAATGTGCCGCCAGGCTTCCAGGTTACTTAATCTGCGAGAAGTTGCGGTTATGCTCTCTGAGTCTCTCATTTAAACATCTGCCCGTCTGGCCCACATATGCTCGGCCGCAAGATAGCAGTATCCTGTAAACCACTCCTTCACAGCACTCAACGAACCTGTTTGTGTGCCTGACGTCACAAGACTTCTCTTCTCCAGGACTGGTTTCTTCATTTACCTTCGCACACATTCCTTTCAGTATTCTTGGTGCGGAAAAAACTACTTGCACTTCATGCCTTCCAGCAACTTTTTTCAAATTGTGAGAAAGTGCATGAATGTACGGTAGGAAAAAATTTGCCGAAAGGCATGAAGTGCAAGTAGTTTTTTCCGCATCAAGAAAACTGAAAGGAATGTGTGCGAAGGTAAATGAAGAAACCAGTCCTGGAGAAGAGAAGTCTTGTGGCGTCAGGCACACAAACAGGTTCGTCGAGTGCTGTGAAGGAGTGGTTTACAAGATACCGCTATCTTGCGGCCGAGCATATGTGGGCCAGACGGGCAGATGTTTAAATGAAAGACTCAGAGAGCATAACCGCAACTGCCGGCAGATTAAGTCACCTGGAAGTCTGGCGGCACATTGCGCCAGATGCGACAGCTGCAAACCCCACTTCCAACAAACTACAGTTCTGCTGAAATCCAGAGATAAGACAACCAGGGAGCTGTGGGAAGCCTAATGCTTGGAATCAGGAAAAGAAGGGACGTGTGTTAGTGACCCTTCAGTTTTGCTTACCAAACACGAAAAGCAGTTCTTGGACAAGAGATACCAAACATAAACCGATCTGCTGGGACAAACTCTTTCTGATGCTTGACGATATGATAGCAAAGTTGCTGGTTCAAATGTGTTTTTCATGTTTTGACATGCTAAGCTTATATATGTGCGCACACCACACTAAACCTCAGTTGATAGTTTGCGCACAAGTGTTTGTGCCGTCCCTGTGTTCTCCCACGTCAGTCTAAAAGTGCAATTATGTTTGACAATGTTAGCTACCAACTAGCCCAATTTGAAACCCTCTAAAGAATAAGCTTAACCAGTTGTTTGGTTCTAAGAAGGCATATCACTTGCAAGAGCCGCTTCTCACAGCAAGGCAGATAGCTTGCAAGAGCTGCTTCTCACAGCAAGGCAGATAGCAATAACGGCTGCAGGACACTGTAGTGCAGCAAGGCTGAATGGTGGGCCAGTTGGTAAGTCATGTCAAAGAATAATTTTTACCAGCCGAAAAAAGACAGACAAGAGGAGAACCTGTACACAGGAACCAGTGTAGGTCTCCTCTTGTCCCTCTTCTTTTTCGGCTGGTAAAAATTGTTCTTCGACTTTAGTGGAGGGCTCCAAAATAACTTAGAACAAGTGGGGTTCTTTAAGCTTTGCTGACATTGTATGGCAGACTGGCGCCTTTTCCAAAGTAGCAATGTTTACTGCCACACA
This sequence comes from Amblyomma americanum, assembly GCF_052857255.1. Taxonomy (NCBI): domain Eukaryota; kingdom Metazoa; phylum Arthropoda; class Arachnida; order Ixodida; family Ixodidae; genus Amblyomma; species Amblyomma americanum. The sequence continues at coordinate 133,788,157 of NC_135497.1, read as the reverse complement.
AATACATGTAAGGCCGGCTTTTGCTAATACGGATTCCAATGTTGGGCCAATTGCCTGTACTGCTTTGAATGTGTTTGAACGCATGGTTTGAAGACCATAATTGCGAACTATCTTCCATCAACTATGCCACACTCGATGTGACCGCTTACTGATACTTTAATATCTTGTTTCTTTAAACCTTATTGCTGACCCTTGCATTACTGTCTGTTAATTTGTATCTTGCTTATAAATCCACTCCTGTAACAGTCCCAGTGGGACTAACAGTATGATAAATAAAACAAAAATAGCACAAAATTCGCATGGTCCCTCCCACGAACATGTATGAAACAAAGTATTGCATCTGCTTCGAGCCATCTCTACAAGGCCTCACTGGGCCATCCCTCCTAAGTGTGAAAAAGTGGTTAAGATATTCATAATCAATGCCACAAACTATTTTTACAAAGCATGCAGCAAAACTAGCAAAAGATAGCTCAAGCACACCTATGCAGTGAGTCAAAAGTAGCCAAAAACCTTTTACATGTAAGCTGAAGTAGCCCAAGTTAGAATATGATTTGCAAAACTATATGCATAATAGCTCGACAAGAGAGCAGAGAAGGGAAAAAAGGGGTCATTACGGGATACATGACGGACGCCAACAGTCACTTCCATCATGGCATCTGTCAGCTAGACAATAGGTCGGCTAGCATTCAATTCAAGCTTATTTTGTGCAAAATTTTCAGTGATGGCTACAAGTTATAATATGGAAACTTTCGTCATTAAGCAGAGACAACCAGAGGATTCATGGATGATGGCAAATGTGACAGCACCCACGAAAGCCTACACTGAATCAGCATCACTCAAGCCTCAGCAGTTAAAATCCAAGCTTCAGGGCAATTGACTCCCAAGTACCACCAATCTTCTGTCTCCGTTGCATGATACTAAAGTATTCGTTAAAAGTTGTTCATTATGGGCAATTTCACTGCTCATGCACTGCCACACTGCAGATATAGCCTAGGCCTTTAAGCTTTTATCCTCACATCAGCTAACTGCACCCATCAATTAACCTCCTGTAAATGAACTTTCACATGAAGACAATATCTACAATTATTTGGTCACGTCTTATATGTTTGTCATTATCCTTTGTTTGGTGCTTTTATATTATAAACCACTAACAAACCTGAGTCGTAATTCTCACATACACTGATGGAGTGAGTATATGCCTCTGAGATAAAGCCAGCTAAAGCTGGCAATTACCTCTCAGTGCATCGATTTTTCACTTCAGTCAATGCCTTGCGGAGAGAATTGCGAAACATCACTCCAGCGCAGAAAAACACACGAACAAAGAGAATAGACACCATGGTCACCGGACACATTTTTGTGCACTGGAATGATGTCTCATAATTCTGCCCAGAACCAATTATCCCAGCCCTCTATGCTTAGCCTTGTGGAGAACCTTTTCCTTGCCTTCCACTGTCACCTCCTGAGCACTTGCTACTGGAACTGCATTGTGCAACTGCTTCTGTTGACCAGATGGTAGTGGCAGCCCTCTTGTGAAATACTGCATCCTTTGGGATTCCCTTCTTGGTGCCGTAAACTGCCTTCTCTACCTTGAATTCAGATACACCTACAGGAAAAAGAACACACGTATAAAAATTCTGAGCCATATTCACAGCCAGGAATATGATATTAATTGCATTTGTGCACTTCACAATGACAGTATGCTTTAACACCTGTTGAAGCAAGAAAGTAAGAAATCATTTCGTTTATTACCAATGCAAAACATACACCTTGGTGTTGATGGTGCCATGCAATAGCGGTGAGTTCTGATAGCAGTGTACAAAAGGCAACCGCATGCTTTCCCTTTAAGAATTTGCAACTTTATCTGCAGAATTATTGAAAAACAATTAACTTGATCCTTGGAAATCACAGATTAGTAAGTGGAGAAACAAATACTGAAAATAAAATATTAGGAGTACTGCCAGTGTTTATATCAACACGCAGCGACTGCAAGAGCAATTTTCTAATTACAGTTCTTCACCATACCCTTGTCAAGCAAGGCACTTATGCCGGTTGACCTGCAGTAAAGCTAATATGTCCTCAACATGCTGCTTAGCAAGTTTCTTGTAGTCAAAATTGAACGAAATATTACTTAATATTTTTTGCGCTAGAAGTGCACGAGCTATTGATATAGTCCAAGGCAAACAACTTAGTGCCTCAGAACAGTTTTCAATGAGGAGCCCGCACACGCTGTACTCGCCACTGTTTCCTTATACAAAGCAATACAGGAGTGCATGGCCTATGGTGTTCATACTAAGAAATACAAAATATAAATAGAAACAAAACTGAAGTGCAAAGAAAAATGAGAGAAGTTCTGCTATTACACCTTATGTGACACTAGAGAGTACATGTGCATGAAGAAGTAGTAAAATGGTCATTTTGAAATTTTGCACAATCATCAAATTGTCACGACCAAAGTCAGTATGCCTTTTCTTCACACAAAAGGTTTCCAGCGGCTCCAGCACACATTAGATTCTTTTTAGTACAGTGCCAGAAGACAGAAAGTGACAGAAATTGGTCAAGGACCAAAAAATAGTGATAAGTGTGCATTGTGATTTTTCACTTCCATGCTGCATTACTTAACACAACCTCCCATCTGACCAACATGATTTGCTGCAGGAGCAGAAATCCGGCGTCACATTCCATGAAGGCGCAATTAAAGTGTAGTTCAGCGAGTTTGAATAAGCAAAAACATAATTTGAACCCAATAGCTTAAGGAAATTTACAAGTGGTCCGTAACATTATGCCTTGTAAAAAGACGACTTCAGGTGTCAATGCTTATCAAAGTTGCCTTCTGATCTCAGCTTTGGTGTGCTCATAAAGTGAGGGTGGGGTGCTCAGTTACAATGACCAATTGTCATGGCTGGTACCTTGTGCTACCCCACTTCAATGATGAAGGCTGTGACAAACTATCCTCCAAAATCTGACATCTGGCATAAAGGCTCAAAAACTAAAGCAAATAAAGGGCCACTGAGACCTGAAATTATTCCCTACTTACACAGTTATGCACATCATAAAGAAAGCTGACAAACGGCACGAAGTTATACTGGTATTCTGCCCCAGATGCTCGCTCATTTGAGCCACAGTATCCTAACTAAAGCAACAAAAAAGACATGACTGTTGAAGAAGGCATAATAAGGTCCCGTAAACGCTCATCAGCAATGTGAAAAACAAATTCTAACCCCTCATAATAATACAAGTCAGCCAATGAGGCCACCGTGTCAGTCACTAACTAAGAGACCATATACAAAATATACACTGCAAATGCACAAACTCTAACGGAGAGCAAAGCATGCCCTGCATTTGTGAAACAAATTTGTGTCAATGTAAGATTCTTGGCAAGAGTAGGCATCCCCATTCATGGCATCTGCTAAAAACGAAGAGGGCACCTAAATGATACTGTACAATTTAGAATTCCACCTTTCAGTAAACTATATTTTTTCTAGTACCAGAAGGCAAAAATGAAAGGAAAGCTGCCAGCTGTCATGAGGCATGCCACAAAAAAAAAACAACACTGAAGCGAAGGGGATGCACAAACAAAAAAAGAAGGGATGCACTACGTGATGACACAACACAAAATAACACAGAAAAACAGGGCACACACCGATCAATGAAAAGAGAACAACAGAAAGAAGGCAAGCAGTACTAAACACTGATACCTCTGCAAATTGAGAACAGTGAAATGTGCAACACACCTAAAAAATTAGTTTCAAGGACTATAAACACCTAATTTTGGTCACATATTTTTTTTAATGCTGCATTAGACAAGTATCTTCACTGAACTTGCACAGCGTCAACACCAGGCAAGTGAAATGGCAAAAAAAAAACATCAAAACTCACCAAGATAATAACTGAGGTAATGTTTTATGTTGAAGATTCACCTTTTTTTTCATTTAGCACTTTCAGCTTTTTTGTGCGCAGGCTATAATATAACAGATCCTGAAGTAGCTTGCAGTAGGCGGTGCTTATTTTGTACTCAGATCTAGAGGCAGTAAAAATATTGCAACTACAGTGAGAGGCCGCAGAAAAAAAGCTTACAAGGGAAGCTGTAAAGTGCAATTCATGTTTCATCTTTGAGGCACATTCACAGCTGCACTATATAACACTGTTGATTTTTTTTTTTGCCAAGTGAAATAAGACGCCTTTGCTGGAGCAGCCTCAAAAGAGTGCCATGTGACACCGGCATTATTGCGGAAGAATGACATGGTTATCCTGCTATAATTGTCTATGAGGAGTGCCATGTGACCTGGGTCCTAGAGAAAAAAGGATAAAAGCATTGTCCTCATGCTGTAATACCACCTTAAAATGCTGCCCTGTAGCCCATTACTTCATATTGGTGTTTTTTAAAGCCTGGCTGCATTGAAGGGCTCCTCTAGTAGCTCGAGAACAGGTGGGGAGGGAACTAGAGCGGGAGAGCGAGAAAGTGGCTGAGCTGAGGCTATGCCAGTGTGCTCGTTGCCTTTGAGCTGAGCGGCCAGCTCTGTACTCATGGTATGAGGGTGCGGGTTTCCCTTTTTCTTCCACCCTTTGTGTTGTGCTGTAAACTTTGCATTTTTTTACATCTTGGCTTTAATAAAACGTGTTAATGATTCTTGTAAAAATCACCACGAAATTTTAGAAATGACAGAAGAAATGTTCCAACTACCATTAACAAAAAACGAAAATTGGTTGCTTGCTTCGGATTCATACACTCCCTACATTATAGTACGGGGAGTCTCAAGATTCTTCGTTAGTCTTGGTAGGGGTTCTGAGGCTTGCCGAGGCCCCCCTGAATTTAAGCACTGCTTCATACTGAGCATGAAAGTGGCACTACCTGATGGTGACCTATTGAGAATAGACACACATCTTATTTTGAATAGGGGAATGCCAATACATGCTGTCAACGTTCTGCTACAACGCAGAAATTGCAACACACTGATCTCAACACAGAGGTGAAAAAATGGATCTTAGAAAACTCAATACATACTTGTGCTCTGCAATGTACGCTGAAAGGGGCACAGACAGGAGCCGCCCCCAAATCTGGACAGTCGAGACATCCTCTCCAATGAAGCTCTTTTCAGATTTCTTCACTACTGAACACCAGGCACTTCACCTGCATAACATAATTTCCAGCTGTGTATTTTTGCACCCAGAGTGCCTGGCACTTCCTGGTAATTATTTGTATTGCTGGCATTTCACACAACCACAAGAAAATGTTTAAACAGCCAAACTTTAAATACATAACACCACTTGCTCATACTAGTTTATGATGATAAGCTCTGTACTACACAGGTTATTCAAAAACACTTATTTTTAAACGGCTACGAAGCGCTCTTTTTCTAGGGCTACTTCTTCGTCAAAATCTAGCTATGATTTTTATTCACGACCGCCTGCAACTAAAAGAGCTCTACAGCTGCAGGCAACGTTACCAATGTTACAATGGTTATCGAGCAGCCAGCTTCCTTTTGGGGTATCGCTGCGACGCGTCGCTCAATTAGTCGCTTGCGTGCCTTGACGCGTCACCTCCCTCGCACCCTGAGCTTGACAGCTGGTGTAATCGGCTCGTAGAGGTGTGTTCTAATCTTAAGACGCCACACCATAAAGACGCACATACGCGTAGCGAATAACAACGCGAAACAGACCAAGCGGCGCACGTTATCGGCAGTCCGCAACGGGCCGATAGCGGCGTCAAAAAACACGCATGCAGGCAGCGCATGATCACGTCGCACGTCGAATAATAAATAGGAAGTCGGGCAACCACATTAACGAAATCCCGAAACACAGTCACACAGTTCGCTGCGACAGCGCCTTGCTGGGCGGTATCTAATTCGCACATTTACATTTAGGACTCTACGCGTGCCTGGCATTAAGCAAACGCATCTATGACAGACCACGGCGCTCGCGTAGCAACGCATACACTGTGAACACTGACAGACCAGCATGTTGATGATTCGATGTGGAATACACTTTGCTGCCACGGAAACAACCAGCGAAACAAGCGCAATGCCGAAGAGGAACGAACAGGACAGAGCTGACAGAACCTCGTCCCTTCCGTTTCTTCTCGCCTTTGTGCTCGCTCGTTTAGTTCCGCGGTCGCAAATTGCACGCATTCCTGCGCTACACTATGGGTCTCACCTGGAAACAAACACTCGACGCCTTGCAGTAACCCCTTTCTTCTCTTGTTTTTCGGCTGCCACGGTTGAAGTCGAACGTGTTGTCAAGATGAAACGGCTCCATGCTTCTCGGCATGGTCACTTATTCACAAAGTACGCGAACGGCTGCATTGCTGACACGCGGCGCAAGCTACGATAAGCAGGAAACCCAAACGCAAGTTTGAAACAACGATTTTGAAATCAAACACAAACAGCACACGAACAGCAGCACGGACCGTGGCACGACGCGGCGTAAGGCCCAACCGAATATCGCACAGGTGACAGGAATGCAAGGAGAGAGAGAGAGAGAATAAAGAGGAGTGTTCGCTGTTTCCGGCCACGTGACCTAGCAGCAGCGCGCTGGATTTGAACGGCGTTGGGAGGCACGCTAGGCGCTGGCGCGGGGCTATTAGCGCTGCGCGTGTCATGGCAAATAATTACTGCGAACTGTTACAAAATTGTAGTTAGACTAAGGCGCTTCGCGCCTCCGTGTTTTAGAATGACCATAATCAGCCCCTCAAAGGCACTCGATGTTGCATTGGCGCGTCATATTCAATCTTCAGATATTTCCTGACGCCGTGCAATTCACCGTGATATTCGACATATAATTATTTCTATATAATTAAATTATTATTTAATGGTGTGAAGTAATTGCTTGCATATCTATTGTACAATTATGCTGAGCTGCTCATGATACAAACAGAGCCAATAAATTCGCTTCTGTAGGCAGTGTTACATACTCAAGAAACACCATCTCTCTGATGTGCACGGTACCAACACCAGCGCTCTGGTGTGCACACTAGACCACACCGACCCACCCTGGTGTGCACATCAAAACACACTAACACACTAGGATGTGTACACCAGCACACACCAAACCACCCTGGTGTGCTCATCAAAACACACTAACACACTAGGATGTGCACATTAGCGCACACCAAACCAGTCTGGTGTAAACAGTAGAACACAATAAAACTGTCTGGTGTTCACGCCAGAAAACACCAGACCACACCAAAACATCCTGGTGTATTTTTCAACTGGGAAGCTTCTGCGTTAGCTCTCGCACTTGGCGCAGAGGAAGCAGCACGTGGCACTTCGGCTCAAGAAATTCACTGAATGATTACTGCATGTTTTTTAAGAACCTCAGTATAAAGAGAGTGGAAATTAGAAGACAGTCGTTGATAGCCTAAAAAAGTATGACATTTTTACATGATTATTGGGTACGAACAAGTTATCTGCACTTGTATCGATCATGAGACTTTTTTTACTTGACCAGTACACAGACGAAAACGAAGTCCTTAGAATATCCCTGTGTTTCGAGCTGATCGCACGAAGATCTGGCCTGGCGGCTTCCCCACTGTGCCCTTTTTGTGCCGAACCTGAGACAATAGATCATTTCCTGCTGTTCTGCCGCCGCTTCTCTCATTTGAGGAAGCGTCTTTTGCAAATTCCATTTCATCAACTGGTCTTGCCTGTGTCCTCCGCGGTTTTTCTTTCCATTGGCGCTTCTTTGCTTGGACGAAGCGACAGGAGTGTGCGCTCTGCTGTGCAAAATTTTCTTCAAGAAACGAAGCGCCTCCCATTCTAATTTCTTCTTCCCGCTCTCAGACAGTACGACATTGAAACATTACAGGCATTGTATACTATTATGCACATTAAGCCATTGTCCCGTCTTCGATCTCCTAGTTAACAGGACCCCTGTCCTTCCGTCTTCCAATCTATCAGGCTACATCCTATTACCACTCCTTTTCCTGTCAAAACTTTCCTGTATCCAGCAATTAACCGCCTGTGTCTTGGCCACTCCCCCGTAGTGGGTATGTTCCAGCAACGTCTGAGGCCTTCCTTCCTTCCTTGATCGCCCGTGAGTGGAGGGTGGGGGGGGGGGTGTTAACATTGATTTCATCAAAATTATTTCACCGCTCGAATGTGCCACAAAAAATTGCGCCTGGATTGCTAGATCCTTGCAGTTGATATCGTTGTACCTAAGTGGGGCGCTCTAACAGCTGCGAATATTTACTCCCCTGCTGGCGTCCGTAGGACGGATTGCTCGGTTGCTTCATTGCGCAGTAACTCCAACGTGGTTTTTTCGGGAGACTCCAATTGACATCATGCTATATGGGGTTTCCGCACAGATGTCAGTGCGCAGGTACTTTGGTCTTCGATACCCGAAAATGATGTGCGTTGTTACAACAGCCGTGCTATAACTTTTATGCGGGCTCACTCGCTTTCAGCGATTGATTTGACTTTCGCTGTTAATGGGGTTGGGATATCTTCGGGGTCGCCAGTTGACAGTGGTACGTAGAGTGATCACTGCCCGATAACTTTCATTGTAGTGTGCAGTCCCCTTAGGTTGACTGGTTCCACTGAAAAATTCGTAAACATTGTAAAATTTAAGAAATTTCTACCTCAGGCGCTTTCCTCTCCTGATCCCTCGGTTATCTCGGATCACCCCACCATGTTGATGTTGATGTTTTTTTTTTGGGGGGGGGCGCCTTCTGCGATGCAGATAGTTGCATGTGATAAGGCCTCGCGAGCGCCGGTATCATATCACGACATGTGATAGGTTGTAGTACGTACAGTTGTGGCCATGCGAGCTTCAGAAAGGATGCGCGGGGAATATGTTTTACATTCGCTCGTTCAGCTTTCCTGTGACTCTCAGTATGCCTTCTACTTCGTGCCGGCCACCTCTGTGTGTTCCAAGGCGCAGATTTCACTTGGCGATTTAAATCGCATTTCCTGTTAACATTTCACCGATGGTGGTTAATTATCTTTTTTTTTTCTCCCCTGTGCCTGTCTAGATTGTGTGGAGCTATGAGGGCTACTTGAATAGTGCCCCTTCAGAGAGAATCGAGCACACATGACGGGTCGGCATACTTAATTTTGATTTAAAAGATTCCCATGTAGCTGCTCGTAGGCCCGTGAAAAATGTCCTATGGAAAAACTTTGGAGAGTTCGCGGGCCCCGATGCCCCATTTGGTGACGACTGCTCCAAACGAGAGGAGACCAAATCTCAGGCGTGCCGCCGAAGCTTCCCAGCTCTTTTCAAAGAGCAACCAGCTGCCCAACGTGCTGCTGCTCAAAGAGGACGTAAGTGGGACGAGAACCGAAGGCCAGGAAGCCCCGTGATAACAGAGTGTGTGTTTGGTGCGGTCTGTGCTCGCGAGATGCAAGAAGCGGGTTTCGGTCGCGGCGGCCGGGAACCATGCATTTATTGTTGTCGCTCCTTGGGATAGTGTAAAGGTAGAAATGTTTGATCGTAGCCCACACGATGTAACATGTACCTTAACAGTGGCCGGAGCAGTGGGCCCTTCTTAGGATCTTTCCTGGTATTCTTCCCCTCAATTCGTGTCGTCCTAGACGGATCGGACTTCCAATGCCTGAGCTACCTTTTTTTTCTATCAGATAGCGTGCAGCTTCCAATAGCCTTTCAAGTTGAGCCAAGAAACATTCATTTGCTGAGTGCGCTATACAAAATTCTTAAAGAATTCAAAGGTGACTGGGCGACCACTGTTGTGACGCTACTCGAGGCAAGCAGAGCCTTGAGAAACTATGGTCTGTACCTAAAAAGAACGCAAACCTACTGGAACCTTAAGCCTATATATTGAACCTGCAATTCTCAGCGTTATATAATTTATACTCCATTAAAATCTTACATTCCGACTACATCAGTCAAGTGCACTCATTTTGCAGCAGATGTAGCACTCATCGAAGGTTTGGAGCATTTTAAAATGTTAGCTTTCTTCTTTTCTTGCTCATGACTTGTGCTCCTTTCAGTTTTTAGCCCCGCACGAGCACCCTCCTTAAATTCTTGTTGTTTGTTTGGTTTTTATTTTATTTTCCTCCCAGTTCTGCTTCGGAGATATACAATTATGCAATCTGTGAATTTAATACAGTGAGCCAAATATCCTGCTACAATGCGTGGCTGCATTCCCACTTCATCTCTTCTGTATACTCTACTTGTTCCACTCTCCTAATTAATGCCTGCTGGGCCATGAGGATATTTGAAATAAATAAATAAATTAATTAAATAAACGTCAAGCCAAGACCACAGGCACCGTCTCTAAATATACTAGAAAACGTCTGTCGCATTCCCTAAAGTTTCAGCTCAATAAAAGAAGCTAAGTAACCGCCCACATACTTAAAAAAGCGAATGTAGATAAGGTGAAAAAAAAAGCGTTTTTAGAACACCGGCGGAACACCTGGTTCTTTTGGCGCAGAAATGATTTCCCACTGATTGCATTCTAGACTGGTCACGTATCATCCTTCATCGCCTACAGAATTTTCCTCTTCTTGCAAGCTCTCATGGGTTTTTCGTAAAACTGATCCTCCTTGCTATATGCGACCACCTATGCAGGACGCTGTTGTAAAAACATGGCAGCTCTTTAGGATTTCCCAGGTGAAAGCTTTGACCTCATTTCTCACCAAGGCTAGCGTTATTCTTACCATGCAGCGCAGTCGGGCGGCAAATGTGCATCCGCGAGAAATTCGGTGTGCAGGCTCCATTTCTACAATGAAATGCCGCTTAGGAGACGCGGTACGCAGGAGGCGATGGGAGGGCAAGAAAACTTTATTGGTCATTGCTGGTCCTTTCGACAAAACTATGTCCAGCACAGATGTTAAGTTCACACTCCTCTGTTGGCTCTGGCCGGCACATAGCGACAGTCGTGAGGCGTCACGCTTGAGGTTATGCCGGAATAAACTCTCTTTCCAGTCCCAGATGCATGGCGAACTCCTCCCACACAGCACGAGCACATTCCATGGTTCGTTTTTCGAAGTTCTCCACATTTTGGAAAACCTCACTCTCCAGAAGGGCAACCAGCGCCTTGAATTGGTCGTCGTCCCGGCGATCCGTGCTGCACTGCTGAAGCTGCGTGTTCATATGGCGGCACCCCCAGCGTCCAAAATCTATGCACGCTGACCCAATCCGCGCTTTCATTTCTGTGAAGAGGTCTTCACGGGCTGTGGCCATCTCCCGAAGCAGTTGCTCTCGCTCGGATTCTGTGCCTGTCGCTTCCATGCGGTATGAGAAGTGATCGATGAAGTCCTGGTACATGTCTTTAATTTCTCTCTTGAGCTGAGCAAGGGCCCGGTACCAGTGCCACTGGACATATTTGGTAAGGCGTGCAAGCTTCCGCCTAAGAATCTTGTGGCTGATGGAGATGAAGGGCTCGATTCGCTGTGGCTCCGGGACCGGCACAGCACTACGTGAACGTTGTGGTTGAGTCGGGGGCAAATCTCGATCGACGACGTTCGCCGCAGACGTCGATGCTCTAGAAGAGGCTGCGTGAGGTCCATCCCCCGGTGCCAGATACATCGGTAGGTGCGCTTGACCGCGTCCTGCACTTACTTGGTCGTTGTTGGGCTCTGTTGTAGTTACGTACTGTCTTGTGTGCACTCCTCTTCCTCCGTGAGGCGCGCAGCCCGCTCGAAGGTCCTCCCTTGTTTGCCTACTCTCTTCCATGGTGAAATATAAGCCGGGTACTGGGGCCTTCCTGTTGTAGCCTACGGGAGCTAGTCGAGCACGCACGCGACAACACGAAAAAGAATCCTGATCCAATTCTTCGTCGTTGTCTTCTGCTTTATCTCTCACACGTGGCGCAGATCCAGTAGCACGTGTCATTTTGGCTCAAGAAATTCATTAAATGATTACTGCACGTTTTTAAGAACGACAGTATAAAAGCGCTGAAAAACATATACATTAGAAGACTGTCTTTGTTAGAAGAAAAATGTATGACATTTTACATAATTATGGGGTCCGAACAAGTTATCGACACTTACATCGATGACACTTTTTCTTTTTACTTGAGCAATACGCAGAAGAAAACGAAGTCGGTAAAATAAATGACGCCTGTTTACTAAGGTAAAGAAGAAGAAGAATGACGCCTGCAATACATCTTTTGAATCGTTCCCTTAAAGGGACATTGAGGAGAAATTCAAGTGTGCTTGTATCGTTAGAATACCAGCTCCTGATTACAAAAACGCCACTCTTACTGAAAACGAAGCTCTTGTAAGGTAGAAAATAGCAAGAACCAAAATACAGGTATTGCCACCGCAGGAAAATCTCGCAAGTACAATCGTGATGACGTCATAAGACAAGAGGCGCCAACTTGGAGAAATTTCCTTCCTCCATGAAAGCACGAATCTCTGAGGCTGACAAAGGAAAGTTGCGTGGTTCAGTATTGAAGTAAGTTTTGTTTTGAAACCGATAGTGCACTTTTATAACACAAAGAAGACAGACAAAGAACAACCCGAATGTTGGAAGGAAAGAAAACTGTAGCTTGGTGGCGCCACAGGCGGCCAGGAGAGTTTCGGTTTTTTATGGCGCTTCGCGTCTATGAGCTTTGTGTGCGCCGTGGTTTTGTTTTTGACGCGCGTCGATTTACAAGCGCCGAAAAGCAGAGGAACTGCAAGTGCCGCTTCAAGTGCTAGTTAACCTTTGAAGGAGTCTGCTAAGGCTGGTCAGATCATCGCCACGGTCGACGAAAAACTATGATGGCACGATGGTCGGTGATAGTACAAGACAGTTAGCTGTATAAAGAGCACTTGTGTCTTCGTACGCTTGCCCGGCGAAACGTTCCCGGCTGTGCCAGTGAACTTCGAACTGCTTAACGGAAATCGTTTCTAAGGGACGGGAGGCAAGATACAAGGCAGTTAAGAAAAAAATGCTGATGGCCTAGCTCTGTTACGTCAGGATATACGTAGCGAAAGCGCGGAGAATTCTGCATCGGAAGAGTGCATTCACTAGAGGCGCCTTTATTCTTTGGTAAAAATTCGGCCGTCGTGGTGAAGTGGTAGCGTCTCCGCCTCAAACGCCAAGGGCCCTGGCTCGATTCTCGGCACAGGTTTCCTTTTTTTATTCAGTGAGTGTGCAGGGGGTTTCAGTGGCAAAAATGCCGCCACCAAATACGTTGGTTAGCGGCTAAGCGCACGCTCTGTTATGGCGCGTTTGTACTCGGGCGTAACGCGCGCGCGCGCTGCACAGCAACGTCACGTCGGCCAAAGCGAGGCCCTCTATACTCTTACGGCGCTTGATCGCCGACGCGTTCTGCGCTTCGGCGCACTCTGACAGCACTGGCTGAGACTGAAGTGCGGTTCACATGCAAGCGAACTGGCGAACAGCGGCGCGGCGCTGCGAAGCGGTTCGCGAGCTTTCGTTTCACATGCATCGCCGCTGCGCGTTTCCCACCGCTGCGAAAACCAATGTTGCTGGCAAAAGATATGCGCTTCCAAGCGGTTTTGGTGGCCTGCAAACACGAAAAAGCGTAAGATATCAGAATTATTTTGTCATTCTTTTCACAGTTTATTTAATTAAATATAATTCTTGCGCTTTAAGCATTAAACAGCACTTCATACAATTTATTTTTTACACAAAAGTTTGTACGTGCGGCGTACAAACTCGCGTGGCAACGCCGGGCCGTCATTGGTTGAGATGCGGTGCTGCCGCGTCCCCAAATCGAAAATTTCCAATTTGCCCGAACCTCACCGCTCCAGCCGCTGGAGCTACCTCCGCCGCCTGAGATAGGGTGTATTCGCCGCGGCGGCGGAATTCGCGAGCGGTTCGCTTGCATGTGAAACAGGCTTTACAGCATGTCTCTATTTCGCGCCGAGTGCGCCAGCCGCCGCCGGCCTGGCCACACCGGTTCGGCTGCAAGGCGAAGTGCGCGTTGTGACGTCATGTGCCTCCTCGGAGCACTGCCACGGCGAAATCGCAAGATCGCGGCCTGCAAAGCTTTCGCGTTAAAAGAGATCTGGAACCTGTAGAGACCGTGGCCCCGCTCTCCCCCAACTCGTTTGTTTGCGGCTCCATTCAATAGCTTTGGCAGTTGGGCGGAGCTGTTCTCTTCGAGCTATCGGCTAATTTAATCCATTCACAGTACACAGCTGAAGGTACATGCAAGTGGGCGAGAGAACCCGATCCAGTGAACTCCGTACCTCCGGAAACGCCTGGAACTCGTTGAAACCTCGTGCATCGGTTTTACTTTCAAGCGGCCAACTTTAAACGCGAGCGCTCTTGAGCACCCATCAGTTTTTGTGGCAGAAAAATATAAATATATAACCTGGCCCTTGCAACCGTGAGAAACCTCCTCGACGCCGCCTACTGCACCGTGCAACAGCGCCTTTCAAGGAATCACAATCCATTGCCCCAAAGCCTTGGCCAGCCTCCTCCGAGGCGCGCGATATGCCGACCTTGTCCTCGCCCCTCGCGACTCCCCGCACTGGGGTTAAGATATTTAGTTAGCAACGGCTGCTCACTGAGGAAGGGGGAAACGACCCGCCGGCGCCTAACCTAACCGTGCTCCCTCAAAAGCATCGCACGCTCTGTGGGGCTGAGGTCGCTGATATGCAGTCCGGAGTTTTTGCGAGAACTTCGTTGGCGGGTTCGGGAACGGGACCCATCGTAACGCTGCAGAGACGCCGGTGCAAACGTAAACGAAGCGACGGTAGCGACTCTGGCAGCTAGGGATGCCTTCAACGTCGGCTGCTGCTAGACCGCACCGCTAGCCGCCATAAATCACGGAATCTGCGTTTACGTCACGGTTCACGTCACTCCGTCCTGTGACGTCATAAGAGTGTGCCAACTTTGAATCGGAGGGCGGGTAACCTTCTTCAACTTCGAATCTAAATTTCATTGAAATACATGCATATTTCGCTCCCGCACAAGCGGCAACAAAGCCATGAAATGCCGCACTATCAGATTTTGCTAACAAAAAAAAATTGATTGAGTTCTCCTCACTGTCCTTTTAAGTTTTTCTAGGGAACTTTAAGTTTAAGACGCCGAGTTGTGCGGACGTGTTTCACGTGGGCTCCCGCTTCACAGCCAATTTTTGGCGGTGTTACTGCATCCTCGGACCTGCCGTTGTTGGGAAAGTCTTCGGAGTGCTGCCCCGCACCCGCGGACACCAATTTTGGCAACTCGACGTCCTCTTAATTCTTCCTTCTGTGGCCAGTGTTCCTTGTGGGTATGTGCGAATCACCAAGGGCACAACAACGACGAATTATTCGGCACATGTTTAGCAGGCGGCGTCTCTGTCGACGATCCTGGCATGTCCAAGGAGGTGGTAGGTCCTGACCCTTCCCTCTTATCATTGCTATGCTTCCGAGCATGTGCTGCTTTCATGTGGCGACCATGCTCGTTTTGACTGAGAATCGTTCCGCCTCAAGTACGGCTTGAATCTGCCGTTGTCAAAGTTCTCAAGCTGGCGAGCAAGCACAACATCGGCTACTGACTGTGGCTATGCCCAATGGTCTCGTTCCTATATGCATCCACCAGGGTGCGGTTGTAAAAACGTGGCAGGTCTTTACGGCTGTCCAGGTGAAAGCTTTGACCTCATTTCTCATCAAGGCTAGGGTTATTCTTACCAAGCAGCGCAGTTGGGCGGCAAATGTGCATCCGCGAGAAATTCGGTGTGCAGGCTCCGTTTCTACAATAAAATGTCGCTTAGGAGACGCGCTACGCAGGAGGCGATGGGAGGGCAAGAAAACTTTATTGGGCATTGGTGGTCCTTTCGACAAAACTATGTTCAGCACGGATGTTAAGTTCACACTGCTCTGTTGGCTCTGGCCGTCACATAGCGACAGTCTTGAGGCGTCACGCTTGAGGTTATGCCGGAATAAACTCTCTTTCCAGTCCCAGATCCATTATGAACTCCTCCCACACAGCGCGAGCACATTCCATGGTTCGTTTTGCAAAGTTCTCCTCATTTTGGAAACCCTCATTCTCCAGAAGGGCAACCAGCGCCTTGAATTTATCGTCGTCCCGACCATCCGTGCGGCACTCCTGAAGCTGCGTGTTCATACACCGGCACCTCCAGTGTCCGATAACTACGCACGATGCCCGAATCCGCGCTTTCCTATCAGACAAGAGGTCTTTGTGGGCTGTGGCCATCTTCAGGCGCAGTTCTCGCTCGGATTCTGTGCGTGAACCTTTCATGCGGTCGGAAAAGTGATCGACGAAGTCCTGGTACATGTCCGCGATCTCTCCCTTGAGCTGAGCAGGGGCTTGGTACCAGTTCGATTTGACGTATTTGTTAAGGCTTGCAAGCTTCTGGCTAAGAATCTGCTGGCTGATGGAGATGCAGGGCTCGATTCGCTGTGGCTCCTGGACCGGCGCAACACTGTGTGGACGTTGTGGGTGGATCGGGGGCAGCTCTTGCGCGACGACGTTCGCCGCATACGTCGATGCTCTAGAAGAGGATGCGCGAGGTCTATCCCCCGATGCCAGATACATCGCGAGTTGCGCTTGACCACGTCCTGCACTTACTTTGTCACTGTTGTGCTCTGTTGGAGTTACGCACTGTCTTTCGTGCACTCCTCTTTCTCCGTGAGGCGCGCAACCCGCTCGGAACTCGCGCATTGTTTTCCTATTTTCGTCCACGGTGCACGGGAGCTAGTCTAGCACGCGTATACGCCAATGGAAAAAAGAATATTGTTGTTTGCCTCATCAAAAAGAATCCTGATCGAATTCTGTGTTGTCGCCTTCTGCGTTAGCTCTCGCACGTGGCGCAGATGAAGCAGCACGCGGCACTTCGGCTCAAGAAATTCATTGAATGATTACTGCATGTCTTTTAAGAACCTTAGTTAAAGAGTGTGGAAATTAGAAGGCAGTCGTTGATAGCCTAAAAAAGTATGACATTTTTACATGATTATTGGGTCCGAACAAGTTATCTGCACTTGTATCGATTATGACACTTTCTTTACTTGACCAGTACACAGACGAAAACGAAGTCCGTAGAATATCCCTGTGTTCAAAACACTCATCCCTTTTCTGTTCATGACGAAAAATTCACCGGTGTTGTGCTCCCACGTGCTTTTCCTTTTTGTTGACTGCGTTCAGGTGAATAGCCACCCGATTCTTGGCCGATCCCCCAGTGTGGGTATGTGCCATCTTTTGATAGGCTAACAACAGCAACAACGTTTCGAGCTTTTCGCACGATGATCTGGCCTGGCGGCTTCCCCACTGTGCCCTTTTTGTTCCGAACCTTAGACAATATATCACCTCCTGCTGTTCTGCCGCCGCTTCTCTCATTTGAGGAAGCGTCTTTTGCAAATTCCATTTCATCAACTGGACTTGCCTGTGTCTTCCGCGGTTTTTCTTTCCATTGGCGCTTCTTTGCTTGGACGAAGCGACAGGAGTGTGCGCTCTGCTGTGCAAAATTTTCTTCAAGAAACGCAGCGCCTCCCATTCTAATTTCTTCTTCCCGCTCTCAGTCAGGACGACATTGAACATTAGAGGCATTGTATACTATTATGCACATTAAGCCATTGTCCCGTCTTCGATCTCCAAGTTAACAGGACCCCTGTCCTTCCGTCTTCCAATCTATCAGGCTACATCCTATTACCACTCCTTTTCCTGTCAAAGCTTTCCTGTATCCAGCAATTAACCGCCTGTGTCTTGGCCACTCCCCCGTAGTGGGTATGTGCCAGCAACATCTGAGGCCTTCCTTCCTTCCTTGATCTCCCGTGAGTGGAGGGTGGGGGGGTGTTAACATTGATTTCATCAAAATTATTTCACCGCTCGAATGTGCCACAAAAAATTGCGCCTGGATTGCTAGATCCTTGCAGTTGATATCGTTGTACCTAAGGGGGGCGCTCTAACAGCTGCGAATATTTACTCCCCTGCTGGCGTCCGTAGGACGGATTGCTCGGTTGCTTCATTGCGCAGTAACTCCAACGTGGTTTTTTCGGGAGACTCCAATTGACATCATGCTATATGGGGTTTCCGCACAGATGTCAGTGCGCAGGTACTTTGGTCTTCGATACCCGAAAATGATGTGCGTTGTTACAACAGCCGTGCTATAACTTTTATGCGGGCTCACTCGCGTTCAGCGATGGATTTCACTTTCGCTGTTAATGGGGTTAGGATATCTTCGGGGTCGCCAGTTGACAGTGGTACGTAGAGTGATCACTGCCCGACAACTTTCATTGTAGTCTGCAGTCCCCTTAGGTTGACTGGTTGCGCTGAAAAATTCGTACACATTGTACAATTTAAGAAATTGCTAGCTCAGGCGCTTTCCTCTCCTGACCCCTCGGTTATCTCGGATCACCCCACCATGTTGATGTTGATGTATTTTTTTTGGGGTGGGGCGCCTTCTGCGATGCAGATAGTTGCATGTGATAAGGCCTCGCGAGCGCCGGTATCATATCACGACATGTGATCGGTTGTAGTACGTACAGTTGTGGCCATGCGATCTTCAGAAAGAATGCGCGGGGAATATGTTTTACATTCGCTTGTTCAGCTTTTCTGTGACTATCAGTATGCCTTCTACTTCGTGCCGGCCACCTCTGTGTGTTCCAAGGCGCAGATTTCACTTGGCGATTTAAATTGCATTTCCTGTTAACATTTCACCGATGGTGGTTAATTATCTTTTTTTTTCTCCCCTGTACCTGTCTAGATTGTGTGGAGCTGTGAGGGCAACTTGAATAGAGCCCCTTCAGAGAGAATCGAGCACACATGACAAGTCGGCATACTTAATTTTGATTTAAAAGATTCCCATGTAGCTGCTCGTAGGCCCGTGAAAAATGTCCTATGGAAAACCTTTGGAGAGTTCGCGGGCCCCGATGCCCCATTTGGTGACGACTGCTTCAAAGGAGAGGAAACCAAATCTCAGGCGTGCCGCCGAAGCTTTCCAGCTCTTTTCAAAGAGCAAGCAGCTGCCCAACGTGCTGCTGCTCAAAGAGGACGTAAGTGGGACGAGAACCGAAGGCCAGGAAGCCCCGTGATAACAGAGTGTGTGTTTGGTGCGGTCTGTGCTCGCGAGATGCAAGAAGCGGGGTTCGGTCGCGGCGGCCGGGAACCATGCATTTATTGTTGTCGCTCCTTGGGATAGTGTAAAGGTAGAATTGTTTGATCGTAGCCCACACGATGTAACATGTACCTTAATAGTGGGCGGAACAGTGGGCCCTTCTTAGGATCTTTACTGGTTTTCTTCCCCTCAATTCGTGTCGTCCTAGACTGGTCGGACTTCCAATACCTGAGCTACTTTTTTTTCTGTCAGATAGCGTGCAGCTTCCAATAGCCTTTCAAATTCAGCCAAGAAACATTCATTTGCTGAGTGCGCTATACAAAATTCTTCAAGAATTCAAAGGTGACAGGGCGACCACTGTTGTGACGCTACTCGAGGCAAACAGAGCCTTGAGAAACTATGGTCTGTACCTAAAAAGAACGCAAACCTACTTGAACCTTAAGCCTATATATTGGACCTCCAATTATCAGCGTTATTGAATTTATACTCCATTAAAATCTTACATCCCGACTACATCAGTCAAGTGGAATCATTTTGCAGCAGATGTAGCACTCATAGATGATTTGGAGCATATTAAAAGGTTAGCTTTCTTCCTTTCTTGCTCATGACTTGTGCTCCTTTCAATTTTTAGCGCCGCACGAGCACCCTCTTTAAACTTCTTGTTGCTTGTTTGCTTTTTATTTAATTTTCTTCTCAGTTCTGCCACGGAGATATACAATTATGCAATCTGTGGTTTTTAATACAGTGAGCCAAATATCCTGCTACAATGCGCGGCTGCATTCCCACTTCATCTCTTCAGTATACTCTACTTGTTCCACTCTCCTCATTAATGCCCGCTGGGCCATGAGGATATTTGAAATAAATAAATTGATTAAATAAACGTGAAATCAAGACCACAGGCACCGTCTCTAAGTAGCTAGAAAACGTCTGTCGCATTCCCTGAAGTTTCAGCTCAATAAAAAAAGCTAAGTAACTGCCCACATGCTTAAAAAAGCGAATGTAGATAAGATGAAAAAAAAAAGCGTTTCTAGAACACCGGCGGAACACCTGTTGCTTTTGGCGCAGAAATGATTTCACACTGATTGCGCCCTAGACTGGTCACGTATCATCCTCCATCGTCTACAGCATTTTCCTCTTCTTGCAAGCTCTCATGGGTTTTTCGTAAAACTGATCCTCCTTGCTATATGCGACCACCTATGCGGGACGCTGTTGTAAAAACATGGCAGCTCTTTAGGATTGCCCAGGTGAAAGCTTTGACCTCATTTCTCACCAAGGCTAGCGTTATTATTACCATGCAGCGCAGTCGGGTGGTAAATGTGCATCCGCGAAAAATTCGGTGTGCAGGCTCCGTTTCTACAATGAAATGCCGCTTAGGAGACGCGGTACGCAGGAGGCGATGGGAGGGCAAGAAAACTTTATTGGCCATTGCTGGTCCTTTCGACAAAACTATGTCCAGCACGGATGTTAAGTTCACACTGCTCTGTTGGCTCTGGCCGTCACATAGCGACAGTCGTGAGGCGTCACGCTTGAGGTTATGCCGGAATAAACTCTCTTTCCAGTCCCAGATACATGGCGAACTCCTCCCACACAGCACGAGCACATTCCATGGTTCGTTTTTCGAAGTTCTCCACATTTTGGAAAACCTCACTCTCCAGAAGGGCAACCAGCGCCTTGAATTGGTCATCGTCCCGACGATCCGTGCTGCACTGCTGAAGCTGCGTGTTCATATGGCGGCACCCCCAGCGTCCAAAATCTATGCACGATGACCCAATCCGCGCTTTCATTTCTGTGAAGAGATCTCCGCGGGCTGTGGCCATCTCCCGAAGCAGTTGCTCTCGCTCGGATTCTGTGCCTGTCGCTTCCATGCGATATGAGAAGTGATCGATGAAGTCCTGGTACATGTCTTTAATTTCTCTCTTGAGCTGAGCAAGGGCCCGGTACCAGTGCCACTGGACATATTTGGTAAGGCGTGCAAGCTTCCGCCTAAGAATCTTGTGGCTAATGGAGATGAAGGGCTCGATTCGCTGTGGCTCCGGGACCGGCACAGCACTACGTGAACGTTGTGGTTGAGTCGACGGCAAATCTCGCTCGACGACGTTCGCCGCAGACGTCGATGCTCTAGAAGAGGCTGCGTGAGGTCCATCCCCCGGTGCCAGATACATCGGTAGGTGCGCTTGACCGCGTCCTGCACTTACTTGGTCGTTGTTGGGCTCTGTTGTAGTTACGTACTGTCTTGTGTGCACTCCTCTTCCTCCGTGAGGCGCGCAGCCCGCTCGAAGGTCCTCCCTTGTTTGCCTACTCTCTTCCATGGTGAAATATAAGCCGGGTACTGCGGCCTTCCTGCTGTAGACTACGGGAGCTAGTCGAGCACGCTTACACGACAGCTCCAAAAAGAATGTTGTTGTTGTTGTTTTTGACCTCCAAAAAGAATCCTGATCCAATTCTTCGTCGTTTTCTTCTGCTTTATCTCTCACACGTGGCGCAGATCCAGTAGCACGTGTCACTTTGGCTCAAGAAATTCATTAAATGATTACTGCACGTTTTTAAGAACAACAGTATAACAGCGCTTAAAAACATATACATTAGACGACGGTCTTTGATAGGAGAAAAATGCATGGCATTTTTGCATAATTATTGGGTCCGAACAAGTTATCGACACTTACATCGATGACACTTTTTCTTTTTACTTGACCACTATGCAGAAGAAAACAAAGTCGGTAAAATGAATGACGCCTGTTTACTAAGGTAAAGAAGAAGAAGAATGACGCCTGCAATACTTCTTTTGAATCGTTCCCTTAAAGGGACATTGAGGAGAAATTGAAGTTAGCTTGTATCGTTAGAATACTAGCTCCTGATCACAAAAACGCCACTCTTACTGAAAACAAAGCTCTTTTAAGGGAGAAAATAGCAAGATCACTGCCCGATAACTTTCACTGTAGTATGACTGGTACTCTTTCGTTAAAATTTAAGCAGCGCTAACTTTTAGGACGAATACACAGAAGACATGACAGGACGGGCGCTGTTTTTTAGGACGAATACACAGATGACATGACAGGACGGGCGCTTAAATTTTAACGAAAGAATATGCATAACCAACTAGCCCCGCAACGTGTTTTACTAAATGACTGGTACGGCTGAAAAATTCGTAAAAATTGTACACTTTCGGAAACTGCTATGTCAGGCGCTTTTCTCTCCTGACCCCTCAATTATCTGAGACCAGCCCCCCCCCCCCCCCCCCCCCCCCCCCTCGTTTTATCTTCTCTGTTAGAAGCCGCTCAGCGTTCTGTGTTGACGGTTAATTCAGCTGCGAAAAACAAGCTGCCTTCTTGCTGGTGGGATGAAGACTGCGAAACCGCCTATCGTCGCCGGAAGGCTGTATGGAAGAGCTTGCAGGGAACCTGCGCTGCCCAGGTGGCACTGCAATTGTTCCATTCTGTGACTCAAAACTGCTTTTGTCAGCCGCTTGGGGCGCTGCAAACGCGAGAACACATTTTGCACGATTAGATACCCGCGTTTGGCTGGCAGCATTCATTGCCTGGCTTCTCTCGACGTAGCCCAGATAGCTGACGCACGGCACGTGCGCCTTCGACAGAGCGCGGAGGCTCACGCCTATAAGCGCCTGAAGGTGGCGCGGAAAAGTACTAAGAGTAATACCCAAAACTGCTTGCTCTTCTCGCTAGGCAGTGTGTTATGGCGCTGCTATCGGCACCGCAAACTTCTGCGCAAGTTCCCCATAGCGCATAACCAGTCTCCGCACAAGTGGATAAAATACAAATTCTTTGCAGCATCGTTTAAAAGGACTACATCTAAAGCTGAGGAGGAATACAATGCAAATTTAAATAACTATTTGTCTTACCGAGATAATCGAAAACCTTTATATAGATTTATAGAACGCACTAACTCTGTATCTTCCAGTCCCGTGATCCAGACTGCAGTTCTATCCCCCTCACCTCCAACAAGCAATTCACAATCTGAATTGCATAGCACAAGGCCTCGCCGCGCGTTTTCATGCACGCAGTGCGATTTCTTCTATATCTTACCGCATCTGCGTGCAGATTTCACTGTAGTCGTTCCATCTTAGTTAATGTCTATAGTTAGTGGTCTGCAGTCTGCTTCCGCTGGCGTTCACGGAGTCACAGTTCGCATTTTGAAGGTATTAGCTCAAGACTTTACCCAGAATATCCTAAAAATTGGAATTGGTCTTTGGAAAAAGCATGGATTTCACTAGACTGGAAAACAGAGAAAGTAATTTTATTAGTAAAAGATCCAAGAAAAGGACTTGATCTTGACAATATTTGGCCCATCTCTCTTACTTCAAATTTGCACAAACTTGTGGAACGTATGGTGCACAGCCGCCTCACAAATCGTTCGTGTATCAATTCTACGTGCCCTCGGTGAGCCTCAGATTGGTTTTCGCCGTGAGTGTTCGATTTGGTCCGCACACACGGACTTGGAGAGCCGAATCAAGGTTGCATTGAGGCAGGAGGTCTCAACTCTAGTTACACTGAATATTGCAAAGGCTGTTGAGGACAGTGTTGAGCACAGTATTTTGCTTCATAAACTAGCTGACCTCAAACCTTCTTCGTACCTCCTTGCATGGATAAAAGAGTGCTTGAACGATAGGCAGTTCTTTTGCACTGATGACCATTACAATTCCAACACATACGCTCAGTCGAGGGTCGTGGCTCAAGGCTCGGCGTTGTCGCCGTTACTGTTTAGTATACTCATGCGAGATATTCCTATCCACCCGGCTGTCAAGGTCTGCGTGTACGCACACGACATTGCATTCTTCGCTTATGCGAAGGACATCCACACTTTGTATCGGATGTTGCAAGCTTACCTTAATGCTCTGGAAGCCTGGCTGGACAGCCTAAGGTTAGTTTTGAATGTTAATAATAGTGCCCTCCTAGCTTGTTTTCCCGCCGTCATCTCCTCTTTACATCTCCTTGCTGTATCGCAATACACATGTCCCACAAGTTGATACCTATTGCCTCTTAGCAAAAGGAAAAGGCAGCTGTTGGCATTTATTCCAGAGCTCTTGATTGGAGTTATTCCTTTCGGGCCCCTGATTATGCACCTATATTCGGTGTTGAATTTCTAGCGATTCAGTTGGCCTTACATACGATCCCTTGCATCGTTAATGAGGTCATTATGCTTGCTGGCTGCCTTTCTGTCCTGACTGCACTTGATGACTCTAGGAACGGTCTTCTGGGTCGTTCCCTAAGATTTTTTTCATCCCATCACATGTTGAAAAAGTCCGCTTTCACTGGATACCTGGACACTGCGATACCATTTACTCCAAACACTGTGCAATTGACAACAGCCCGCTTCCAACGGTTCGTGCAACTGCATTCCTTGAGTCATGAGCCCCTCCTTGCTGCAGGCGATTTTCAACATTAGGCTTTCCCATGGAGTGTGCACATATGTAGTTCACGGAAATGCGAGGTGACTATGATTCTCTTGCGGTGCAGAATCCCACGACTAAATGTATATTTGTTCCGATCAAGGTTCACTCTGTCGAACCTTTGTGAAGCATGTGGTGAAATCGAAACACTAGATCACTTTCTCCTCTCTTGTCGGCGGTTTGCTTCTCTGCGAAAAGCTTATCTGCAGATTCCCCTTGCTCAATTACGACTTCCTCTTTCTATTCCGGTTCTTCTCTCCTTTGGGTAAGCGCCAGGGGATATGTCCTAAAACCACTGCGCGATTAGCTGCATAATTTCATCACTGCGTCAGGGAGACTCCATTGTTAGTTGTAATTCACATTTTTGAAAGCACAAAATCTAACTCCGATTACCTTAAATGAGTCATTGTTTCACAATTGTTTGTCTCTACAAGGCACTAGGCACGTTGCTGGAAATTTTTTTCAGGAGGGGCCCGAGGCAGTTGTCTGGTTAGACTTCATTGCTCTATTTTTATGTGTATATACCTGTGGTCGCCATGATTTAAATCTTTTAGTGACTTTCTTTCTTTAGATCAATCTATCTTTTTGATCTTACTCTTTTAAATGACAGTGGTGAATTGTTGCTTATTATTGTTGGGTTATTTTTAATCGTAGATTGCAGTATTTCTTCATCTCTATCGTCTACATTTTTTAACTCTATATACTTTGTTTCTAGCGTTGAAATCTTCTAGTATTAAGATACCTTCTGTTTCAAACTGTGTTGTTATCTGATCTATTTTTCCAGAGTTGAGGTGATGGGGAAGTTGGGCGTGCAATTACAGTTGATTAGTATCATGCTCCTACTGCCCTTCGGGATTCTAGTAATTATGAATGTTTTTTTCTACTAAGATGGGAAAGACCTGTACGTTTTAATTATAGGTTATTGTTGCTGTCTTGATATTATTGGTTGCTGCTATTATTTTGATTGCAAAAGGTTCACACTTGAGTTACTGCAATATCGTGTTGGCTCTCTGTTTGATCGCATTTTAATGCTTCGTTGGCCTTAGAGGCTCTTGCTTGGTCAGTTTATACGATGCGAAAGGTGTCGGCCTTTAAGAGATCCTCTTGTGTTTACTGCAGCGGTAGCCTAGTGGTTTCAGCATCCGTATCATATGCGGGAGGTGCGGGGTTCGATCTCCAGTGCCTCCGGGTACGCACCGGTGGTACAATGGGCACAAACTTTCCTCTGTCCTGGTACTCGAATTCTATCGGGCGAAAAACTTGCACAATGGGTCTTTGACGTCACCCTGTGAAAAGAAAATACCTTGCGCATTGGCGCTCTTTGGCAAAGCTGCCCTTGTGCCACTGAAATTAATCATCTCTTGTGAAACCCTCTAAGGTGAGAGTTCTCAATTTCACGACCCCACTCAGAATGACGTCCAGACGTTCTCTGATGGCTTTATCAAGCCTAGAGAGCGTTGGAAGATTTCTCAATGATGTGAAAATTGTTCTCTCAGTGCTGGTGAGTGTGGTGATGATGTCCCGGGACTCTCGAGCGCCCGTCCTGATGCACCCCGTCCTTCCTGCGCCGGGTCAGAGCGGCGCGGTGTTGATCTTACCAAGATCGGCGGTTCGCTTCTCGCCCTTTGTGCTTCAACGCTTTCGACAGTGAAGCGAGCAGAAAAGCGGGCGAAGGCAGAGTCGCCTCGCACCGATAGCCGCGGGTCCCATGCAAGAAACGCCGTTTTATACCGCCAGCCAAACAGTTATTGCAGTCGAGTACGTGCCAAATCCCACCTCTGTATGCACATCTCTCCAACTTAATTCTTATTGAGACTAACCCGGTGTGACGTCACTTCTGCCAATTAAGTGATCTACCAGCCTGTTTTACTGCGAGCGGTTCCCGCCCGTCGTTCTATACCGTAACTTTCAATGCGTTATCCCCACTACGGTATACCCCACGCCCTTCCCAAATCGTCTTAAAACATGGGTCGTCGCACAAACGTGGCACGCATAGTCTGGATTCCACTGAAGTCGAAAAGCCTGGATGAGGAAATTCCACCTTCGTTTAAGGGCTGCACCCCGTCAAAGTCTGGAAAAAAAAAAGAAGTGCGGCCTGGTCTTTACATGAGTATATACGGAAGAATAGTGCAGGGCATACGAAGGGGACACATTCCAAGACTGAGTGCGCACGCACAGGAATCATGCGTGATAGTCGTAGACTGAGGGAAAAATGGTTTTTAGTGAACTGTGTGGATGCAAAACAAAATGCGCCTCTCTCTGACGACGTATACGCAGTCTCAACAAGTACACGCGTAATTTAGACGTCTACGTCGCAGCACTTAACCCCGCGTCTCTTTCAACCGTTTCCCCCTAATACACGCCATTCGGGGAATGATAAAATAAAAGTGTTACCATCTCAAACCATTTTAACTGAGCGAAACGTTTGCTCTGCGCTTCAGACGTCGTCCGACTCACTTGGCCGTACTCACCCCTCCTGCGGCTTGCCGCATGGCAGCTGCGACCCACCAGTAAGTGGGCATAGTATGGCTGGCCACCGCGTTCCACCGTGTATCGCCTAGAGGCGTGAGTGCTCATCTTATGCAAACACAGCTCGTCGGGTTCTTCTCACTTCTTGAAGTCGTTTGAGCTAGAACACTTCGGTCGTTGTGTATTGCCCAAGACGAAAGCCGACAGGCATGCCGGCGCCCTCTGTCATCGCCTTTCTCGTGTGCGGGGACAGCTCACTACGTCCGCCCAACAGACCATCCTTTCGGGGACTTCTTCAGTCCAGCGTCAAAAAGGTTGAGCTGAAAAAAAAAATTGGCAAGACCGTCGGAGACTCTGAGGTGTGCGCGCAGCTCGTACGTGAGGAAACCGTTCGGCTTGGATCCTACAGGCCACAGAATAGAGGTGCGACAATTTATTCCTCTGAAGCGCTTTCGATTTATACGTCTATCAGAAATCTTGATACAGGCCGAGGAAATGCGATCTGACGTTCGGCACATGCACTTAATTGCAAAACGGATATTCAAATTAGACACAAAATAAAAAAGGATCTCACTGCTTGTGTCAGCTGTGACACGAAAGCATTGTTTTATATCCATGGCTCTATGGCCTGCACTATTGGGCACGTGCGTCGGCCGTTTGAAAGCAGAGGTACAGTGCCTCATAGCGAACGCAGCGCGAAACAGCGAAAACAGGAGAAGCGCGAATGGCAACCAGAAGAAAGGTAAGAGGCGCCTGAGTGCGCACTTGCAGTATGGACGCCGAGAATGCGCAGCGACAGGCCACGCTGTTAGGCCACGTAAAGTACGAACCACATTGCCAGAGCGTTCGAGCGGTGCGCACACGCTCCGAGTACTACTCCGCGCGAGGCTCGAATCCACGCCGGAGGGGAGCCAGTATAGCGTATACTTGGTGCGTGCCACTCGGCCATCTCTGCGAGGCTGTGTACAGTGCGACTAGCCGACATTTGTGAACATCAACGGCGTCCACGTGCTCGGCAGCAGATTATTCGAAAGCCAGCAAGCGTCTTCAGAATCTGAATTGCGAACGGCGACATCAGCACTATGCGGCCGCACGCAAATGACAGAACGCAACCGCAGAGGATGAAGCAGAAAAGCGGGTGAACGCCGCCCTAGAGTGCGGCTAGCAGCACCCACGACCCGCCCTAGAATGTGCGACAAACCTTATCTAAGGATCCGGCCTAAGAGGCCCCACAGTTATCGCTGCAGAGCATCCGTGCGCGTATCGCGCGGAGGGTGGCCAGTTTTGTTCTCTGCCTTTAGTCACAAGCAATTAATCTACGGGAAGCTGGCGTCCAGCGTTCGCCTCGAATTACTTACTCTGCAGGAACACTTTGCATTCTATAATCGGGCACGGCTCAAGAACGAAGAGGCAAACGCCTCTCAAAGGAGGCCTTCTAACCAATCGGATCTATGACGTCACGGTCCACCCTGTTGCACCTGCCAAGACTGCTAGCATATTCAGCTAGCAGGTGCAAGGCGGCTGACCTCTACGCCGTGACAATGGTTTGGTTTATGGGGGTTTAACATTCCAAGGCGACTCAGGCTATGAGGGACGCCGCAGTGGAGGGCTCCGGAAATTTCGACCACCTGGGGTTCTTTAACGTGCGCTGACATCGCACAGTACACGGGCCTCAAGAATTTCGCCTCCATCGAAATTCGACCGCCGCGGCTGGGATCGAACCCACGTCTTTCGGGCCAGCAGCCGAGCGCCGTAACCACTCAGCCACCGTGGCGGCCCCGCCGTGACAATAGGGTGGTGCCTTTGGTTGGAGAGCCTCCTTCGAGGGGCATTTGTCGTTTCTTTCTTAATTGAGTGTCCTCTCTCTGCTCTCTGTGGTCTGTCTAATAGCGCTACATCCAATCTTTACATAATTAATGACCAACTAGCCAAGCACCAAGTTCTATTGTTGTATCTGGTTATAGCCTGGAATCCTCCGAGCGAGATCATTTGTCAGCCAAGCCCCCGCAGTTCCATGCAGTCGCACACAAAAACGGTGTGTCACTAGGTTAATAAAAACAGATCATGCACCGTTGGTTGAGCCGAGAATCAGACCTTCAACGCCTCTATACTCCAGGAATGACGCCTCTATTTTTAGAGAAAAAAAAAACATGTTGCCTCAATGCCGCCGCTCGTCCATTACGTAAGCAAGCGGTAGTACAGAATTTGCACCGCAAACTTCTATCTAGGTCACAAATAAGCGCATCAAAGCTTGGGAAAATACGAAAATGCGTCTAGGAGGTGCAACTATTCATGAGAAAGTCGAGGGCATGACGGAATCCCGTCTGGCCGCGGGGATACATTAGAAAGAAGCACGGACGTCGACCAGCTGAATTAAAAAGATGAAGTTCCGGATCCCGGCACGGAGGCTTGTTCTGAATACAGTGATCACCGGAGTAGCTTGTTTTACACCGTTTTAAATAGTCGACGCAGAGAGCGCACGCTATATGCGCACGCTACTATATATCGTGAACGCTACATTCGCGAACGTGTGGTTCGCGCTATATCGTGCACCGCAGTGTAGGCGCGCTCTCTGCGTCGGTTATTCATAACGATAAAAAGCAAGCCAATTTCGTGACCTCTTCATTGCGAATATGGCTCCCGTGCTGGGAGCCGGAACTTTTTATTTAAGCTGATCGGCATCCGTGTTTTTCTAACTATTCATGAGGTTGACTTTGCTACGCATATACATGGACACCAACGCACAGTACTCGCTATGGTGGCTTCACATTGAAGAGCTGTTCCAGAAACTTAACACTTCTACTATCTATAAAATGTCACACGGCACTTGAAATTGTTGTAACTGAACCTATTTCTTCTTTCTTTGTTACATGGAAGCACGCGAAACATAGTAAAATGAATTGCAGTAGAAACTAGGTGCATTTGTGTACATTCGTAATTTATACAATCATATTAGAACGCTGAGCTATATTTATTGACACTTTGTCGAATTCTTTAAATAGTGGCTTTCTTACCAACCTACCCATTACCTCTAATAGCAACAACGCACACTCATGTGTATTGCTTTAATGCAGTAATGCAACTAACGTCTGCGTCTTCGCCTGGCCGTGTGCGCGAAATTTTGTCCGGCCATCCGTCCGAACCAACAGAAAGCTCTCAAAAGTCAAATACAGTCCAAAAAATTATAGCTCGTAACGGGTTGCGAACATCCGTTGGGTGTGCAACCGGAAGCGCGAGCGTCGCTTAAAATCGCTTCCCTACTGCCGCTTTTTTTTTCTATTTCATGGAAATCAACCTCGCTGATCTGCTAAACGCCTTAAATACACGAGTAGAATTCCGCGATGCTGACACACAATACTATGCCATACACCTCACTCCGCGCGCGCATCAAAATTGGGGGAGACATATATATGCGTCAAGAACCGGAGACCATTCAGCAAGATGGTCCTGCACAGCAAAACCTCCCGAACTAATGCGCACTGTTCTCTGACCAGAGACTTAGTTGAACGAGGTCGTTATGCATGGCGATCCATCATGCGGCTCTTCAACAAGCTAAAAAGCCCAATCAGCACTATAGCAGATTGCACGGAATCCCCGAGTCGTTCAGTACAGGCAGGAAGCATACAGTGTAAAGCGAGATCTCAATGTCCTCTTTAACTGTCCGTTGAAGTGTTTTCAAGACAAGCGCTGCATCACGGCACTACACAAATCAATGATCGATCGTCTCTGGTTTGTCGCAAAAGTGGCAGTTCACCGACCATGGCACAAAAGATGCCACGGCGCGAAGTCAGGCCTTGACGGGTAGAGTTGACGGGTGTTGAGTTTAAAAAAGAAGCTTTCTGCAGCATATTGAATATACATCCGCTGAACTCGCTTCAATACACTACAGAGTCCATAAACCCAACGTAAAGCTGCTGATATACGGACACAAGGAATAGCAACTCTATTAGTATGCCTTTGTCATCTGCCTTCTTGACAGGCCGAACAAATATAGTAACGAAAAGCGGACAGTGAGAAAATGAAATGTATCAGCAACCTCCTTCAGGAAACCCCACGAAGCTCCCTCACAGCCATGACCAGTCGGCGCAAACAGGTGAGACGGCAACTCAGTCGACTTTTAAGCTCAGCTAGCAGAAGAGAGATAGGTAAAACGTTTATTGAACAAGCAGGGGAATATCTCGAGTCAAATGGTCGGCCCCCTCATTTCTGCATGGATGCCGGTGGCTTGCGTTGCTTCGCGGACCCATCGGATGAGCTTGCGCTGATCGTCCAGGTCGTGGCTGGACAGGGCTGCCTCCCACTGCTCGTATGATGTATGTCAGTTTGTGGAGTTATGAGGTTGTGAAAGGAAAGTACATGAATTCAGGATATCGCTGCAAAGCAGATATTCGGCTTTAACTGGGGAAGACGATCTTGATGTTCATACAATGAACGATAATCTGACAGCCATCATTACGGAGTGCGCAGTAGAAGTAGGCGGTAGGACAGTCCGACAGGATATCGGGAAGCCATCTCAGGTGACGAAAGATCTGATTAAGAAGCGCCAAAGCAGCAGGGCGTCTAACCCTACCGACAGAATAGAACTAACAGAGCTATCAAAGTTAATAAATAAGCGCAAGGTAGCCGACATAAGGAAGTTTAATATGGAGAGAATCGAGCATGCTCTCAAGAACGGAGGTAGCTTAAAAGCGGTGAAGAGAAAACTAGGCATAAGTAAAAACCACATGTATGCTTTAAGAGACAAGGAGGGTAATGCCATTAGCAATATGGATAAGATAGTTAATGTAGCCGAAGAGTTCTACACAAATCTGTATAGTAGCCAATGTAATCAGAGCATTAATGAGTGAGACAGTAGCGCACAGCAATGCGTCATCCCGCCAGTGACGAAAGAGGAAGTAAAGAAAGCCTTAGGAGCAATGCAAAGAGTAAAAGCAGCTGGTGAAGATCAGGTAACAGCAGATCTGTTAAAGGATGGAGGGTAGATCGTGCTAGAAAAACCAGCCACCCTGTATACGCAATGTCTTATGGCCTCGACCGTACCAGAAGCTTGGAAGAATGCAAACATTATCTTAATTCATAAGAAGGCAGACGCCAATGACTTGAAAAATTACAGACCGATCAGCTTACTATCCGTTGCCTACAAGGTATTTATTAACGTAATCGCAAATAGAGTCAGGGCAACCTTAGACTTTAATCAACCAAATGATCAGGCAGGCTTTCGTAAAGGATATTCCACAATAGATCGTATTCACACTACCAATCAGATGATATAGAAATGCGCAGAATATAACCAACCACTATATATAGCCTTCATTGATTACGAGAAAGCATTCGACTCAGTGGAAACCTCAGCAGTCATACAGGCATTGCGTAATCAGGGTATAGAAGAACCTTGTGTCAAAAAACTGGAAGATATATGTAGCAACTGCACAGCTACTATAGTCCTCCATAAAGTAGCAATAAAATTCCAATAAGGAAGGGCGTCAGGCAAAAAGACACGATCTCGCCAATGCTATTCACCGCCTGTTTACAGGAGCTATTCCGAGGCCTGAATTGGGAACAGTTGGGAATAAGAGTAATTGGAGAATACCTAAATGATCTGGAGATTCGCTGATGACATTGCCTTGCTGAGTCACTCAGGAGGTGAACTGCAAATCATGATCAATGAGTTAGACAGGCAGAACAGAACGCTGGGTATAAAAATTAACATGCAGAAAACCAAGGTAATGTTCAACAGTCTAACAAGGGAATAGCAGTTCACAATTGGCAGCAAGGGCCTGGAAGTGGTAAAGGAATATGTCTACTTACGGCATGTAGTGACCGCTGATCCGGATCATGAGAGGGAAATAACTAGAAGGATAAGAATGGGGTGGAGAGCACATGGCAGGTTCTCTCAGATCATGAATGGCAGTTTACCGATTTCCCTCAAGAGAAAAGTGTAAACAGCTGTATCTTACCGGTACTCACCTACGGGACAGAAACGTGGAGG